>NW_003852397.1:17453395-17591355 GCF_000181295.1 Otolemur garnettii | reverse complement strand
AAAAAAAAAAAAGCCAATTGTTCTCTTATTCTTTGTTGATATAAAGAAATAAAAATACAAACAAAAACTTTGTCTTAACGAGCAAAGAAACAAAAAAATTAAAGACTCAGTACAGAATGGAAACCATCAGATTAGGGGTCTAGATCCTGGGGTTATTATTATTTTGAAATGCCCTTGTATACTGAAAACTATGAACTATTTTAAATAACATTTTAGTAGACTAATGAAGTTGTAAAAGAAAGTAAACCAGTATTATTTTATTACACTATTTTAAAAGTCATTTTATGCTCAAAATATCTATGTATAATGGGTGTATAAGACAAAAAAGGTAAATAGAAAATCATTAAAAGTGAATTTACTGGAAAAATAATTTATTTTTATAAATTAGCTAAATTAAAAGTTGGGCCCAGAGTCAGCAACCAAATTATTTTTTATGTTGAATCAGGAAAACTCATACAGCTGTAACCAGACTAGAGAGCTTTAAGTTGTATGCCAGTAGATAGTACAATATAATAAATACATTACTTAGTGCAATAAATACATTGTATTTGTATTCATAATGTATTATTGTTCTTTTTTTTTTTTTTTGTACTTTTTGGCTGGGGCTGAGTTTGAACCCACCACCTCTGGCATATGGGGCCGGCACCCTACTCCTTTGAGCCACAGACACTGCCTGAATAATGTATCATTAGTATAATACATACATTAATTTCCAATAAAATGGATATACAAAAACTGCCAAATGTCCATCAGAAAGCGTCTCCTTAAACTTTCCTCAAATCCAGCCTAACAGAAATTCTCAGCTTATGAGAAGGCTGACCAATCAGAGACTTTCTAAAGACTTTGTCTTTTCACTCTATAAAACCCAGTCTTCTTTCAAACTCTTTGTAGTCCGATCATCAGAATTAAAGTGACAGTAACTGAATCATAGTAAGTCTGAATAAATGTTATTCCATTAATTCTGTATGTAGTTTTCATCCTTTTGACAATTTGCATAAGGGTTAATTTTTAACCTTAGTCATGGCTGTGCTGTGATGGTGTTTGCTTGAGATCACAGAATCTGTGTCACAATAACATCCCTGTACATGCACAGACACATCACAAACACACACACCCACACCCACATTTTCTTTCAATAAGCAGCTTCCCCTGTTAAAAACAGAATATGAAATCGTCAATGTTTTAGCAAAACAGCTCCAGAGAGAACACCTCTATGTTATGAGGCTTGATTCCTTCTGAGAGTTGTGCCATAGCTTTACTAAATCCTCTGTTGTTTCCTAGTTCACTGCCATAGCCTAGGTCTTGCCAGCTCCTTCCCCAGGACCTGGTCTCTGTCCTTACACTTTGATTATGTATGTGTGTGGAAGAAGTGGAGACAGACTAAGAGGAGGAGCAGGAGGAAGTCTTAGTTTTGAGAATGAGAAAATTATAGTTAAATACAGAGTAAAGTAGATATGATTTGTAACTCAGTAGGTTAATATTTGCCTGATGGATTATAACACTTTGTCAATATTTATTGAATAAATACATTACTTACCAAATAAGATAGATATACATCCTTCATGCTTGAATTAAATTAATGTCCTACAGTGGTTGTAACATGAAACAGGTAGGGGGTGGGAGGGGAATTGCAGAGCCAACCTTACCTACGTTGGTCAGTGACCCAGACATTTAATGTGGTTTGGTAGATTCCTACAAGTTTGCTCTGCCAGAATTCCCCACACTGAATGGGTGGGCTGACTAAAACTTATCACGCTCGCTGGAGCAATAGACTTTTAGAGAGTCCTGGTGAATGAATTGCATCTATTTTAGGTGGCCATTTAAAAATGCCAATATGTTCTCTGGCAAGTATGACACAGTATTATGTTAGCACCCATTAATCCTTAATATTGACTTGTTCATCAACTCAAGAGTTAGAGGCAGAGGCTTAACGAGGCAGAGCAGATGATCAAAGAGCTGTAGGTGAACACGGAAGGCAAAATTTCCTCACGTCTAAATTTTGAACAGAGTTGCCAAAAGCATTTCTCTGTGTCGTTCATTCTGAGCAGTTTTCCTTCTTTGAAATGTTTGGAGCCCTTTCTCTCGATTTCCCTTTCCTTCCTTCCTTCCCCTCCCTGTCTTCCTCCCGTCTTTCTGCATTTTCTTTTCACTTTTACACTACTTAGAGGAGAACCTGACAATCACAAATCCTGTCAGGGTAAAACTGAAATGCCTACTGGCCTGATGCAGCATCTGTTGATCAGAGGGATCAAAATAGTTTTAAGAACTTTGGCAGACCTTGCAGGGGAGAACGTAAATGGGAGACTTGCCCAGCTCGCCTCGGGAGGAAAAACATGATGTGAGAGGATGAGCAAGGCCCTCCCAGATCGCAGCCGGCCTGGCTGCAGTTTTATTATACGGCAAGCCGACTTGTCTGGCACCCAGGGTACAACCCACCCAGTGAGGTCAGTGGTTGTGGAGAGAAGAAAGCTTACAAAGGAAAATGCCTCAAGCTTTGACTGTAATAGTTGCTGGGAATCAAAATGATGTTGGGGGGCTCTAAAAGTGGATTTGTGAACAATTGCTAACACTTCCTACACGCTTCCCTTATTGCAGGTACTATTTTAAGAAGTTGCATGTCTTGACTCACTTATTTATTACAGCTGTCCTATGAGGTAGATATCCATCTTATCTCCATTTTATAGATGAAAAATTCATCAGTGCTATCCAGGGTCCAATGTCCTCTCTGTGCATGTCTCGTGGTGGCTGTGTAAAATTTCTCTGGGGTGTGCATGTAGGAGCACAAGTGCTGGGTCAAAGAGAACGTGCACCTTTGCTTCCTAGCTATATGATTACTTTATTCACCTAGAAAAGATTATGCTGTTCTCCAGAGCGATTACATCTTTTCACTCTCCTAGCAACACATAAAATCTCTTCTTGCTCTATCTCGTCAGGCTCACTTTTGCCAATTTGAGGGTGTGAAATTGTACCTCATTTACCTTGGCATTTCACTGGCCACTAATGAGCTATCGTATTTTGAATGTATTTGTTGGTCATACTGCTCTCTTTTTCTAGGAATTTACTTTTTATTCTTTGCTCATTTTTTATGAGTTATTCTTGACCAATGGGTCTAAACGTTGGGGGTCCACTTACATGTGGATTTTTTTTTCAATAAACAATGTTGGCATACTTTTTGGAGATGGATGACAATTTGAAAAAAAACTCACAACTGAACTGTGTGTCTTAGAAAGACTGAAAAAATTGTCCAGGCAGCATGCCTATAGTCCCAGTTACCCGGAGTTTAAAACTAGCCTGTGCAATATAGTGAGACCCCCCCATATCAAAGAAAAAGGGGACAATGTTGACAAAATCAAGAACAAGTTAGGTGTGTTACAAATGCATAACATATATGTAGACACTAGTTTATTTTACTACCATAAAATATACCATCTATTATAAATAAAGTTATCAAAACTTACACGCACAAATGCAGAGTGTACATAGCAACATTCACAGGTGAGAGACGTATAAACAAAGGAATTAAAGAGGCAGTATGAAATCATAATGGCATGAAGTTAACTGTAGTGCATACTGGACCACTGTGAGAATTTTGTAGCCACCTCCTGTTGCTATTGCAGTGAGCTCAAGCATTGGGAGTATTGTCTTAAAACACCGTGGGATCCTAATCACCTCTGCATGAGCAGTTTCCCTCTCCAGTAAATTACACATTACAGTAAAAAGCAACTTCTTATGGTTCTTCTATGTTTTTCATTGTGCTTAGTGTAAGAACAAGAACTTTAAATAATGCCATGGGATCCATACAGCATGCCACTGGGGCTGCTGGAAGTGCTCCCAAGAAGCAGAGAAAAGTCAGGACATTACCAAAAAAAGCTGAATTGCTTCATATGTGCCATAAATTGAGGCCTGTCTATTGGGTTGCCCTTCATTTCAGTATAAATGAATGCTGAAGGACCTCTGTTAAAAAAATGAAAAAGGTAATTTGTTGAACCTTCCTTGCAGCTACACGAGCATGTAGAAAAAAGTTGTACTTTTTATAAAATACCCTTTTATCTCATATTGAAATTGCTGCTTTTATGTGGATCCAGGATTAATAAAGGCATACTTAACAGATTTTTATATAATTTGAAAGAAACGAAGTTGCTATATGACAATTTAAAGCAAAAGGTAGGTTAAGGATCTAAGGCTCGATAATTTAATGCCAACCAAGGATGGTTTAATAATTTCAGAAAGATGTTTGGTTTGAAAAATCAAGGTAATAAGAGAGGCAGCTTCTGCTGACCAAGAAACAGCCGACCAATTTGTAAAGGCTATTAGGAAAATCACTGAGGAGAAAGAATATCTGACAGAACAGATTTTTTAATGCAAAAAAGTGTCCTATTCCAGAATAAAAATGTCATAAAGGGCATTTATTAGTAAGGAAGAGAAATGATTACCAGGATTTAAAGCAGGAAGGAATAGGCTAACTTAGTTGTTTCTTGCAAATGTAGTGAAGTTTATGATTAGCCCTGAACTTACTTATAAAGCTGCTAACCCTGATCCTTGAAGAGAAAAGGTAAATACCAGCAGCCGGTCTCTTGGTTGTGCAAGATGAAGGGCTGGACAATCCTTTTCCTGGATTGGTTCCATTGATGATTGGTTTTTGAAGCCAGGAAGAACTTTGCCAAAAGGGGACTGCCTTTTAAAGTTCTTTTGATGTTGGACAACACTCCTGGTCACTCAGAACCCCATGAATTCAACACTAACGTGTTGCTCCCAAACTCAACATCTGCTCCCAAATACAACATCTGTAATTCAGCCTCTGGATCAGGGGAGCATTGGGAACCTTCAGGCTTATTACCCATGATACTCTATGGAAAGGCTTATCAACACTGTGGAAGGGAACCATGACAGTGAGAGCACCATGAAAATCTGGAAGGATTACACCCTTGAAGGTGCTTTTGTTGCTGCAGAAAAAGCCACTAAACATGAAACAATGCGTTCCTGATGGAGAACACTGTGCTCAGATGTTGTGCATGACTTCCCAGGATTTACAACAATGCCAATCAAGAAAATTGTGAATGAGATTGTGGATATAGCAAAAAAAGAAAAAGAAAAATGGGTGGGGGGGGGAAGGGTTTCACGATGTGGACCTTGGAGAAATTCAACAGCTAATACTGGCTACACAAGAGGATGAACAGAAGATGACTTGATGGAGATGAGTGCGGCAGAACCAGGCCAGACCATGAGGAAGATGATGCAGAAAAAGCAGTGTCTGAACACAGATTGACATTAGACAATCTGGCAGGAGGTTCCAATCGTGTAAGATTGCTTTTGACTTTTGTTTTTAAACAACATAGACTCTTCCATGATACTGACACTGAAACAAATGGAAATAGTGGAAGAAGGATTGGTAGCATAGAGAAATGAAAAAGCAAAAATATCAGACACAGTCTCCTGACTCCCCTTCCACCTCCTCCTCCTTTCTGTCTCTGCCACCTCTGAGACAGGAGACAAACCCCTCCTCTCCCTTCTCCTCAACCTGCCCAGTGTGCAATGACAATGATAAATGCCTTTATTGTATTCCACTTCCACCTAATAAGTAGCAAATACGTTTTCTCTCCCTTAATTATTTACTGATTTTTGGCTGGTTATATACAACACAAATAACCTTTCCCAGTTTTTCTCCCTTCCTCCTTTCCTCTCCCTCTTTCTTTCAGAGTGTCTTTTGATGTACATTAATTTTAAATTTTAATACAGTCAGTTCCATTGATCTTCTACTTAATGGTTTATTCTTTCTGTCCTGAAGACATAAAGACAATTTCTTGTATACAGTAATCTCATCTTCATTGCATCTCAAGCGCTCACATCTGTCTGTCTGGGGGATTTCTTTCTAGTCTTTTTCCTACTTCTCCTATTCTTCTTCATCATCATCCTTTTTTCTATTTTTCCTTAAATTCTTGTTGCAACACCACATTGTCTCGATTACTTTTACTTTACAATTTGCCAGGATATTCTCAGAGGGAATCTTTACACCCTATTATTTTTCTTCAGTATTGTATTTATTTACCTTGGGTCTTGTCCTTTTTCCTCAATTTACTATTGACATTAACTCTTCCTGGGTCTTTTCTCATTCTTACATATTTGATAATTGGTTTTGTGAACTTCAACAAACTGACCTTTCACGAGTTTAAATGTAATTGAATAATTTAATAGATTGGGAGCATAGATTTCCATTTATTTAAATCTTCTTCAATGTTTTCCAATAACCTTTTATCTTTCTTCATGAAATGTTTTGTCAGACTTATCTCTGGAATCTTATTCTTGCTATTCAAACTAGAAAGTTTTAGGAATTTTACTTTTTAGCCATTAATTATTTGTATATAGAAATATAATTGATGTTCAGCAATGATTTTTTGTTGACCATGCATTCAGCAACATTGCTGAATTCTCTGATTAATTATAATACTTAGCTGTCCATTCTCATTGGAAAATGACAATTTTGGTTTATTCTTATGCACACACGCACACACACAGAGAGAAAAGACTATACATATGTAGATGCATATGAAAAAACCTTCACACTGTCCCTCTGTCATCTGTTCTCTGTCTTCTTTTTCTTGACTTGAAGACAGACAACAACCTCCAATATGGTCGTGTATAGTATTTTTCCTAGTGAGCATCTTAGTTTTAAATTGGGACGTATAATTCTAAAATTCAAATATCTCATCTTTGCTGTGGGCAAACAGGACATTTTCTCCTGTTTTTGGATAGTCTATGTTAGGTAGTAATAACAAATGGCCTTCACATTTCTAGGGCCTTTAAACAAACGTTTATGTATTGCTTATATATTTTTCTCCCTTATGGGTCTGGTGGTTCTGCTTCTATCCTGTTATGTCCAGGGGAAGGGTGATGGACCTGGTTCTGTCTGTGATTTTACCACCCTCATGGCTGAAGGAAGCAGTTCATGGTAAACAGTGCGATGGTTTCTCAAGTTTTTGCCTGGAGGGAAGGACATATCTCTGCTGCTTGTGTTTTATCAAACAGATGAAGCTGGATAGTCATGCTGTATTTAAGCAGGCTGGGAACACACAAACTTTCCTTAGGGGTGGTACATCCTAAAGAAAGACTGCAAGTATTTTGAACACTAATATCTTTGTCCAGTGTGGGTAGATTCAATTTTTTTAATAGCTATGTCTATTTACATTTTATAAGGTGTTTCCCCCAAATTTCAAACTGATTGGTATCAAGTGATTTTTTCATTCCTCTTTTTTCAAACCGAGGAAGAATTATCTGAATAAATGGGTAGATTTTCTTTAAGTTTCAAAGGGCTTGATTTGTTTTAAATTTCAAAATGTTAAGGGGTAGAAATGTTTTTGGTTGCGTGGATCATTTTTGTAACGTTTGAGTTATGGAGTCAAGGCTGTAAGTTTGCCCGTCACCCAGATAGTGTTGATTGTGCCTGTCAGGTCGGTTTTCACCCATCCTTTCCTTCACTCCCCTACTTGATTTCCACTGAGTTTTACTTCCCTCTGTGCGCATGTGTGCTTATCAGTTAGTTCCAGTTTAATAGCAAGTACATGTGGTGTTGGTTTTTCCATCCTTTAGATCCTTCACTTTGGATAATGGTCTCTAGTTCCATCCCAATTGTCGCAAAGGGAATAAATTCACCCTTTTTTATGGCTAAAGTGTATACCATGGTACACATTTTGTAAATGGGCACTTGGGTTGATTCCACATCTTTGCGATTGTGAATTGTGCTGCAATAAACATTTGAGTGCAGGTATCTTTTTGATAAAATGTCTTCTTTTTGTTTGGGTAGATACCCAGTAGTGAGATTCCTGGATTGAATGGTAGGACTACTTTAGTTCTTCTGAGGAATCTCCATACTGATTTCTTTAGGGGTTGAATTAATTAATTTTCAACATCATCAACTATTACTAATTATTTAAATTAATAAATCTGAAATAAAAAATACAACTTTTTATTCAATGCAATGTTTTAAATCTACATTAAACATATCCATGGTAAGCACCACTATTTACTTCTGTGGCTGTTTTATTAACATTTCCATACTTCTTTCTGGACATATATCTGACACTCCTTTAAAACTCAAAAAAAAGATTGCTACCCTACTGACATATTTACTCAAGTATATCTCTTATACTATCTTCAGTTATTTAAAAATTTGGGGCTAATTATAGATCTTTGTGATCTTACAATATGTATGTGTCCATATCTTAGAGTAAGACAACACAAAAGATCATATTATCCAATTGGACTAACAAATAAAAAATTTCGCCTGGTATCAAGCTTTACTAATAATTTCAAATAGAATTAGATTGTGTGTCTGATGTCTGTTATTTGTATTTTTAAGATTAGTTTGGATCATCTTTCATTCACAGCCAAAGGAGAGGATGGGTTACAGATCATTTAATTTCCACAGTGCATACAAATTTAAGGGATAAAATATCATTAGTGTGATTTTGTGTAAAGAAATAGGCTTCCCACAAATTCATTTCCTTTTCATTTTATTATAAACTTGGTGCTACTATGGACCAGAAAATAACTCATGTACACACACACACACACACATACACAAGCACATTTTAAGCATATTGATCTTGTTAAGAGAGAACAATAGTGCCAATGAAAGGGTTCTTAGCAGAAATGACATGTAAAGAAATATCAATCTAGGAAAAAGTAATGAAATACGTAGGGCATGCTTTAGCCTAACTGACCTTCATCTCCTTTCCGTGCTCAGAGATCTCAGATATTTGGTGATGGGCAGCAATGTATTCAATCCCAAACTATACCCCAGGCTCTTTTGCAGATAACAGTGGTTATATAACCCAGTTGTGACCAAGGACCTGTAAGTAGAAATGAGGCTTCTGGGAAAGCTCTTTGCAGTGAGGTCAGATTCATTTGGTGTATGTCTTTTCCCCTTCTAATCTCTGACTAGAATGTGGGTGGATTCCAAATGTGGTTCATCATCTCCGGACCACAAAGCCACACTGAGGGGAGATCAAGAGGAATGCAGAGACTTCAGCCTTGAGATTTGTGAGCTATGAACCAATACCAGCAAGCACTTATCTCTGGACATTTCATGATGTGAGAAAAAAACACAACATATAATTTGTTTTGGCCACTAGGAGGTGGGGAGCATTGGCAGTCTTTCCTCCCTGATGTGGTAGTTTAGAATAGTGCCTAGAGAAAATAGTTACAGCACCAGAGGAGGAGGGTCCATGAATCCTTTGACCTACCAGAGTCAAATAGTCTCCCCTTATCCACAGTTTTGCTTTTTGTGGTCTCAGTTATCCACAGGTAACTGTGGTCCAAAAATATACAAAGGAAAATTCTATAAATAAATAATTTATAAATAGCATGATGAAATTCTCAGGCCATCTGGGCACATTCCATCAGAGATGTGAATTATCCCATTATGCACCTTATCCACATGTCTATGCCAGCCATCCCTCGGTAACATAGTAGCTGTCTTGGTTATCAGACAGACTGTTGTGGTATTGCAGTCCTTGTGTTCATGATTAATAATAACCTAACTCTTCATCACATGATGTGTATAGTGTTTGGTAGGGTTAGATACAGTTTCAGGCACCTACTGGGGGTCTTGGAACATATTCCCTGAGGAAAAGATGGGGAATAACTGTACTTGATTTATGGTAAATGGCATTTGTGGACAGCATAGAGTATATGAAAATATAATCTCTTGTACAGGTCTAAAAATGCCTCAAAAATATTCAATGTTTGCTTCTACCACATGTTAACTTAGAATTCAATACATATGTCAACGAACTTACCTAAGCTGTTTGTACTGAGATAACACATTAACTCAATCAGGGGAAAGACGACTCTAGTTTCGATTCTTGCAGCTTGTATGCCATGTAAAGGACACATGTGTTAGGAGAAGGGAATAAGTAGAGAAATTACTCCCTGGTGAAGAATAGAGGAAGGCTCCTAACAAATCTCAGTATAATTTTGCACAAGCACTCCAGAAAACTAAGAACAGCCATCTTCCTGATCATCACAAAAGAATATATACAGGTAGGAGGAGCCCAAACCCAGGGAAATATGAATGAATTGCATGGGAGATAAGAACCTTGAGGAAAACCAAGAACCTTGAAGAAAATACTCATGAGAAACAAAATGCGGGATTCTTTTAAGTTATTGTGGGTAAGATTGGCTTAATGTATATCATAATGTGATTTTCATCGATGACTATGAGGACAAAAAATTTTATTTTTATTTTGGTCAAGTAGCACAATTGTTCTTGGAAAATGCAAATGGATTTTTTCTTTCTGGGTGTTTGATTTCCACTTGCTAACATTGATAAAGGGTTTGCATTTAAAAACGGGTAAATTTATAAGAGAGATTCTAATTTCTATAAATAATTTTATTTCCTAATTGGAAGAAATTTTGTTATAACTTTGGTGGATAAAATACAAACTTTTATATCACTCATTCTTATTTAATTATTTGATTCTTAGATTAAAGTAATTGAATCCCTGTTGAGTGCCAGCCTTGTGTGTCAATGTTTAGGGTTGCAGTTATAGCAATAGACAGTTCCTTGAAATTAATGTCTTTCATAAATGATATGCATTGAAGGAATAACGAAATGTGATCATCCTTGGGATGAGGAAGTGTGGTGATGACAGGAGGTTAGAGCAGGAAGAAAATGTTCTCAGACCAGATATTAATGAGGAAATTCTGGGGAGACAAAAAAAGAATTAGAAAATATTTTGGTCTAAATCTGATACAATGCTGAACTCTAGTGCTAAAGGGAGTCTCTTTGTTTTGTCTTTGAAAACTGTAACTAAAGTTCTGGAATTTTCCTATTTAGAAAATTTTTATATTCCATGTTCTAATATAAAACTTATTTAAAATTTAATATATGTACATCTAGTATTCCTAGTCTATGAAATAAACGGGATTGAATCTATGTTATAAAATGAGTAGTAATTAGAATATATTTCTATGCTACCTTAATTTACTTAAAAATAGCTTTCTAAAGCTATTCCTTTTATAAAAACAAAGCACTAATAACAAAAACAAAAAGAAACAACAAAGCCAAATAATCAGTCCACTTTTTTGTGAAATAATTTATTATGATGTTTTCCTTGCTGTGGAGCATTGCAAATACAACCACTTTTAAATTTCAAAAGGATTCATTTCTTCATTTTGTAAAAAAAAAAAAAATTCTCAATTCACAATACTACTGTCAATTTAGTAAGGCTAGAATCATGCATATAATAAAGTGATTTTCTTCTATTTCAAGACAAAACATCCTTTTTAAAGTTTCTTTTAATTTTAAAATGTTAAGGAGGGTACAAATGTTTTTGTTACATGAATACCTTTTATAATATTAATACTTAAGTTGCAGCTTTTAGCATGCCCATCACCTGAATAGTGTTCATTGTACCCAATAGGTAAATTTTTACTCCTACTCTCTTCCTCCTTCCTCATTCTTTTTTTTTTTTAGACAGAGTCTTACTATGTCTCCCTCGGTAGAGTGCTGTGGCATCACAGCTCACTGCAACCCCAAACTCTTGGGCTCAAGTGATTCTCTTGCCTCAGCCTCTCAGGTAACTGGCAGGCACCTGCCACAACGCCTGGCTACTTTTTGGTTATAGTTGCCATTGTTTGGCAGGCCGAGGCTGGGTTCAGACTCACCAGCTGTGGTATATGTGGCTGGCTCCCTAGCCTCTGAGCTACAGGCGCCTAGGCCCCCTTCCCTCTTTCTTAATTTACAGTGACAGTTCCATCTCTTTATGCCCATATCTGCCCATCTATTAGCTCCCAATTATTAAAGAGTATATGTGGTGTTTGTTTTTCCGTTTCTCAGATACTTCACTTAGGATAATTCTCTCCCATTCTATCCATGTTGCTGCAAAAAACATTATTTCATTCTGTATAGCTGATTAGTAGTCAGTGTGTGTGTGTGTGTAATCACATTTTCTTAATTCACTCATGAATTCATGGGCAATTAGGTTGATTCCACATCTTTGCAATTGTGAATTGTACTGTGATAAACATTTGGGTGCAGGTGTCTTTTTCATAAAATGACTTCTTTTCTTTGGGTAGATTACCCAGTGTTAGGATTTCTGGGTCAAATGGTAAATTTACATGTCCTTCTTTAAGGAATCTCTATACTGTTTCCATGGAGGTTGTACTAATATGCAGTCCCACCGACAGTATTTACGATTCCTTTCTTTTTGTATGCATGCCAGCATCTATTGTTTGTTGACTATTTGTCATTTTGACAGGGTGAAGGTGACATCTCATTGTGATTTTAATTTGTGTTTTTCTTGCGATTAGTGATGTTGACCATTTTTTGATATTTTTTTTTGGCACTTGTCTATCTTTGTTGATAATCTTTGCCCACGTTTTAATGGGGTTATTTAATTTTTTTCTTGCTGATTTGTGGGAGTTCTTCGTAGGCTCCAGTCCTTAATCTAATGTGTAGTTTGCAAATACTTTCTCCCATTCTGTAGCTTCCTTATTTATTCTGCTAACTCTACAAGAAAAACTATGAAACGCTGATGAAAGACATACTGGATGACATGAACAAATGGAAAAACATGTCATGCTTATGGATTCGTAGAATCAACATTGTTAATATGTCCATCCTGCCCAAAGTGATTAAGAGTCAATGCAATGCCCATCAAAGTGCCAATGTCATATTTCACAGATCTAGAAAAAATAATTTTATGGTTTGGAACCAAATAAGAGCCCAGATAGCCAAAACAATCTTAAGTGAAAGAACAAATATAGAGACATAACATTATCAGACTTCAATTATACCACAAGGTTATAGTAACCAAAACAGTATGATATTGTTGTAAGAGTAGAAACATAGATCAGTGGACCAGAATGGAGAACCTAGAAACAAAACTATCTACCTATAACCAGCTTATCTCTGGCAAAGAAGACAATGGCATACACTGGGGGAAAAGAAGCCATATTTAATAAATAGTACTGGGAACACTGGATAGCCATGTGAAGAGGAGTGAAACTGGAGCCCTATCTCTAGCCATGTACAAAAATTAATTTAAGATGGAAAAAAGACTCAAATGTAAGGCATGAAACCACAATAAAGTTCTAGGAAAAAATGTAGGGAAAACCTAGATATTGGCTTAGGAAAGAATTTATGACTAAGACCCCAAAGGCAAAACAGAACAACAAAAATAAATAAATGGAACTTGATTAAATTAAAAGCCTTCTGCACAGCAAAGGAAATAATCAATAGAGAAACAACCTACCGAAATATCATTTTTTATGCAAAATGTATTTCATCAGTAATGTTTTTCTGACCTGCTACTTCATGATTAGTATTGGCTAATGCTTCATGGTGCCTTTAGTACACGCATTTAATATTTTAAGCTAGTCAAGTTAATTATGAACTGTTAATTTTCAGAGACAGGGGAGGCATCTGTGGCTTAGTGAGTAGGGCACCAGTCCCAAATACCGAGGATGGCGGGTTCAAACCCAGCCCCGGCCAAACTGCAACAAAAAATAGTCAGGCATTGTGGTGGGCGCCTGTAGTCTCAGCTACTTTGGAAGGCTGAGGCAGGAGAATCTCCTAAGCCCAGGAGTTGGAGGTTGCTGTGGGCTGTGACTCCACTGCACTCTACCGAGGGTGATAAAGTGAGACTCTGTCTCTACAAAAAAAAAAAAAAAAATTTCCGAGACAAATGTCAATTTTAAATGTAATCTCAGGCATATAAATTATTAACTGGAGGAAGTGAAGAGAAACATTTGTTCATGATGCTTCAAAGAACACTGGAGAAGGAAAAAAGAAGGAAAAGATGTAAAAAAAAAAACAACATTTATTCACCAATGGTGCTTATGTAGATTTATTAAATCTCCCAACACAAACACATATAAAGATAGTCCAGAGCAGTATTTCTTGAAATTTAGGTTGTACTGTTCATCTGGGACCTTTTACAGATGTAGATTCAGTGGTAGAGAGGTGAGGCCTGAGATGGCATATTTCTTTTCTTTTCTTTTTTTTTTAATTAAATCATAGCTGTGTACATTAATACTATCATGGGGTACAGTGTACTGTTTCTATACACAATTTGAAATACTTTCATCCAACTGGTTAACATACCCTTCATGTCATTTTCTTAGTTATTGTGTTAAGACATTCATATCCTACATTTAGAGAGATTCACATGTATCCTCATAGGATGCACCATAGGCGTGATCCCACCAATCACCCTCCCTTGAACCATCCTCCCCCCTCCCTTCTCCTCCCTCTCTCCTTTCCCCATATTCTTGGGCTAGAATTGGGTTATAGCTTTCCTATGAAAGCTATAAATCAGTTTCATAGTAGGGCTGAGTATATTGGATACGTTTTCTTTCATTCTTGAGATACTTTGCTAAGAAGAATATTTTCCAACTCCATCCATGTAAACATGAAGGAGGTAAAGTCTCCATCTTTCTTAATGGCTGCATAGTATTCCGTGGTGTACATATACTACAATTTATTGATCCATTTGTGTATTGATGGGCACTTGGGCTTCTTTCATGATGTAGCAATTATGAATTGGGCTGCAATGAACATTCTGATACAAATATCTTTATTGTAGTGTGATTTTGAGTCTTCTGGATATATACCTATCAGAGGAATTATACGAACAAATGGCAGGTCTATTTTTAGTTCTCTAAGTGTTCCCCAGATGTCTTTCCAAAAGGAACATATTAGTTTGCATTCCCACCAGCAGTGTAGAAGTGTTCCCTTTTCTCCACAAGCATGCCAGCAACTGTGATTTTGGGATTTAGTGATATGGGCTAATCTTACTGGTGTTAGATGATATCTCAAAGTAGTTTTGATTTGCATTTTACTGATGATTAAGGATAGTGAGCATTTTTTTCATATATCTGAAGGCCATGCACCTGTCTTCTTCAAAGAAGTTTCTCTTCAAGTCCCTTGCCCACCCTGAGAGAGGATCACTTGTTCTCTTCTTGCTAATATGTTTGAGTTCTCTGTGGATTCTGGTTATTAAACCTTTGTCAGAGACATAACCAGCAAATATCTTCTCCCTTTCTGAGGGCTGTCTGCTTGCTTGATTTACTGTGTTCTTGGCTGTCTAAAAGTTTTTTAATTTGATAAGGTCCTAGTAGTGTATTTTTGATGTTGCTTCAATTACCTGAGGGTTCCTCCTCATAAAATTTTCACCCAGGCTGATTTCTTCAAGTGTTTTCCCTACACTTTCTTCTAGTATTTTTATAGTTTCATGTCTTAAGTTTAAATCTTTAATCCAGTGAGAGTTTATCTTAGTTAGTGGTGAAAGGTGTGGATCTAGTTTTAGTCTTCTGCAGGTTGCCAGCCAGTTTGCCCAGCACCATTTGTTAAATAGGGAATCTTTTCCCCATTCAATATTTTTAATTGGCTTGTCAAAGATCAGGTAATGGTAAGTAGCTGGATTCATCTGTTGGCTCTTTATTTTTGCACCAGGACCATGCTGTTTTAATCACTATCAATTTATAGTATAATCTGAGGTTTGGTAGTGTGATTCCTCTGGCTTTGTTTTTATTCCTGAGTATGTCTTAGTTATTCAAGATATTTTCTGATTCCATATAAAATGAAGTATTATATTTTCAAGATCTTTAAAATATGACAATGGACCTTTAATGGGGATTGCATTAAAATTACATATTGCTTTGGGTAATATGGACATTTTAACAATGTTGATTCTTCTCAGCCATGAGCATGGTATATTTTTCCATTTGTTAACATTTTCAGCTATTTCTTTCCTTAGAGTTTCATAGTTCTCTTTATAGAGATCTTTCACATCCTTTGTTAGGCAAACTCCTAAGTATTTCATCTTCTTTGGCACTACTGTGAACGGGATAGAGTCCTTGACTATTTTTTCAGCTTGGTTGCTGTTGGTATATATAAAGGCTACAGATTTATGAGTACTGAGTTTGTAATCTGAGACAATGCTATATTCCTTGATCACTTCTAGGAATTTTGTAGTAGAATCCCTGGTGTTTTCCAGGTATACAATCATATCATCTGTGAAGAGTGAAAGTTTAATCTCTTCTGATCCTATATGGATACACTTGATCACCTTTTCTTCCCTAATTGTGATGGAGACAATGGGCAACCTTGTCTCATCCTGATATGAGTGGAAATGATTTCAATTTAACTCCATTCAGTATGATATTGGCTGTGGGTTTGCTGTAGATGGCCTCTATCAATTTGAGAAATGTCCTTTCTATGCCAATTTTCTTAAGTGTTCTAATCATGAAGGTATGCTGGACATGGTTTATCTTTCAAGGGTACAAGTATCTTTCTAAAAGTGGAATATAAACGTCTTAACACAATAACTAAGAAAATGACATAAAGGCTATGAAAAAGAGCTTTTTCCACATCAATTGAGAGAACCATACAGTCTTTGTTTTTTAATTTGTTTATGTGATGAATTACGTTTTTGGATTTATGTATGTTGAACCATCCTTGAGATCCTGGGATAAAACTCACTTGGTTGTGGTGTATAATCCATTTGATGTGTTGCTGGATTCTGTTTGTTAGGATCTTTTGAATATTTTCGCATCAATGTTCATTAGTGATATTGGTCTGTAATTTTCTTTCCTTGTTGGATCTTTTCCTGGTTTGGGGATCAAAGTGATGTTTCCTTCATAGAATGTGATGAGTAGTATTCCTACTTTTTCTATATTTTGGAAACGGTTAAGTAGTATAGGTACTAATTCCTCTTTAAAGGTTTGGTAGAATTCTGACATGAAGCCATCTCCTAGGCTTTTCTTTTTAGGGAGATTTTGTATAGTTGATGCTATTTAAGAACTTGATATAGGCCTGTTCAACATTTCCACTTGATTATAGCTAAGTCTTGGAAGGTGGCGTGCTTCCAAGTATTGGTCAATTTCCTTCACATTTTCATATTTCTGAGAATAAAGTTTCTTGTAATATTCATTTAGGATTTTTTGAATTTCTGAGGGGTCTGTTCTTATTTCATCTTTACCATTTCTGATTGATGAAATTAGAGATTTTACTCTTTTTTTCTTGGTTAGGTTGGCCAAAGGTTTATCTATCTTATTGACCTTTTCAAAAGACCAACTTTTTGATTTATTGATCTGTTGTATAATCCTTTTGTTTTCAATTTCATTTAATTATGCTCTAATTTTGGTTATTTCTTTTCTTCTGCTGAGATTGGTATTGGAGTGTTCTTCCTTTTTCAGCTGCTTGAGATGTCCCATTAAGTTGTTAAATTCCTCTTTTTCCATTTTCTTGAGGAAGGCTTGCAATGCTATAAATTTCCCTCTTAGGATTGCCTTTGCATTATCCTAGAGGTTCTGATAACTCATGTCTTTATTATCATTTTGTTCCAAAAATTTGGTAATTTCCTTCTTGATCTCATCTCTGACCCATCTATCATTCAGCATAAGGTTATTTAGCTTCCATGTTTTTGTACGAGTCTGCAGATTCCTGTTGTTACTGAGTTCAACTTTTATTCCATGATGGTCTCAGAAGATGCAAGGAATAATTTCTATTCTTTTAAATTTGCTGAGGTTAGACTTGTGACCTAAAATTTGGTCAGTTTTGGAGTATGTTCCATGGGCTGATGAGAAAAATGTGTATTCAGTTTTGTTAGGATGAAATGTTCTGTAGATGTCTGTTAAATCCAAATGATGAATGGGCAAGTTTAAATCTAAAATTTCTTTGCTAAGCTTCTTATTGGAGGATATAGCTAACACTGCCAAAGGAGTATTAAAATCTCCGAGTATGATGGAGCTGGGAAAATCAAGTTGCTCATGCCTATTAGAGTATCTCTTATAAATTGAGGTGCATTCTGGTTGGATGCATAAATATTGATAATTGAAATCTCATTGTATTGAGTATTACCCTTAACAAATATAAAGTGACCATCCTTATCTTTGTTTACTTTGGTTGGTTTGAAGCCTATTGTGTCTGCAAATAAAATTGCAACACCTACTTTTTTCATTTGCTTAGAAAATAGATGACCATCCCTTCACCCTGAGTCTATATTTGCCTTTTAAGGTAAGATGAGATTCTTGTATGCAGCAGATATCTGGCCTGAGTTTTTGTGTCCAGTCAGCCAGCCTGTGCCTCTTTAGAAGGCAATTTATGCCATTCACATTGATTGAGATTATTGATAAGGTATAATTTTGGGTATTGAGTTTTTCAAAAGTCCAGTGGACATCTTTAATCCTTTCACCACTGCGGAAGTTGGAATTTGATCAAAATTTTCTGTGTGAGTTTACTTATGTGGTGGAGGATTGTGCTGGTCATTATGGAGGATAGGTCTGAGAATATCCTGGAGGGCTGGTTTAGTTATGGCAAATTTCTTCAACATGTGAATGTCATTAAAGTATTTAATTTCTCCATCATAAATGAAACTCAATTTAGCTGGATACAGGATCCTGGGTTGAAAGTTGTTTTGTTTTAGGAGATTAAAAGTCAATGACCATCCTCTTCTAGCCTGAAAGTTTTTCACAGAGAGATCTATAGTCATTCTAATATTCTTCCCCTTATAGGTTATGGTTTTCTTCCATCTAGCTGCTTTTAGAATTTTCTCTTTCATATTAACTTTAGTGAAATTAATGATGATGTGCCTGGGGGATGTCTTGTTTGGGTTGAGTCATGCTGGGGTTCTGAAACCATCTGCTATCTGAATTTCAGAATCTCTTGGTATGTCTGGAAAGTTCTCTCATAATTTCATGAAGAAGAGCCTCTGTGTTTTATGAAGCAACTTCGTCACCTTCAGGGATTCCTATAAAGCGAATATTAGTTTTCTTCGAATTATCTCAGAGCTCTCTGAGAGAGTGGTCTATTTTTGCTCTCCATTTCTCTTTGTCTTTGAGTGCTTGGGTGCATTCAAAAGCTTTGTCTTCAGTGTCAGAGGTCCTTTCTTCTGCCTGCTGCATTCTGCTACCCAGGGATTCTACCATATTTTTCAGATCTTTGAGGGCTGCAATGTCTTGCCTCAGTGTGTCAAAATCTTTGGTCATTTTATCTTTGAAAGCATTGAATTCTTGAAACAGCTTTTGAATAATCTGAAATTCTAATTCCCTCCTTTCCTCCATTCTGTTAATCTTATTTGCTATCCAGATTCTGAACTTGATTTCTGCCATCTCTGCCATCTGTCTATGGATGGGATTTTCAATTGCATCTGCTCCATCCTTCCTTGGATAGGGTGACCAGACCTCCCACTTTTGGCGGGACAATGCTGCTTTTCACCAATTTGTCCTGCATCCCGCAGTGTCTTTAAAAAGTCCCGATTTTTGGAAAGAATGCATGAATGAGTGGGAGAACAAGAAGGGAATATATGGTTTTTGGCTGTCATGTGGCTACTTCACCAGAATATGAGTTTTATATTATTTTTGTTAATTTTATAATGTTAAACTGTAATAATAACAGATAATTGCTGAGAAGTGGTTATTGAGAACTACTTATCAAAGTTTGCATTGTTGTCAGGCCCTGCCCTGCCATGCCCCCATGTTGTCCCGCCTTACCGATGTTAAATTCTGGTCACCCTATCCTTGGAGGAGTTGATCTACTCTGGTTATTCAGGTTCCCAGAGTTTTCCCCGCTGATTCTGCCCCATGCTAAATTTATACAATTTGAAGACCATCCCCAAACCGTTCAGCCAGTGGCTACCACTGGAGAAGATGCTGGCTTCCTCTGATTGCCCAGAGAGATAGGGCATGTCTATCCAAAGAAGCTTCAGGGTGTGAGCCTTATTATTCTAGCTTCTGTGGCTGCTGCTCTTTGCTTTGGGGTACTGCTTCTCCAGTGTGGTTCCCTCTCAACTGACTGTCCTCTTGCAGTTCTTGGGCTGCTGGGCCTGGGGTGCAGGGAATGCATGACTTGATCAGTCCTTGGGGTGCCCTGCCAGCAGCTGCATGAGGAACATGCAGCTGGGTTGATCAGTCCTTGGGGTACCCCGGAGGAGTGCCTGGAGTTTGGAGCACCAGCATTCACATGAGAACACATAGCTCAAGCAATTCTTTCTCTGTAGGGCCGGGACAGAGTGCTTGGTCCTGCAGGGGTGGGGGAACACTGCTCTTGGGCCTCCTCTCACTGTCTCTGCAGGCAAGGGGAGAAGGGTGGACTGGAAGTTCAAAATGGCAATGAAAATGTTAGTTTGATTTTTCTGCCTGGTGTGTGGGTGTTCAGAGTCTCAGCAGGGTCCCTCTAGGGGAGTAGACCCCACTTCCTGTAGCTCTCACACTTGGGGTGAGATAATAAGTCCTCAGTTCACTGCTGGCCTATAGGAAACTTACAGGAGCAGATGAAGAGAAAACAAAGAAAAAAACACAAAATGGACACTTTTCCTTTGGGATGTCTTATGTACCTTTATATTGCTTTCTAGGAGTCGCAACTTGCCTCAGCAGAGGTGTCCTGCAGATATCACTCTTCTCTCTCAGCTGAGCTCCCAGTCTTCAACTTTGTTGGGTATTTTCTGGACTTTATCCTTCCCTCTGGACGGAGCTTCTGTTGGAGGCTGGTACCTGTTGGCCATCTTGCCCCTCCCCTCCAGATGGCATATTTCTGATATGCTTGCACCAGCTTCTGGTCTATAGAGTAGCCATAGTCCAGAGCTGTGGATGTGAACACTGGAAAAACCTTCAGACATTGAAAAGACCTTGATGCTCAGGACACACGCCTGAACAATTAAGTTAGAATTTCTGGTGCTGAAACCTAGACTTCAATGTTTTCTAGATTTTCCCCAGGATATACCAGTATGTAGCTAGACTTGAGAAACCACAGGTCAGAAGATTATTGTCCCTCATCATGGGATGGAGCTGGTGCGTTCATTTCAATGATATTTTAGAATCACTCATAACCTGAAAGTCAAAGTACTCCATTACAATAGGCTGCAGCTGAGAAAACAAAACATATACCACATTATTTAAATGAAAACATATGAGTACATGTAGGCTTCATTCATTCTCAGAAATGTATTGTTTCTGTCCTTGCATAATTTTGCTATTGAATTCCTGTGTATAAGTACATCTTGGGAATAGTGGTTAAAATAAGAAAAATAACCCATTATATTTATCCCTGCATGAGCCTGGAGTGATTGTAAGGCTGATTTCTCTCAGAGATGGCAGGATTTCAGGGAACAGAGCCTTGAGTGGTGGTCCTAACTTATCCTGGTCTATTCCCTACAGAGTTTTTCCTCAGGACAGTTCTTCAAACAGCAAGCTTTAACCCTATTTTGTACATCATCAGGAAAGTATCCATCTTAATAATGAAAGTATCAGTGACTCTTAGAATTGCTTTCCTTTGCTGAAACTGACTGCATTGGTCAGTATTTTTTAACTGTAAGCAACTAAAAAGGAGTCCGGATGAATTAAACAAAAAACAAGTTTATTTAAAAGGATAATGAGGAGCTTCACAGGACTCCTGACGAGTCAAACCAGACTTGATGAATGACCAAGAAAAATGGCAACAACACAATGGAGAATGGATTGAAGGGAACTACGGTTGCTGCTGTTGCTGGATGTTAGAATTTTTCCTGCCACCATTTTGCACAATGTTGCAGATGCTTTATGGTTAAACGACAACAGCCCCACCTCTTCCTTCAGTTGCAAACGTATTTTATCTTTTCCCTTTGGTGAGACCTTGCTCACTAAGGTCTCCTACAGGAGTAAATGATTGAGCTTCAGGATTGCTCTTAACTTCAGGGGTATTTTCTACCTTGGAGAGGCAGATTTCAATGGTGGGAAATTCCTTGAATAAAGGAAGGGTTTTCAAAACATATTGAAGCAGTAGGGAAACAAGTGAGCTATCTATTACCCTGAACAGGTCCTCCTTTTATAATTCAAGTTAGTATAGGCAGCATCAATTTTACTCCACTTCAATAAGTATTTATTCAGAGTCTGAATATATTTTCAAGATGTACACCAGGCAAAGACAAATTGGTGTAGAAGAGCTTACCGTTTGTTAGGAAAAGTTTCACATGAATTATTTTAATCTAGTGTTGCAAAACATAATGCATTGACATATGCAAAGAGGAGGAGAATTTACGGCCACAAATGGCAGAGGCAAGGTGGGGAATTTAATATGCCATTTTATAGCTCATACTCCTTGACTTAAATCAGGTCTAGTGAAATAGCTAACATTTTTATGTTGTTTTATGCATGTCTTTTTCTGTTTCTTGCCAAATAAGCCCCTCAAGAGCAAATATCTTTCCATCTTTGAAATTTTGACATTATTCTTGGTACCTAACACATAACTAGGCACATAGCAAATGGTTAAGTATTTCTTGTTGAATTGAATTATTTTGGCAAATGTGGATTTGGAGTACCTCAAAATGTACCCCACCTAACTACCTAAGTAATACTATGGAAGAAAGCACTATTTTAAATCAGCTTGCTGCTTATCTATCACCATCAATCACAACGAACAGTTTTTGGATGAGCCATTGCAAGCCTTAATGTTGCTAAAGTTTGCAAGAGATTAAGCCTTTCTCACCCAAGGTGCATCTGGGACAAGATTCATGTAAAATAAATTTAAAAAATTGACATTAACAACTGTCATCATATCAATGCTCTGTTGTTTGTTATCATTATTGTTTTTACTATTATTCTCCCATATGTAAAGGCTTTCCAATGCCAGGTTTCAGTATGTGACCTATTCATGAATACAAGACAGGAATGTCTCATAGGTTCTTGTGCATATCTGAGGAAGATAATCATGTATCTGAACAGGCGAAATTGCAGGGTTCAGGAGGAAAAAAAGTGGACAAAACAATACAATTTATAAGGAATGGAAGATAGCTTAAGATAAAAAGGAGACTTTATTAAAATGATACATGGTGTCTTCTATCATCCAAGGATAGAAGGCTGGAACATAAGAACAAACTAGAATTGGGAACTCAGAATCTATTAAGAATTCCTATTATCTATTAAATCTATTAAGGGAGTCCACACTCTCATCTCTGCTTCTCCGCATATCTACACACGTTGCTGGCAGTGTTGCTTTTTGTGATTTCAATGTTTAATTTTCACCGAGATAAAGGTCAAACAACTTTTGTCCTTCAGAATATCTTCATTTCTTTTTGCATTTAGCACTATGTCTTGACCAGAGATTTGAAAGTTAAGGTATGACTTTCTACAGTTGTACTTTGAAGCTCACCCTTCCTTCACACTTAACCTATACTTAATACTATATCTCAGAAAACAATCAACCCGGCGCCTTTTTCCCACTCCGGGTGGTTTTGTCTGCCTTTCACTGTAACTTTGGGCTGCATTTACACAGTGGAAACACAGCCTTCTCTTTTGGTCATACTGCACTGTAATGATTTAGTCCTTTTGCTAATAATAAAATATTTAACTCTTCATTTCCCAAGTTTTTTATTTCAGAATTTATTTTTCTGAAAAGAACATAACCTGTACTCTTTGCTCTTAGAACACTCATAAATTTTAAAAATAAAAATTTATTTGCTTTAAAATGAACTAGAAGAGTGATTCATGCCTTTCAAATAATCCAAATGCATAAAATAATTTGCTAATCATCTTCTCCTACCAAACCACCCCCATCCATTACCACCACCTCAAGGTAATCAATGTTAATAGCAGGGTGTACCCTTAAACATCTTTCTTCATGCTTGTAAAAAACATGTAAATACACATACAGCTTATCCTTTTTTATATCTTTTCCAATTTCAAATATCAAATAAATAGATACAGCTTTAATTACATTTTAAAAACTAAAATATATGATTGAAAGACTGTACTAAAACATGATCAATCATTTCTCTAGTGTGACTATTCAGGTGGTTTATAATTTTCTTTACAACGAAAAATAATATTGCAACGTCTGCATTCACGCATTCATATATTATGGTATTTTTAACAGAAATGGGATTGCTGGGTATGGCAGATTTTATTACCGAATACCTCCCTCTTCATAGCAATAAGGGAACGACATGTCCTCACTGTTACCATGTGACTCAGTGCCTCCCTGTGGTGTTATCAAAATCAGAGACAGAAAGTTCTTCACCTTTCCTTATTGTCTTCATGCCCTCAGGATCTGTAGTGATGTCATTTCTTTCATTTAACACTGATGCTTTGCATGTCTTCCGCAACTTCTGCTGATGGTTTTATTTTTTGACAGTGTTTTGTGTTTTTTTCCTTCACTTTTGCTAAAAAAGTAAATTGTAATGGTTAATTTCGTGTTAAGTTGGCCAGGCTACAGTGCCTAGATATGCAGTCAAAATTATTTTGGATGTTTCTTTCAGGGTGTTTTTGGCTGAAATTGACATTGAAATTGGAGGTCTTCGAGTAGAACGATCGCCCTCCATAATGTGGGTGGGCCTCATCCAATCAGTTGAAGGCCTGAATTTCGGCAGACAGCCTTCAGCTTTGAACTGCCGCATTTGCTCTTCCTCGGTCTCCGGCTTGCTGGCCCACCTTGCAGATTATAGACTTGTCAGCCTCCATAATCAAGTGAGCTGTTCTCTGAAAATGAATCTTTTTCTATATGTGTATACATATCTCATTGGTTCTGTTTCCCTGGAGAGCCCTAAGAGACATATATTATCATTTTTTATCAACTATCAGCCCTTGCATGGAGAAGAATAGTAGAGGTTGAGCATAATATTTACGCTTTGGAATAGGCATGTGTGTTTGGAGGGAGGAAGTCAGTTCACTTTTGCGGAGGCTTCATCAGTATATTCAGTAGTTGTGCTGGGTTTAGGTTTTAGTGTTGTCATTACCATCATCACACATTAGGCATCCAGTCTCTGGCCCATCATTACCTTGTGCTTATTGTGAAGGATGGGGTGACAAATAGTTCCCTAACCTTGAGCTTTGAGTAGCCCCTGTACCTGATTTTCTCATTTACTCTTAGTGTAAGGCACAGTCTGCATACCTGGACCTTGAGAGTGGGGCTTTTCCGCACTCCTGATCCTCCATGCAGTGGCAGCCAAAATCTGCCTTGTATCTTTGGTGAATTTAAGCAAGGTAGAGTTTTCATTTCCTTTCCCAGTGGAAGCAGACCTCTGCTTTGAATCAGTGTTGGAGCTTGAGCTCAGATTTTCATGCCCCTTCTGTAGGAACAGATAGCTTTGCTTCTGCCCTTTTTTCCAGAAGCAGTCAGTCTTTGGTTAGTTCTTTGGGGTAAGATGGAAGGATTATTACTGCTGCTTAGAGCAATGAACTTTTGCCTCAGCTGTAGGTTAAAAAAGCACACTGCCTTTTCCTCAGCATCTTAAGATTTTTTCCCCCACTCAGGGACATGGAAGCAGCAGTGTTTTGTGCCTTTGTCCCAGTGATAGGTGATCACCTCCCATATAGCATCTTCCTTGTGAGGAGTGGCTCTTCTTGGTCTTCTGCTGGACCAGATCTTTCTCATGAGTACCTAGTAGAGGACTGCAGAAAAAAGTCAGTGTAAACTGCCCTCCTATCTGAGACTCCAAATTATTTCAAATTCTTACACCAGCCCACACTGGGCCTTTAGGAATGTGTTAAAATTATAGCTTATCTATTCTTTTTTTTTTTTTTTTTTTTGTAGAGACAGAGTTTCACTTTATTGCTCACAGTAGAGTGCGTGGCGTCACAGCTCACAGCAACCTCCAACTCCTGGGCTTAGGTGATTCTCTTGCCTCAGCCTCCCCTCCAGCTGGGACCACAGGAGCCTGCCACAATGCCTGGCTATTTTTTTGTTGCAGTTTAGCTGGGCTGGGTTGTTTTTATTATGGAAGCAACCACTTCCTCCTGAGATCTGCCAAAGGTGAAAGAGTTTAGGAGTCCAGTCTGTCTTCAGAGGGTCTTACCACACTTTGAAATTGAGGCCAGCTTGTTTCTTTGTCACCTGAGTTTTCTGATGAGTTCAAAAAGTTTTGACTGTTGTCCATTATTTAACTTTACCCATTGTTAAGATGAGAGTAGTATTCTTTTGAATTAAAACCCATTGCCATTATTGCCCTTTCAAGAAATTAAGAAAAGAAAGACTTGCCTTTTACATTTAGTCATGTGTTTACTGCTGTCAGTGCTCGGCGTTTCTTCCTGCTTGAGTTTTCTTCTGACATCCTTTCTGTTCAGCTCAAGGAACTTCTTTTAACATTGCTTTTGATACAGACCTGCTGGCAACTCATTTTGTCAAAATTTGAGTATCTGAAAATGACTCTATTTTAAATTTATTTTTTGAAAAATATTTTAACAAAGACAGAATTCTATACTGACAGCGTCCCTTGCTTTTCAGGCCGTTAAACACGTTGTTCCATCGTCTTCTTGCTAAAATTTTGTTTTTTAAACTAGAAGTCATTTGTTATTCTTATTAACATATCTCTGTATATAACATAGCTTTTTCTTTGGCTCCTTTTAACATTACTCTTTTTAGCTTTGGTTTTCAGCAGGTCACTATCATGTAAATACTTATTCTTTTTCTCCTCCTTTTATCACATAAAGAGTGGTTTCTTTTCTTTCTCTTTTTTAGATAGACTAGCTCTATCACTCAGGTTAGAGTGCAATGGCATCATCATAGCTCACTGCAATCGCAGACTCCTAATTCAGCCCCCAGAATAGCTTGGACTACAGATGCCCCACCACTGTAACACCTGGCTAACTTTTCCATTTTTTGTAGAGTTGGGTCTCACTGTGGAGCCACCATGTCCAGCTTGGTTTCTTTTTATCTCTTTCTTTTTTTTTTTTAATTTTAAAAGACTTTGATATTACTTTTTCAAAAGCTTTTTGCCCTCTTCTCCTTCTCATCTCCTTCTGGAACACTAAGGGCATTTATTTTACACGGCTTAATACTGTCTGACAATTCTTTGGGTCAGAGGTTATTTTTCTCTATGCTACTAACCTGGGTTTACATTCCCTGTTCCTTTGTTCTGTTTTCTAATCTGTTATTAACCTAATACAATTTTTGAATTTACATATTATATTTTCTAGCTGTAGGATTTCCATTTTTTTGTAAGAGCTGAAAAGTATATCTTGAAATTTCTTATCACCTTAGTTATTATATTCATCTTCTCCTACAAGTTCCTTAAAATAGTAATACTGTATAACTTTTGTATAATAATTTTGTTATTTGGGTTACTTGTGACTCTACTGCCATTGATGCTTTGTTTTGATTATGGGCCAATTTTATGTGCTTTTTTGTATGCCTAATACTAAGCGTTATTGATAATGTGTTGTGAATAATTAACTCTGTTCTCTTGCTCTTGTTTTGAATTTTGTTCTAATGGGCAGTTAAGTTACTGACAAGTCATCTAGATCCTATGGGAAATTTATTTTGGCTATGTTAGTGTGGTTTGTTTTCATTTTACCTTCAATCATAGGGTGTAGCCCTTAGTCTTGGGCTATAGTCATTATTTGTAAGGCTGTCAAGCCCTTCTAATTTGGCTTAACTTGAACCTTGTATTTCAGAAATAGACAGCTGCTGAAATCACTGTTCAGCAATTTTAGTCCTCTAGCTGGGTTCCTTGAAATCCCAACCTGCACTCCCAAACTTGGAATTCATCTAAAGAATTAACAGTAATTTACAGGGAGAGCTTAGGGACTAACCCCTCTGTGGTTTCTTCATGTCTCAGATTTCTCCTTTTAATTTTAATCCAGTTGATCAACCTTGAACTTTAGCCTATGACTCCTCAGTCAAGTAAGATTGCCCTTTTCTGCTTGAGTGCCTTCATCCATGCACGGTACAAACTAAAGAATATTCGTGAGAGGAACTCGTGTCAAATGGGAATCTCCCTTTTTTAGCTCCTTTCTTTTAAGGGGATGCATGGACCCTCTCTAGTTTCTGCTTTTTTTTTGTAAGACTGGCATTTTGAAAACAGATTTTTGAGAAAACAAAGCAGTTTTTATATAGTTGCAAAACACGCTTTCTTTCCCATATACATAAAAAAGGGCCACAATGTTAAGCAAAGTTTTTCTTTTATACACTGTGTACTATTAAGCCAATTATCATAACTTTTCCCTATAAGCTTCTTTTTTTTTTTTTATTGAATGGTAACTGTGTACATTGATGCACTTTGGGGATACAGTGTGGTGTTTTCATACACAATCCAAGGCACTTCCATCAAACTGGTTAACATAGCCTTCATGTAACTATCCTATAAGCTTCTTTAAATTAGAGATTTTGCTAAGCCTGAGCTTTCAAAATGCACAATGATTTTGCCTGACTTGTTTTTTTGACACTATGAATATAGTATTCATAATCACGTTTGTAGTTACTCTGTTCCAGACACCATGATGAATTCCTAATTCTAATACTTACTTTACATTTCATAATTACTTCATACATTTGGTACTATTAATCCCATTTTAAATAACAAGAATTGATACTTAATAAGATCCAATATATTATCTGGTGTCATAAAAAATGTGTTGGAATCAGGATGCAAATCTGAGTCTATCTGGCTCCAAAGTCCATGGCTGTGACTATTTAGCAATAAACGGAAGTATTTACTTATCATTTTATTATAGTCTCTTGTACAATGATATCTTTTCTACCTTAGAAGATTATATTTGCCTTGGACTTTACAAAATTAGAAAAAAGTAATATTAATCGTAGTGAAATAGCATATTTTATTGTATTGGGCAGAACATCTCCCCTTATTTGTAATCTAATTGCACAATTTTAATTTTAAAATGTATTTTGTTTTAGTGTCAAAATTTGGCAGAGAAAATTAAGGGCATTAAATGCAAGTGGCTCAGGGAGAGGAGTATCATTTGCATAGCATATGTCCAGATGATGACTGCTCAGCTGGAAGCAATTCAAATTACGAGGTGTCTTCATCGTTTAATAGTTATCATCACCTCCCTGAACGATGATAAAGACCTCCATTTACTTGCCTTACTAAATGATATGTTGCAACAGAATTAGTTACATCAGGCAGCAAAATCCCTCATTTTAAGTGGAGGAAAGTACTTTGGGTTTTTAATATATTTTCCAGAAGCAACATTTAATGAGAAATCCAAAGGACTTTTATAGGAGAAGATAACTCGTGGGCATGCTTCTCATTGGTTTTCAATGTTTTGTGTCGTGAACTAAATTGCTGCTCCCACTTGCTACACATTTTCTGTACTTTTTCTTTACGGTTCATCAAAATAAAAGGTAAAGGAGTTCTTACTAAGATATTTGTTGTCAGTGTTTGCCAAGGACCCATCCTCAGTTCCATGCTAATTTCCCAAAGGGCATGATGCTTTTTACTGACTGGAACGCCTGTCACTTTATTCCACTGGTGGGTAATATTTGCTTGATGGTCAGAATGCTTTAGAGTTGATCAAAATACAGGCATGCCTTAGGAATAAAATCGACAAATTTAAGCAGTTAAGATATTTTCATGTTTGTCTTCCTAGTTTGGCATGAATCTATTATGATAAAAGACAGGTAGATGTTAAAGGTAAGGGACAATAAAAATGAACTTAAATAGCATTAGAAAGTTAGCTTTTCAATTTCAGTAATGTTATCAACCTTCAAAAGGGCCTGACTATATTGTTTTCTCGGAATTTACTAAAGAGAATGGACACCATTAGATCCATACAAGGAATTTCGATTTATTATGCAATACTTATCTATAATCTAATTTTAGTTACTAAATAGTGGCCAAAATTTTTTCATACATTTTAATACATTTCTCTAACTTGTCTTATTATTTATTTATTGAGAGACTTTCACCTGTTTTGTCATCCATAATTTGAGTTAGTATGCACTCTTAGCGTATTAGAACTAACTATATTAAAGGACATTTTAACAATAAAATCCATTCATAATCCCCAGAAGGTAACATTTTATTTTTGGTTTCCCCTTCTTGTTATGACTTACATGTATAAAAATATTTTTGTGGAATTTCACATATTTTCAACTGTAGTAGGTTTAAGCATGTTTACAAACAGTTCCAACTTTTACTTTTCTGTGAAACAACTTGTATTTTGTGTGCCTATGCACCTCTGCTGTTGTAGTGGGTTGGGGCCAGCAGTTAGGCAATATTCATCCCTCTAGTTTCCATTTCCTCAACTCTCTCTAGCTTATGTCAGAGTTCCAGGGTCTTCCCAGGTATGCATGTGTGTGGGCAGCAATGATCATCTTGTTACTGTTAGAACAATGACAGCAATGACATCCTGTCATTGATTCTCAGAAACATAGCTCCTTCAGTCCTGGGAGTTCTTTGATGCTTGTTACCACATTTGGGTCAGGGGATCATTTTAAAGGCTGTATCTCTGCCTAGACATACCATAAAGCTCTTTTCTCAGTTTTGCTCCTTCACTGGGTTATTCTCATAAAGCAGAAAATATTCTCTCTCTTTTCTTAGATCCCCAGAACTTTTATTTCTTGCTTTTCTGCCCTTTGTTTGCTCATGGGTAAGAAGATGGGAAGGAGACTGAGTATCTTCTCTGCAAAATGAGGGTTGGGTTGGAAGACTTTCTGGGGGCAGCAGGCAACTCAGGGTAGAGTAGTGACTAATGATTTCCATCTTTCTGTTCTTCTAAGTCACCTGCAGTTTAACTAGTTTTATTATGATTGAACCCTGTGGATACATAAGAATGGGAATTGGAGGTAGGTTAATGCTCCTAGGCAATAACAGATAAAAGAGAAAGAAAAAATAGGTGGAAGAAGAAAGAAAGTTTTCAGATAATGGAATGTTAAGGGGAAACAAGCACCTGTAGGAGGAGGGTTTTAGTGTTCCTTCAGGTAGGGTACAAGACCAGTGGTCCCTTTCTATTCAAAGATGTATAAACACACACTGGATAGAAGCCTATTACTGCACAAACTCTAATGTGTTGTAAGTACTCTTTGCAGTTTACATGCAAATAATAAAACTTAATAGCTGATGACTGAAAGAGCAAGACATTACCAACTATCTATGTGCTCCACTTTTTTTGTTCCCTTTGCAGTTAGATGGAGACCATGTGTCTTCTGTCTAGTAGACTCTGGGAAGAAATGATGCATGCTAATTATATGTCTGACCACAAAAATGGCTTTGGAACAATTTCTACTATTAAAGTAATCCTAGAAGTAATAAGTTGAGATGGACACAACCTCAATCCTTGAGTCACCACAAAAGAGGTACTTTGAAGAACTCCCTAGCTCATCTCAAAAGGTGATAGACTTTGGCATGTTAAGTCACTTGATTTACTTGGAGTTTTATTTGTGATTCTAGCAGAACCTACTTTAAGATAAGTAATGAGTATTTTTTTGAACTGCTCTTTTGTTTCATGAGTCTTTGTGTCATAAAACTATTCACAGTAAAGCCTCTTTTCTTTTCTTTCTTTATTGTTTGATATTCATTGAGGGCACAAAGAATTAGGTTACACTGATTGCATTTGTTAGGTAAAGTCCCTCTTATAATTGTTTCTGACCCTCAAGAGGTGTGCCACACACCATGACCTCCTGTTCCTCTCCCTCCTCCCCTCTTCCCCTATTCTTCACTTTGCATTAGATCATCTACTGCCTTCATATTAGAATTGAGTGCTTTGGATTCTTGCTTCTCCATTCTTGTGATGTTTTACTAAGAATAATGTGTTCCAACTCAATCCAGGTTAATACAAAAGTTGTAAAGTTTCCATCTTTTTTAATGGCTGAATAGTATTCCATGGTGTACCTATACCACAGCTTGTTAATCCATTCCTGGGTTGGTGGGCATTTAGGTTGTTTCCACATTTTTTGTGATTATAAATTGAGCTGCAATAAACAGTTTAGTGCAAATGCCCTTATAATAAAATAATCTGGTTAGATGCCTAGTAATGGGATTGCAGGATCAAAGGGAGGTCTAATGTTAGTTCTAAATGTAATTCACCATATCAACAGAAGCAAAAACAAAGACCACATGATCGTCTCAATAAATGTAGAAAAAGCATTTGATAAAGTTCAGCATCCTTTTCTTATTAGAACACTTAAGAATATAGGCATAGGTGACACATTTCTTAAACCGATCAAAGCTATCTACAACAAATGCATAGCTAATATTAAACTGAATGGAGTAAAACTGAAAGCTTTCCCCCTTAGAACTTGGACCAGACAAGGTTGTCTTCTATCACCACTACTGTTCAATACAGTGCTGGAAGTTCTAGCCACTACAATCAGGCAAGAGAAGGAAATAAAGGATATCAAAATGGGGACAGAGGAGGTCAAATTCTTGCTCTTTGCCAAGGATATGCTCTTATACTTAGAGAATGCCAAAGACTCGACCACAAGACTCCTGGAAGTGATCAAAAAATACAATAATGTCTCAGGATATAAAATCAATATCCATATCCATAAATCAGTAGCCTTTGTATATGCCAATAACAGCCAAGTTGAGAAGCCAATCAAGGACAGGACGCAATTCCCTTCACAATAGCTTCAATTAAAAAAGAAAGAAAGAAAGAAAGAAAGACTTAGGAATATTTCTTTTTCTTTTTTAAAGACAGGATCTTGCTCTGTCACTCAGGCTAAAGTACAGTGGTGTGACTGTAGCTCCCTGGAGCTTCTAACTCCTGGCCTCAGTCCCCCTCCTAAGGTGCTGGGATTACAGTTTTTTTGGGAGGTAGGGGCTGGGGTGTGAGCACCATGCCTTTTTCTTTTCTCTCTCTCACTCTCTTCTTTTTTAATTTTTTCTTTAAGACAGGGTCTCGCTCTGTCACCAGGCTGGAATTTTTTTCTGTAAGTGATCTATACTAGTTCTTTTGTTTTAAAATTGTAAATAATTTGCTACATAACTGGTTCATGACAAGGAAACTAAAAGCCAAATTGTTAGGCATTTTTGTCAATTGAAGAATGACTTGGAATGAAGATAAAGCACATTAGTAGAGAAATACGATCCCATTAGAGAAAATAAAAGATTTATGAAGAACATTTTGTTGGCATGTCTAATCCATAAAATGAGGTTTTGTTAAGATCTGGAGGTCATTCAAATTAAGGCAGTTTCTTGCCCTTAAAAACTGATTAAAGTGTTCTTTGTTATTTTTGTAAAGTTCAGTATCTCCTATAGAGAAGTCTTGCATGAAAGATTCATATTTTATTATTATTTCATGTGGTTATCATTCCAAATCAGAAAGATTCACATTAGGAGATTTTGATGTTTGGGGATGTAAAAGGCCTTATGTCCTTTAATCAACTTATAAGTGACAAAAATTTGACTTAGAAATTAAATTTTCCTCTGAATAAGAATTCAGTTTTTTTGTTTTTATTCTTCTCTCCCTTCCTCCTTCTTTCCTCCCCTCCTAATTTCTTTGGCTAAATATATACAGCCGGTTTTGCTTATTTTATTATTCTGAGGAAGAACACTTTAAGATCAGCAAAAGACCTGGGTTCTAGATTTCAATGTATAAGCAGGATGAATTGAAATAGACATAAGCATCACTTAATAGTCACATTTTCAATGGTCTATTCCTTTCCACAGGTTAAGCTGCAACTGAAACAAGAAAGGGACATAGATAGTTTGTCCTTGGTTCAAGGTTGGTCATTCTCCGTCAGTCTTGGCCATTGTTGACTGCTTGCCAGTTTGTCCAGTGACCTCTGCTTCACTCTAAGGGATTAGTGTCACCTGGTGGTCCATGTCTGTAGGTCTGTAGCCAGTGCAACACACTCTTTAAAGATGGAGAGAGTTGATTTTTGGTTTGTTTGGTGGGCCAGCTTTACATGTTACCCAGATGCTCTAGACATACTTTGTGTCCTATTTATCATCAGTTACATCAACCATATATAACTTTTTTTTTTTTTTTGCAGTTTTTGGCTGGGGCCAGTTTGAACCCACCACCTCTGGTATATGGGGCCAGCGCCCTACTCCTTGAGCCACAGGCGCCGCCCAGGATATATATCTCTTTATGAGTCAATCTTTATGTCATTAATGCATTTCACAGCCCATTCATGTATCTACAACATATCCACGTACTTGGAGGTAAGCACTTTTTAAAAACATTTCAGTTTAATATGAGAGTATAGATGCTTCAGTTCCATTATTTGTGTTTGTTAGGTAAAGTTCCTTATGTTGTGCCTGTTAGGTCACCCTCCTTCCTCCCGGTCACTCTTCCTCCTCCGCTTTCCCCCCTTACTACCACCCCCAATTTGAGTTTAATTGTGAGGTAAGTACTTTTAAGAGACAAAGCATGCTTGTTAGTAAAGAGCATTTATGGCAGAAAAGCCAGTTCTAAACACAGCAAACACGTTTATACTTGCACATGAACATGCACTTGAACCTTTACAAGCTTCATTTCACATATGACTAAGTGAGAAGCAGCTATGGGATGACTGTACTTTATTGGTAGTCATGGTATTCTGCTACCTAACAGAATTTTTTTCAAAAGAGCCTGTCTTGAAATCAATTTTAATATATTTTCTACCTTAAAATATAGTTTACCTCAAATTTTGGAAATCTGAAGAGGTGTTTCTCTGATTTTAGAACTTGTACTGAATCTTGAATTGCTACCAGAACATTCCAGGACACACTCGTTCACCTCTTTGGCTTTAGGACTATCTTGGTTGTTTAGCATCTCCATTAGATTTTCACACCATAGTGAATCATTTAGAGAACAAAAGAAAAGAAAAGTTGTATTTGTATTTCTTTGGCAAAACTCTTTACTTGTTGGTAGCTGGTAAGGATGTAGCTGTCAGAAACTTTGATTCTTATTCTTCCAACAGCTGAGGATGAGAATAATAAGGTTTCCGGCCTCTTCACATCCCAGAAAAGGCGCAGTCTTCTTGGTGTTTTGCTGTTAAAACCAAATCTCCTTTAGTTTTAACAGTTTTGCTACTAAAATGAGGGGCACAGCTTCAATTTATCTTTCCAGAGTTCAAGTGCCATTTTCTCAGTATTCCTCCTCTCCACATTCTCAAAAACCTATTCCTTTACTTGATTTTATGCAGAACTCCTAATAGGAATTCACAGTCATCGGACTTTAATTTGCCTCTGGCATGCTTCGTGTCCTCTTTCCATCTATTCACCTTTAAGGCTTAATTGCATCTCCTCGCATCTTTTTCCTCTTTGGCTCTGACCCTGGTTAATGTCTTAAGCTGCCTAAGACTTTGTATGTGGAATGTCTTTGCTTGAATATCTCAAAGGCAGGCTATTTCAACATGTTCAAAACTATATTTATGATCTTCCTTTAGAATCCCCACCAAAATTATCTAAGTAGCTGACTAATTAGCTGACTGATCACCCACCACAGACACTGTGATCATTTTCTGTAGCGAACCAGAAACCCTTTCCTGATGCTGTTCTTTCTTACACTTGTTTTCCTTCCTCCTAAATATCTCTTAAACCCATGAACATTGCTTCTTCTGTATCTCCGCAATCACCTCCTTCGTCACTTGCCTGGATATTTAAGTCAACTGCTTATTGTGACAGCCTTTAAGGTGCAGTGATGAGGTGTTCCTTCAAGAGGAAACCAGCTGTAGGAGTACAGATGATGGCTGTTGCCTTCAGGATCAATTCAAGCTTTTGAGCTGAGGTCAAACACTTCTCTCACAGCCTGCGTTGATGACTAATCACAGGCTAGTACAGCCTGGCCTCATTTGACTGCTGTGGAACGCCTCCATGAGCCATCCTCACATGGTAGCTCTGCTTTGGGCCAAATGGGGCTTTCAAAAGTCTCACAGCTGAGTGGCAGTCTGAAGCTCTACTTATCAAATCTTCCTGACACTTCTCTTTCACAGTTCTCCCACTTGTGTTACACTCTGAAATGTGTCCCTGTTACAGATCCTTCTCCTTTCTATCTTTCACAGATATCACCCTTAATAAACCTTTTGCACTTCTAACTCCATCTTGGCGTCTACTCCTTGCAGGAACTTTTCAACTCCCCTTCTCTTATTCACTCTTGCTTGCCTCCAAGTTTTCTTGGTACAGCCAAAATTTTTTTATGTCCCCTTTGATTGCATGGTTAAAATCTTTCATTGGCCTCCATCATTCATAAGAGAGTGGCCAAAATCAGTAGCATGGTTTACCAAGCTCTGCCAATTCTGGTTTGGACTCTTATTCAAACCTCATCTTATTCCAAGCTCCACACTGGATTTTCTTTAGTTTATTGAATGTTCCCTCCTGTTCCCTCCTGTCCATCTGTCTGCACAATCTTCTCACTTCTTGTAGCTTCCTATTAACCTTTCCAAATGCTCTTGAACATTTATCCCTCCAAGAAGTTTTATTTGACATCATGGACTATATCATGGCATCCTACTTTACAATAACAAAGCAGTCTGTGTCTTTCCATCACAAACCCTAACATAGCTATGGTTTAGCCATTATTCATGATGCTTTGATTAAAAATCAACTCCTTCAGTTGGCTGAGAGCTCCATGACAATAGCAATTTACTTACTGATGTTCCATTTGCTTACTGATGTCTCTACAACAATTAAAACAAAGGGTAACATGGAGCAGATACGAAGAACTTTTATTAAATAAATAAGTGAAAATATTTAGAGGGCTATCCTTTATTCAATAAATCTATTTAGCACAAAAGTTTATTTGATATAACATTTCACCTTTAAAACACGTTCTACTTTCCCTTTTCTAAATTAAAAATGCTTTTCAATCTTCTTGGAAAAGAACTAGATTGAAAACTTGAGGACACCTTCATTTCAAATGGTCTTTCTTCTTTCACTTCATTGAGCATTTGGACCGAAAATACTGGCCCAATGAGATGGAATCCAGGATTTACATTCCTTCCAAAAGACATACAGGCATAGAAAACAGATGAGACGTCAGTATTTTATGCAAGAGCTTCTGGAAATCAAGTCAGTTCTCTAGGTTTGGCCTTGAAGGTGACCTTGAGTAGGGTTTAGACTAATTTAGGAATAAGATAAGTAAGGTAGACTTCTTTTGAAAACAACAATTGGTAATTATTTCCCTGGAGCTTTTGGAGAACTCAGTTCTAAATGGAGATGATCTAGTACTGACTAGTGATTCAGAGCCTAGATTCTGGACTTAGCGTGCCTGGGAGGGAATTTTGGCTCTGTCACCTGTTGGTTGTGTAACCATGGGAAAATTACCAGCATCACTAAGCCCAGTCTCATCATCTGTAACATGAGGATAAGAGCTCCTACTTAATATGGTTTTATAAAGATTAAATGAAGAGCTGCTGGCCAGTTCTTAACATGGATATACCTAGCTTATAGTTAAGTATTGAAAATCTTCAGCTATTACCAATATTGTTCTGTTTTCTTGTTACTTATTCTTTGTATTTAAAGTTCCTGAACTGAGAATATGGCATTATTCGATAGAAATTCTGTTTTCATTTCATTTGTTGTCTTTATGCAACTGTTCCATATGAATGATAAGAAGCAAGAGACACCCATAGTTGGTGCACAGTGTAGGGATAACGTAAAGTCTGTAGTCAGATTGCCCTTGGATGGTGTAGTCAGATTGCCTTTGGATGGAGGTGCCCGTAGCTCAGTGGGTAGGGCACCAGCCACATACACTGAGTCTGGTGGATTTGAACCTGACCCGGACCAGCTAAAACAACAATGAGAACTGCAACAACAGAAAAAACAGCTGGGCATTGTTGCGGGTGCCTGTTGTCCCAGCTACTTGGGAGGCTGAGGCAAGAGAATCGCTTAAACCCAAGACTTTGAGGTTGCTGTGAGCTGTGACACAACAGCATTCTACTGAGGGCAACAGAGTGAGACTCTGTCACAATTTAAAAAAAAGAAAAGATTGCCGTTGGCCGTGCACAAGCCACTTGATCTCAAGAATGTCCTTTAGTGTCTGGTAACTCAGTCTCTCCATAGAGGAAGTAGAGATAATAAAATTTCCTACTCCACAGGATTTCTGTGAGCATTAAATAAGTTAATGAATGTAAAGGCCATAGAGTAATGAGTAATGCCAGGCGTAGAAAAATGTTTGCCATTAATAAGTCCTGACTTCCCAGTAAGTTTAAGGCTCTTTGAAGGCAAGAACCACAACAGAGAATTCTTCCTTTTCACAAAGCACCTACCTTTGTGCTGGGCACACAGCAAAGGCTTGCTAACTGATTAGCTATTTAATATGCATAACAAAGTCTTGATTATAAATCTAAAATTGTGTGTATTCAAATACCTTTTTCACTGATCCTAGATTTGAGTCCTATTAAATCTAGCACTCAGTGCTAAATTTGAACTCATTTGGAATATGTTACATGGTTTTGATGATATGGCTTTAATGGAAGAATTTTTATGTTCCTAAGTAGTAACCCAAATGTCAATAACATAGTCACAATCAGGTTTTGTTGTTCTTTACTGCACTGACTGCTGATCTCAAAATCAAACTTCAAATTAGTGGTATTTACTCATGTACAACTATACGTATTATACTTGAAGGAAATCATAAGCTTGAGAAAAAGGACTGAAATTTCTGGGCAGTCTTTAAACAAAACTGCAATCTATTTTTTTTGGCGGGGCGGGGGGGAGTCTCATTCAAAGATCAAAAACCATGTAATTAGCAGATAGGCTTCAATTTCCAGAAATAATCTTTAGTGACTTTTATTGAAGAATGTTTATTTGAAGAATTACATAATAATTGAAAATTGTAATTTGCTTAATATTGGCTCCTCTGAACAAGTAGCGATGACCAGGTTGGGTTTGAAATCCTATGCAGCTGTTCCCCTACATTCTGCTTACAATCTGAGCCGGCAGACCCCACTCTTAACTACTTGAAAATGTTCACAAGTTTGCATACATGAATGTGCTTAGATGTGCAGTCCAAATTTATGTTCCTGATTAAAAAAAAATGAAGATATTTAAAGTGTAAGTAAAAGATGAAGTTATTGTATATGTGTCCAAGTGGAAATCAAAAACAAATTATGGCTGCCTAGATGTAATACATTCAAAAGTGTATGTAGTGGAGAATCTTAGTAATTTCGTTACTGCCCCTCCCCCACAGAAAAGAGCTGGTAAATTGTTGTCTACTGTTCTTGCATGGGAAAACTAGAAAGTGGTTAAAACCTGGAGTTGCAGAGTTAGGCAAACGTGCATTGAAATCCCAACTCCAGCATTCTCTGAGGGACCTTGGGCAATTTAGTCTGTACAATAAGATTCAACTTTACTGTCTGAAAGGGGGAATATCCAGGCATGCTCCATCCTGTAGCATTTCTCTCTATTGGACTTCACAGATACTGAGCCCTTTACAAGTTGAAGGTTTGTGGAAACCTGCCTCCAGCAAACATACCAGTGTCATTTTTTCCAGTAGTGTTTGCTCACTGTGTCTCTAAGTCACATTTTGGTAATTTTCACACTATTTCAAACTTTGCATTATTATTATATCTGTTGCAGTAACTGGTGATCAGTGGTAATCAGTGACTGGTGATTTTTGATGTTACTATTGTAATTGTTTGGAGGTGCCCTGAAACATGCCTGTACACCCCTGAAACTTCCTCAACATCGTGTGAATTCTGACTGCTCTCAGCCAGCGTTTCTTCACCTCTCTCCCTCTCCTCCAGCTGCCTTCCTTTTGTGTTCCTTGACACAAAAATATTGACATTAGGACCATAAATAACTCTCCTCTGGCCTCTAAGTGTCCAAGAAAATAAATCCTAGGTCTTTCACTTTAAATAAAAAACTAGAAATGATTAAGCTTAGTGAGTAAGGCATGCCGGAAAGATGAGATAGGTCAAAAGCTAGGTCTCTTATGCCAAAAGTCAACCAAGTAACGAGTACGAAATAAAGGTTCTTGAAGGAAGTGAAAGTGCTACTCCAGTGAGCACAGGAATGGTGAGAAAGCAAAGCATTTATGAAGAATGTTTGAGTGGGCTGAGTAGAAGACCAAACCAGACACAACTTTCTCTATACCAAAGCCTAATCTAGAGAAAGAGCTTTTCAATTCCTTGAAGGTTGAAAGAAATGAGGAGGCTTCAGAAGAAGTCAGCAGTGGTTGCTGGTTCGTGAAGTTTAAGAAGTCATTTCTATAACATGAAAGTCAAAGGGAAGCTGAAAGTACTGATGTAAATAAAAGCTGTAGCACCTTATCCTGGAGGTGGAGCTAAGATAATTGATGAAGGCAGCTGCACTAGACAACAGATTTTCTTGGTCTTTTGTTGTTGTTGTTGTTGTTGTTGTTTTTGTTTTTTAGAAACAGAGTCTCACTATGTCACCCTCAATAGAGTTCTGTGGCATCACAGCTCACAGCAACCTCAAACTCTTGGGCTTACGTGATTCTCTTGCCTCAGCCTCCGAAGTAGCTGGGACTACAGGTGCCTGCCACATGCCCTGCTATTTTTTGTAGTTGTCCTTGTTGTTTGGCAGGCCTGGGATGGGTTCAAAGCTGCCAGCTCTGGTTTATGTGGCTGGCGCCCTAGCTGCTGAACTACAGGCGCCGAGCCTAGACAACAGATTCTCAATGAACACAAAACAGTCTTACATGGCACAAAGGAGGACACTATCTAGTACTTTAACAGCCTCTCCCACAAACAATGTGATGTAGCACAAAAGCTATTCTGGACCAGGGGCCAAGACAGGTGGGAATATGTCTGGGTCATTTCAAAGCAGTCCTGTGACCTTGAGTTTCACAAGCCATGGCTTTCTCTAGATCTCACTGCTTTACTTCTCATGGCATAGGGTCCTCATTTCCAGCACGACATAATAATAATTGGCATTTATTGAGCCCCTTGCTATGTGATAGATACTAATCTTATGATTTTATGTGTATTATCTTCTGTAATACTCTCCACAACTCTGTGAGGTAGGCAGGTCTTATTTTCCTCACTTGGTAGACAAGAAAACTGAAGCATGGAGAAAGGAAGTAAATTGTGCCATTGGGATTTTGTATCCAGCTTCTTAACTACAGAGCTCACATGTTTATGTGCAGAGTAGCAACTCATCTCGCCCCTAGGCCGAAATGCTGTATGAGTTTTCTATCTCTGGTAGAGCAAATTACTACAGATTTAATAGCCTGAAAGCAGCACACATTTATTATTTTATAGTCCTGGAGGTCAGAAGTTTGAAATGGATCTCATGGGGCTAAACTCCAGATGTTGGCAGGACGGGCTCCTCTTCAAGTGTCCAGGTGAGTACCGATTTCCTTGCCTGTTCAGCTTCTAGACTCTGGCTGTCTTCCTCTGTTCATGGCCTACAGCCGGCAATCTCATCACCCCAAACTTTGCTTCCAACACTGAAATCTCTTTCTCTCACTCTCTTGCCTTTCTCTTTGATTTATAAGAACCCTGTGATTACATTTAGGATCCACACCCTCCCTTGGATATTATAGGATAATCTTCCCATCAAAGTCATTAATCCAATCACATCTGCAAAATCCCTTTAGTATGTAAAGTAGCACATTCACAAATTCTAAGGATTTAGATGTGGACTTCTTTGGGGATCCATTATTCTGCCTACCACAAACACTCATTTAAAGGATGTCAGCAACTTATTAATTAGCAAATCCTATAGACATCCCGGGCTTTTCTACCTTTGACCCATCTGTAACATCTGATGTTATCTACTACATACTTGAAATGCTCATCACTTATATTTTCTAATTACAATTTTCCTGGATTTCTACCCTCTTTGATGACGATTTTTCTCTTTTCAACTCCTGTGCTTGTTCTCCTCAATGCAGAGGGGACTTTTGAAATTCTTTATTCTTGTCAATCCATGTTGCTTGCATTACTATCGTCTAGCACCTGATCTTGTAACAGAATCTCTAACCAATTTGCAGATAGCCCCCATCATTTGTGTCCTCAAACCTGGTTTTGCACCTGAATTTCAATGCAACATTTTAACGATGTCTGCTAGATATTCTTCACTGCCCTGACCTCTCCAATTCAGCATTCCAAACTGAAATTATGCTCTGCTTTCCTGTATCTGCTGTTCTCTTGGTACTGAAATAAATACAAGCTGGAGCAAGTTATCCAGGAGATGGAGCTAAGATCATTGATAAAGATGACTGCATTAGAGAACAGATTTTCAATTTTATTTATTTATTTTTAATTTTTTTTACAGACAGCGTTTCACTTAGTCTCCTTCCATAGAGTGCCATGGTGTCACAACTCACAGCAACCTCCAGCTGTTGGGCTTAGGCGATGCTCTTGTCTCAGCCTCCCAAGTAGCTGGGACTACAGACTCCCACCACAACTCCCAGCTACTTTTTGTTGCAGTTTGACTGGGGCTAGATTCGAACCTGCCACCCTCAGTATATGGGGCTGGCACCCTACTCACTGAGCCACAGGGGCTGCCCCTAGACAACAGATTTTCAATGAACACAAAACAGTCTTACACTGGGTCATACTTTTTGATGGCCTTTGACCTCGGCCATCTTGTCTCAGCATCTTCCTATACTTTCTATCTCATTTGTTCCTTAAAATATACAGATTCTACTTGTCTTCTTTTTCCTCCTATTTGTTCTGCTTCTGCTGCTGTTCTTATAGTCCTCTTGTCAGGTCTGACTCACTAATACATCAACCTATTTTATACACTCCTGCCAGATTTACCTATCCAAGGCTAAGCTCTAATATTACTTCACCTTCCACCTCAAATCTTCCCATTTGCATTATGATCTATTTTCCAGTAACCCCTTTTTCAGTATCTCTTTCAACATTATTTCTTACAATGTGCATTGATGTGCTTGCTGTTTGCTTCTGGCAGCTTGAACTCCTTATTTCCTGTTTATCATGTACTTTCTTATCTTTGCCCTCTTACTAATAATTTCCTTGTACCCGGATGTCTTTCTACACCATTTATGTTTATTTAAATCCAACTCATTCTTTAGTTTAATGTTACTTCAACCAGGAGGCCTTCTTTAATTTCTCCATTTTTGAATCATTGGATATGTCCCCAACTTTTATTGAATATCATACTTCCATTCATTTGCATAGTTTTAAAAAATATTAAAGAAAAAATTATATTCTGTTCATCATTGATGTTTAAAAAATATTAAAGGCAGGAATTTGTAAAATGGACAAGAATAACAATTTTCAATTTGGAGAGTAAGAGAGGGTTGTCAGAATCTTGGGTTTGTATAATTATTTTAAAAGGTACATCAAATATTATAAAATACCTAGAAAAATAAAAAACTGTTTAAGAAATTCTAACACTAATAAAGTACATATTTTTGCTTATTATTGTCTTATGTTGGTAGTGAATGCCAGTGTGGGCTTTGAAGCCAATTCCTGTGGTTGGAATCCTGGCAAGGCCAGGCAATTGTTGGTGAGTTATTTGACCTTTGATATCCATATTTCTCCATCAAAAACTGAGAGGTAACAATAGTTACCACATAAAGTAGTTCGTAATGCACACGAAAATAGTACCCGGCACATTAGAAGTCTCTGAATACATTTAGTCTATTATTAGCTATCATTATTATTTCTCAAAGGTGGGCATAATTTATAAGGATTGGGAAGAAATGGAGATGATGTTTACCATAATCACAGTTCTGAAATTCTACCCATCTAGCACTAGAATAATCTTGTCTTGTCTGTACTACCGTATAGATTTATATACACAGAGGCAGTTAAAATAATAATATTTTTCATCTTTATTATGGCTAATCATTCTGAGTTAGTGCTTATTGATTTTAGCTTTCCATAGTTTGTGGCATTATAAATAATTGAGGAAGGTCTTTGAAATTATTACTTACTATGAAATTATTTTGAAAGGTCTTTCTTGTCGTTTACATTACAGAGCTGTCTTATTTATAACACTTGATTGGCATGTGTTTGGGCATGTCTGTGTACATTTCGTGACCTAAATTCACACAAAATGTGTTAAGTAATTATAACGCAATGCTTCTCTATAGGTTGCTTATATTTGATGAGGTTACTTTTTCCCGTAGGTTGTATAATTTGTTATTTGAATGAAAAATTTCATTAGTGTTATTTTGTGTCTAAATCACATGTCATGTAGAATGCACTGACCACCTGAGGACGAGTATTGTGAGAAGTAGAAAAATATTTGTTTGTACTCTAAAAACATGCCAGGATATTTTAGGATATTGAGCTTTATAAATAGTAAATGTTTGCTAAGAATTTCCTTTCTAAGATTTAATTTGCTCCTGAAAGATACTAATCTTGTACTGTTTGCACATTTCTACTACTAATAAAGAGAATTGTTTTAGTCATGCTGGAGTTATAGAACCATTCATACATGTAGTTAGAATGCATAAAACCTTCCCATTTTGAGTAATAGTTGTGGCGTGAGACAGTGAACAAAGAAACTTACCTGTGATAAAAACATGAATGTCTTTTAACAATTAGTAAACATTTTCAGTGAGTTTTGCCACTTGAGATAAGACAACATTTCTATGACTACTACCTTGGGATTGACAAATTGAAAATATATTTATAGAAATATAAAATATTGACTCCTTTGTACTGTAATGACGCCTTCCCTTCTACTTTTCGTGTCCGGTAGTAACTTTATAAGTTTTCAAATGTGTAGTTATCCTTTATCTTTTATCATCATTTCAATTAGAATTTGGCCAGAGTAACTTATTGAAGAATTAAGCTCACAGACATTTTACAATTCTTTAAACCACAAACGATCAAGCAAAGGCCTAACCTAAATAATCAAGTATACTTCAATTACAGAATCTTTGCTGATGTTGCTGCTGGTAGGCAAAAAAAAAAAAAAAAAAAAAAAGAAAGCATGTATATGTGTGTGTGTGTGTTTTCCAAGTCACTGTCAAAATTTGCTGTCAACTAGAAAAAATATGGTCTCTTTTTTTATATAAATGTTACTGATAAAGACAAAATTGAAAGGGGATATGCAAGGCATGGTAATTGTCATACAATTGGCAAACAGCATAGCAAGTTTTCACCTCATGACTATATTAAAATAATTCACCTATGTTTTATTATTATTTTAAGTTATAAAATAAAAAAAATACAACTGAATATATAATATTGGCTCTCAACTTTGGTCACATGTTGGAATCATTTGGAGAGCTTTGAATAAAATAGTTTATTCACATTGTAATATTTGGGAGTAAAGTAAGACTACCCATAATTTTTAAGAGCTCCTAAGATAATTTCAATGCTTAACCAGGCTTGAGAATCATTCGCATGAATACTTTGGCTCTTTTGTACAATGTTGATAAATGGGACTGTGTAATACCAGCAGGTATGTGTGTATACCTTGTATAATTATTAATATATAATGTGTATATATATATATAAAATAAGGCTAACATTTAATAAGCTAAGTTTCAGCCACTGTTATTAGTGCCCTTAATGCATTCTCTTACTTAAAACTCTTAATACCCACGTGGAGTGGTGCATTCTCTTTAGTGGTGAAGAAACTGAGACGTCATGATGCCAAGTTCCATGTCCAATGTCAAACCACCAAGGAATTGTAGAACCAGAATTCAAAGATGAGCCCTCTGAACTGGTCTGAGCTCTAAACATTTTGCCACACTGCTGTTGGTAGTAATTTACAGGTTACTAATCAAATGGTTATAAGTAGAAAAAACTTAGATGATGGTTAAGACTGCTGGGAAAATATGGAGTACCCAGAGGTATTTATTGTGGTTTATGTATTACTTTATGCAACTATGCCAATTTATAAAATCATTCTATATCTTAATATTCTTTTAAAAATTAAATGTAACCTTGTTTAAGCAATAAAATCCTGCTGATGTGTAATCTTCTCACAGATTATCTGGAAGCTACTCATAAAACAAGGAGTTTTCTCTTATTTTCTTTTTGGGGCAATATAGGCTAACATATCAAATCTCTGTATGAGTTCTTTGTTCTTTGTTTAAATGGTTAGGAGAAAGTCCCACGAAGCCTGTAGATGGCAGCAGCTTTCTGTTGTTGGGCATTTGCTCTCACAAACACTTGTGACTGCAGAGCTGACTGGCGTTAGATGAAGAGCTGCAATCTGTGAAGGTTGTGTATTAAGATACGCAAGTGGAGGTGTATTTTCTACTTGGCTTTCCAAAAGCAATTTTCTGTTATTGGTTTTGAAAGACTATCCCGGGTCCTTTATTTGAATAAGGATTGAATCACATTTGTCTGCATCTCAAAGGAAAAGAACCAAATGCAGGGCATTCTCAACAAAAGCAATCTCAGGGAGCATTCTGTTATCATTCTCTGACATTGCATTTAGGCAGTTACACACTTTTTCTAAATACGGTGACCTGCATGATTTATGTGGAGTTCCAAGAGCAATGATCCAATAAATTTACTAACAGTTCCAGTAAATTTGTTTCACGGATCCTGCATCTGATGATTGCCTTCTGCTCTTGGCATTTTCTGCCTAATATACCATGTAATATGGTTCAAATCGAGAGTTTTATTTTGTCAAATAATTCACTGGAGAGGCTAGTGAAGCCTTTTACTACGTATTAGACAAATTGAAGCCACTGATGGCTGGGGCTGCACTGCTTTTGAAGGCTTTATTAGCATTGTCGAGGGAAAAAGTCATTCATACTCCTCTTGTCCTTGAAATAAATTTACTTAAATTGTCTTGAATACTCTTTATTTTTATGTTAAATTATATGGACATTTAAAATTACTGTAATTGAGATAGTTCCTTGTGATGAATATTATTCCTTGGGTTGAATAACTGGTATTGATGAGAAAAGATGTTTCTATTAATACCTTTTAATAGAATTAGAACATTAGCTCTTCAGGCCTCAAACATTTGGAACTTTCCCATCACCGAGTTTAAAGAAACAGAGAAAAATGCTTAGTGAATCTGACCCCTCACGGGTCACTCTCTTACTACTAGTCAGCTAAGTTTTGGCATAACTCTGTTACCCAGGCTGGTTTCTGACATCTGTTTCTTTATTTGTCAGTGGGCTGGGATCCAAATAAATATTTTAAAAAACATGACACCTTGTTGAACATCCGACAAGTCCAAGTAAATATTCATGTTTACTAAGACCAAGTGAGACAGGAGATGAGCCAAAAACACTGATTTATGGAAACTCATCTTCTTTATATAATTGGTCCTGAAGGGTAGAGAGATGAAAGCTACTGAGATCCACAGGTTTGCCCCATAATTACTTTTCCACTGTCATGGACATAGTTAACATAAATGGATGCACAATTTATATAGCAGAATGCCTGTACACTTCTGACATGTAAGGACAAGGGAAGCGTCCGCTTTCTGCTGATTTAGTGAAGGCTTTTCTTTCTATAACCATCTCCAGGGATATGGTTTGCCCTAGAAAATCATTTTATAGTAAAATGCTTAGTGGAATAACTTCCTTTTATGACAGAATTGTCATTCAAACAATTTCCGATTGTTTAAAAGAGACGAGACTATCAAGAGAGTCGGTTTCTCTCATTTTAAAAGTGTTTAATGAACCAGAGAAAAGTGTCTTCATTGTCTCAACCCTTACTGACATTGTGGTCAGTAACAAGGCTGAAAATAATTATCAGTGGTCTAAAGAAATTTGGATTTAATGCCAAGAATCAAACTTTCCACAGGCCCTTTCTTAGAGCCATAGGGCCTTATTCCCAATTTTAATAAGAAATAGAAAGTTTGAGATCCACTAACTCTTCCATAAATATTCCAGTGCCCGCTTATGCAGACAACGCACTATTGAACAAGAGATGTGGTGCTCATGTTCAGGGAACTTAGATTTTTTTGAGAGGAGAGGGAGGTTAAACAGCAAATTTCAAAGTAATTAAAATTATAAACAGCCAATTACAAAGTATTTTAAAAATCACAATCATAGTATTTATACTGAAGGAGAAGTAGAAGGTGCCAAAAATATATTCACAGAAATCATATAACACAATTTGGGATTCCAAAGAAGAGCTCATTAAAGTTTATTTTAATTTCTTTTATCTAAAATAATATTTTGACATACACATAGTTTACTTATTTCCATTTATAAATGGGATGCTTTGTTTTTTTATAGGACAACTCAAAGAGCAAAATATGTAGGAATTAGAGAAAGAAACTGGTATGTTCCGTTAGCACAGACATGATTCTATGGGTGCTGAGCTCTTGTACAAATCCCTCACATATCTGAGATGGACAGACAATCATTTAAATGGGAGAAGATACATATATATTTTTTTGAAACAAACTTAAGGACCATTTGAATAAGTTAAAACTGCATTTTATCCTACTTAGTAAGATGATCCATAGCATGGATATACTAGTGGATTAAATTTTCCTGGAAATGGACAGGTTCAACAATGAAACTATTTCTTACAAAAAAGCATGCTGGTTTTGGGTGAACATAAATCCGTAGAAAAACAAGTCAGGAAAATATGCACTGCTCACCTCTGTATCTAGGTTTGCCTACTTTTGTGAAAATTAGATCTGCTGTAACATATCAGTGCTATCCCAGGACACCAGGGAAACAAAAAGCCGTTCACTCTCTTTACACTAAATTCTTCCAATTTTCAAAATATAAGTGTTTGGTTAATGCTAGTAGAATATGAAATTAATAATGAGATAGTTTTTTTAAAGCTTAAAAGTTTCCAGAAATGTTAGACAGAGTGAGAGAGAGAAACAGAGAGACTTTTAAAAACAAATGTAGTGGGAAATAAAAACACACAGAAGAGAAATACAATAAAACGATAAACAACCAAAATGACAAAATTTAATCCCTAAATATGTAGATAAATGAACTGTCCTTTTTATGCCAGAAATCTTTTATCACTCTTAAGCATATGCAAAAAGGTTCATTAACTATCTGTGTTTTAGACATTTGACTTTTTATTAAAAATGAGTTTTATCTACTTGGCCCTTGACATAATCTCAAGTCTTCTCAGCTAAGTTAACAGGTGTTTGTTTATCTCATCAGTCTTAATGGAGGATTATTAATGATGTGTGGTATTTTAATTCAGAAATTTATTTATAAAATATAACTCTCTATAATTTGTTCTGAATGAATCCTATTCAGTTCTCTCTGAACTTAGCCATAAGGTTAAAAAATAGAGCAAACTTGACTCCAATCATTTTTATGTTTTCTGTGAAAGTTATCCTCCTATTGCTTAATTTAAATTTTTCTCAATTTTATTTTGTGTTTAATTCTTAGATATCTCTTCTTCAAAGAAACTTTCAAATGAATCACTTGCTATTTTGCTGATATATAGCGTATACAGATGCTTGTCCAAAATAGCCAAATTTGAGAATGTTTTGTGCACGTTTAGAATGACGGATATGTTTTCTTGGTGTTCAACAACTGCCTGCCATATTCAAACGTAGTGCTATTGACGGTGTTTAATAAACTAGACTTACTTGTTGAGAAAAAATAAGCAAGCAAAGATTGACTAAGTCTTTTCCCCATAAAACATTATTATGATGATGGTGCAAAGGATAGTGAGCATCTGTTCTTTATCTCCATTGAAGCCAGGACATGAGGAAATAAACTTAAACTGCAGTGTGAGGCAGTTAAGGGAAAATAATTGAGGAATTTCTTGACAGGGTTGTTCAACATTGACATGAATCAGAAAAAGAGGTTGTGAAATCTCCCTAGATGTTTCCCCCCACCCCCTGATTAAATAGGATGATATATTTGGTGTGTGCTAGTTTGACCTGTAAGCTGATCGACTTTTCAGGGTTTATTATAGTTGTCGCTACCCATGATTTCACAGAGATGTTCTTTCAAATGTTAACATCAGAGGGAGAACCATAAAAAACTAACAAAAATCAAAGAATAGTTTAGATTTGTTGGTTTTTCGTTATGTAGTAAGCTCCGCACAAAAAGCCTTCCCCGTGTTTTCCCATTTGAATTGGTGAAGGGTCAGGGATTGCAGTGTACGTGGATTCTGTGCACAGATTCTGGGTACAGATTATGAGGCCGCTCACCAGATACCTCAGTGCCAGGGCAGATTTGTATACTTCTTAAACTTACTATAAGAATTGAAGAATCACCCCTTCTAGAACAGTGATAATTCCCTCCTTTTGAGAAGGACAGAAATGTAGCACGGGAGGTGAATCAGTTGGGTAACTTTGGATATGCTCATAGAACAAAGAGAATCTGATTATGGGTTTCATAGAGTTGGATCTGGGGATTCCCTGCTTCTAATGCACCCTGTTATCGCTAATGACAAGCTGATTAGGCATGCTTCTGGGTCCAGAGTGTGACTTGAATAATTCAGTGAGCTGAAGCACTTTCCTTCCACAGAGCAGAATATACCACTTTTCTTTTCTTTCTTTCTTTCTTTCTTTCTTTTTTTTTTTAAGACAAAATCTCACTATGTCGCCCTTGGTAGAGTGCTGTGGCATCACAGTTTATAGCAACCTCAAACTCTTGAGCTTAAGCGATCCTCTTGCCTCAGCTTTCCAAATAGCGGGGACTCCCCGTGCCTGACTCAATGTCTGGCTATTTTTGTTGTTGTTGTTGTTGTTGAAGTTGTCATTATTGTTTAGCAGACCCAGGGTTTGAACCCGCCACCCTCGGTGTATGGGGCCGGTACCCAACCCACTGAGCTACGGCCGCTGCCCCCGAGTACACTTCTGAGGAAGAAAGAACCTTGCAGCTGTTCATACTTGGAATGAACCTGTATTTGTAATGGCTCCAGACTTTTGAAGCCCAAATACCCAGCTTGTTGCCATGTCTTTCTTGTCTGATATAAACCCTTCACTTTAGGTTTTCACCATAAAGTTGGGATAGGCCTCGATTTCACAACCTTGTAAGCATGCCCAGAGGTTTCAGTGATGGGAGATGCAGTAAGTCCAACAAGAAAACATGTGAAGTTGGCAGTTTGCTAGAATCCCCTGAGTTGATGAAAAGCAATAATATTTTTCTTTTTTGATAAGGCTTCCCAAACATACTCATTTTCTTTAGCTATGCTTGGACTACTTTTGCTGTTTCTGTGAGTTCTACGTTCTAAGTTTTATGAAAATTAGAAGTCCCCACGGGTAGGAGCAGTGAAGTCCAGAACTCTGAGTTCTAACAGAGCCTTGTGACTAGAGTGACCAAGATTAAATTGACGCAGACCTCAAAATTGAAACACATTTCCCTTCTGCCTTTGAAGCTGTTTCAAACAACTAGTATTTTTTTTTTCCTAGAAGAGCAGCAATCAGAAACAGCACAGACATTATCTATAAGGCGAGATATTTTCATAGCTCAGGTAAATCATAGATTGTAAATTAATCACCTTAAAAGAAAATGAGTAAATTATTCACAGAGTTTTATCATTGCCTTCTTGGCTTTAAGCTTTTTTTGATTTCTTTTTTCTTTTGAAAGAAATTGCTGGTAAAACTGTGTCATTCTCATCTATGAGGACTAGTGGCCTTTAATCCTTTTTGGTTTATAAGAGGGCAATATAACACAGTGAACTACTGATTGGGGCTCTACAGTTAGATGGTCCTGATAATGAGCAATGTGAACTCGGGCGAGCACATACCTTCTTTCTGCTTGACTGTACAATAGGGCTAAGAACAGTACTTAACTCACAGAACTGTGAGGCTCTGACGAGCTAATTCCATAAGATCCTTATCATCGTCCTGGTGCACAGGCTACACCCAGTGGTGTTATTTCTTGTGCTCTTTCTCTTCCTCTTGCTTCAGAGTCCTAGAGCCCAATGAGCTGATTTGACTGCAGCTAATAAATATCTGTCTGCATACAATTTTATACACATTTCACGTAGTTCACAGAAACCTTGAAAATTCATCCAGGGACAATAGTTAAGAACCACTTTAGGAAGCCCCATTCCCGAAGCACTGTGAACACAAAGAAAGATATAATTTCTATTAATAACACTTCAGAAACTGTTTTTTATCCAACCCAACTTTGCCAGCCTCTCTAGCTCCGATGTTCATTTTGGGGAGGGATGTGGTTATTGGTAACGACTCTCACCCGTTTCTCCAACTGTTCTATCAGTTTTCTGGCACCAATACACTCTTTTAGCTTCCAAAAGGTGCACTCTTCCTATGTCGGCTTGCTGCCAGATCCTGCTCCATTCCATGTGATCACCTTACCAGTGGGCCACAGACCTTCCTAATTAACTAGTTAAGTTCTTCCTACTTCTTTCTAGGTGTTAGTCATTCCCGTCTCTGGTGTCTGGCCCCCACCATCTGCAGTGACTTGTTCTAAAATGTCAAAGTCATTTTCCTGAATCAGCTTCATCTCAAATTGTTCTGAGTCCTGCCTGTATAGCTCTATTGTTAGTATTTCTCTTTACTCATTAGCAAACTATTAATGAATAAACAAGGGCAAGCTCTTGGAAATTATAAAAGTGTAAGATTTTCTAACAAAATATATGGCATAGTTTGTTTGACTAATTGGAAGATGGAACAGTTTCTACAAAGTACTTATTTCCGAATAGCAGGATATAATTTAGAATACTTAGTAATTTCTCCAATATTACGGCAAGTCTGATTAAGTTGATGTGATTTACAAAGATAAGGAGATGAGGTTGATTTGGTCATATATGGGGAATATTACTCGTTTAACTTTTCACTTATTAACCCATTATATATTGACCCCTTCCTAAGAGCTTGCAGGAAATCCAAGTGAAAGAAACACAGATCCTTCTCTAAAAGAAACACAATTATCAAACTATTGATTCATAAAGCAGGTAATATAATAGAAAATTTTATACTTTATATAGTTAAAGTCTTTCTAATTTTGATTAAAATTAAAATGAGACTAATTAGCTGTATTTTTTGCTTATTTATCTATAATTATGTTTTATGGTTTTTAAAATTATTTTTTGTTAAACATTTCACTTTGGAATAACTTTAATTTACAAAGGTAATACAGGGTTCCCATCTATTCACTACCTAGTTTTTCCTATTGTTACTATTTTATATAACCATTGCTCTATAAAACATATAAAAATATATTTAATATAACTTAGTTGTCACAACTAAGGAACCAACATTGGTACATTATTAAAGTCCATCAACTAAATTTCAGATTTTATTCAGATTTAACTAATTTTCCCATGCATGCATTTTTTCTAACCCAACATTCTATCTTGGAAAAGAAATTGCACTTGGTTATGTCTCCTTGGTCTTCTGTGCTCTATGAAATCTTTCCTTATTTTTCATGACCCTTGCTTTTGAAGGATATCACTCAAAGATTCTTTAGAATGTCCCTCAGTTTTTTTTCCGTAATTTTTTCATAATTATACCAGCGTTGTGGGTTTTGGGTATGATAGAGGTGGAGTACCATTCTCATCATACCGTATCAGGGCGTCCACTGCTCTGTGTATTAACATGACTTATCACTATTGCTAAACAGCAAAATTTCAATTAGTTTCAAAGATATAATAGACTTTATTAGTCATTCATGAATTAAGCAGTATCCAGTCTACAGAGCAGGAAGGAGCTTCAGTGCGCTAGGTAGAGTGAACAAGTTGCACAGGCAGAAAAAAGCAGGGGAAAACAGGAACAATGAACAAATACTTGGATGGGTTGTTTCAAGGATTACTTTCCTGTGGGATGTAAGAAGAACTTCATTGACTTAATCTTTCTTGATTCTCAGAAGGTCAAATCTCTCTTGCTTTCTCAGGTCAGCTCTTTCAAGTAAATAACTTTCCATTTGGTGATGTGGAACTCTTGCATGAATGACTTTGTTTTGGTCCTGCAGTCTTTTCTAAGCACTATTAATGTTAATTTGACCACTCGGCCGACGCTGTGTTTTTTAGGTGTTTCCACTGTAAAGTTATGTTTCATATTCTATTCTTTGGAAGCAAGTCAGTAAGTCCAGCCCACTTTCAAGGCAGAAGGGGTGTTAATTGCTCTACAATAATTGATTTGGCTGATCAGCAGAACTGAAGGCATAAGGTGAAATGCTTCAGGTTTCTCTGAAAGGCTGAGGTGGGCAGATTGCTTGAGCTCAGGAGCTTGACAGCAGCCTGAGCAAGAGTAAGACCCTATTTCTAAAAATAACCCAGCATTGTGATGGGTGCCTGTAGTCCCAGCTACTTGTGAGGCTGAGGCGAGAGGATTTGCCTATAGAGTCTGAGGTTGCTGTAAGCTATGATGCCATGGCACTCGACCAAGGGCAACTGAGTAAGACTCTGTCTTAAGCAAGCAAATGAAAAAAGTTAGTAATTCCATATGTCCCACCATCATGTAGGCTTTATTCAGACCTATGGTCTCATTTATAGTCTGTTTACAGAGACAGATATGGTTTGCCCAAGGATACAATCTTTGACCAAGACCTAACAGCTATTTACCTCCTACTATGAGTTATGGGCACTTACTATATGCCAGAACTTCCAGGTATTTTTCATACTTTATCTTACTGATATAATAGCTTTATGAAATAGTTGTTTATAGCTCAATTCTATAGGGATAATAGAAGCTTAAAGAGGTCAAATAACTAATTTTCAGTATTTCAAAGTGCATGCTTTTCTACATAAGTATGAAATTTGTAAATTTAAAAACTGGTCACAGTAACAAAAAGTCTGAAGTACAGGTTTTTTTTTTTTTTTAACAGAGTCTCACTCTGTGCCCTGGGTAGAGTGCTGTTGTAACCTAGCTCACAGCAACCTCAAACTTCTGGGCTCAAACAATCTTCCTACCTAAGCCTCAGCCTTTGGAGTAGCTGTGACTATAGGCACTCTCCACAATTCCCAGCTAGTTTTTCTATTTTTACTAGAGACAGGGTCTCACTCGTGCTCAGGCTGGTCTCAACTCCTGAGCTCATGTAATCCACCCACGTTGGCCTCCCAGAGTTCTAGGATTACAGGTGTTAGCCACCATGCCTGGCCATAGTGTAGGTTCTTGATTGTTATTTTGGTGACATCATTAAGACCTTTCTATAATAATTAAGATTACTAGTCATTTCATTTTGATACAGTGATTTGGTGGCCATGATATCCCCAGATTCAAGTAAGTTCTGAATATTATTACTATATTGCCAGGTAGATAAAAATTCATAACATCAGCAAACATTCAGCTGAAGGTGCTTGAAGCAATCTTATTTTATTTTCCTTAGGGTATACACTTGCAGCTAATTTTGTTTTTGTATTGAGAATCAGCATCAAAAAATGTTTAAGGGGTCAAGGTACAGGGGAAAATCAAATCAAAGAATCTGTCTTGAATATTGTTTGAAAGAAGTTAGTCTTTTAGGTTTCCAGTTCCTAATTCTCAAAAATATTTAAAAATATTATTAAAAGTCATCAAGTATGGAAAGATCCACACATTTCTGTGAAACATTATAAAGTCATTTTCTGGTAGCTGAACAAAGGGGCTGAGTTATACCCAAATATGCAGGTGAAAGTCCATTCCTAAACCCTCTTGAATAACCCTCTCTAGTTGAACATAAACCAGAATAGCTCTATTTCTGTGCTTCTTTTGAAAATGGTTTTATGTAGTCTGCTTTGTCAGGGGATCACAATAAAGTTTCCTATTCAGAAGGCAAATGATGGTCCAGACTTTCAGTGCCATTTCTAACTCTGTCCATTTGAGGGAGAATTATACAACGAGGGTACCAAGCGAAGTTTGAAGTAAGTAACATGTTTTTCCTTACCAACTTTGGTATCGTTTTTTAATTCACTCAGGGAGCTTTCTTTCATTACTTAGGTAGTTTGGCCAAATGGAAAAAATTTCATCTATAACACCTTATTGTGAATTGTTCAACTCTATAGTGTTTCCTAAGGAGTCTGTATTTTAAAACAAGTCTTTAGTAGGGAACTGAGATGATCTATTTTCATGCATAGTAGTGTCTGGGTACGAAAAAATATTTGGGGTAACTAGAATGTTAAAGCATTCAAAATCCATCCGTTGTAAGATCTGTGTGTGATTCATATTTTAAAAATTATCTACTTTAGCAAGAAAAAAAGGGCAATTTATTCAATCAATATTATAGAGGGTTCCAAAAAAGTACACTTATTTTAAGAAAGAAAAAGAAAACTGTATTAAAATTATAATATGCTAGTCATGTTTGACTTCTGCAATTACAAGAGCTACAAGATACAACATACAAGATAACAAGTGTTACTGGTATATATTGCATATTACATTTTTAATACAGTTTTTCCTTTCTTAAAGTGTGTATGCATATTTTGGCATCTTCCGTATTTACTGAAAAGTAACTACAAGCCAGGAAATGTCGTAGGCACAATGGATATCACAGTGAACAAATTCAAACAAAGGTCCCTGCTCTCAATGAACTTATGTTCTAAAGGGAGAATGAAACAATAAGAAAACACAATTAAATATGTGTCAAATGGTGATAAGTGGAAAAAATTAAAAATAAAATTAATGGGGCGGCGTCTGTGGCTTAGTGAGTAGGGCACCAGCCCCATATACTGAGGGTGGTGGGTTCAAACCTGGCCCTGGCCAAACTGCAACAACAAAAAAAAAAAATAGCCGGGTGTTGTGACAGGCACCTGTAGTCTAAGACTCTGTCTCTAAAATAAATAAATAAATAAATAAATAAATAAAATTAATGGCATATATATATAGTGGCATATATATGCATATATTATATATATATACACACATATAGTGATGGGACTGTCAGGACGGTAGTGCTAAGGTTGAAAACACAAACATTTATACATGGTAATATAAGAAGGCAAGTCAAAAACTTATTCTATCTTAGAGATATTTTTTAACAGATGGAGGGGAAAGGCAGTAGATAAATTCATATGCTTCATTTTATGTCTCATTTACATTTTCTATATTTCAAAAATAGGACCCTTAAATCCCAGGCAATATACCAGTGCAGTACATATGTTATTTTATTTAATTCTCAAAACAATGCTGAACTGTAGGTAAGATTTCTCCATTTTGTAAATGAGAAAACTGGACTCAAATAGGTTAGGTAGCTTACCGAAGATCATGCAGTTAATGGAAAACAGGACAAGGCCTCAGGACTCTGGCTCCATAGTGCCTGTCTGCTTTCTCATCTGTGTTACGTTGCAGGAAGTCAGCACCCAACTTTCCTCCTGTCTCCACCTCTCCAGACAGTTGAATAGGAGATCATGGAACTATTTTTAAAAATTTTGTTTATGAGGTAATATTTTCATAATAAAAAATAAAATCCAAAATAAAAATGAAAATAAGCTATTGTTCATATTTGTCCCTGATACAGTGTGTAGAGCAAAAAAATATTTAAGACACTGAGGGAGGGAGATGGCTCACTAGAGAGACCAGCGGCCAGATCTTCTCAGAGGAAAAAATTTAGATAAAAAGGTAAAAAACAAACAAAGAAACAAAAATAGATTGGATGTAACTCTGAGGTAAAAGTTCCAGAACTTACCAGAGATTCCATGGGAAGAAATTGTGGGTAGCAGAACAAGAAGCAGTAGGGTATTGGCAGAGATCGGCCTCCAAGAGGCTTGGAGTCCAATAAACAGTGTAGGTGGAGTGTTTTGTTTTCTCTCCCTCATATCTCTGGCAGTCAGTAGGCACCCACATTGCCAGAGAGCCTTTCTACCCTCACAAGCCCCAAAGTTGCTGCCTCCAGTGAATTTGGAGCATCGTGAGGACAAAGCACCAGGCTGCCAGCCCTTCTGGGGTCACCTCCTATTGCCACATCCACCCACCATGAACCTCTCCAGTGGGCTTAAGGCCCTCAGTTTTTATCTCACTTGTTCCCACACAAACATTTCCTACCGCCAACTAAGACTGGGGGAGCTATAGGGAACTGGTGGGACGGGGGCATCTGTGTGACCCCACAGCCTAAACACTCTGGTAGGCTGCCTTGTGGAGAGAGGGACAGAGACAAGCAAAGTGCTAGCATCTCTCCATTAATACTCCTTTCCTCCCTTCCCAACCCTGCCAATGGCTGCTGAAAGTGTTGATTGAGCCAAGGCTCTTAGGAGTGGCTGCTTCACCCCTCTTGGTATATCTATCACACCAAGGTTTTACAGAAAGTGGAGTTTAAACCTTTCCTCTTAAAGATCTGCAGTGGACTAAGGAGTGCCCAGACCATGAGCTCTTTGTTCACCAGCCCTTCCTGGTGCTGCTTACCCAGCTGTTCCTTCACAGCAGGGCACACGCCAAAGCAGAGGACATCATACTTGCTTGAGCACCCTATAGGCAACTTGGTACCAACATGCTTCTCCCTGGCAGGGATTGATCTTTAAGGACCTGGGAAAATACTTGTAGGCTGGATCTTATACCTTCAGGATTTGAATGTGTTGATGGGGTCACAGAGGGGAGGTTTGTGAACCAGTCCAGGGTGGTGAGGGAACCCACACGGGCAGATCTGAAAAGGGAGTACAGCATGGGTCCCAGCTGTAGCACATTCATGGAGCACCCCTTCTCCCATAGGACGGCCATGGAACCTGGACAGGGAAGCCCCCAGCTTCCAGAACTGTCCTGGGAGTGCACAGCTAGTTTGACCTTCTGCCTGCTGGCAGATGTCAGAGAGAGACCACAGAGCTAGGGAGGGGGAAAAGGGTGAAACCTGACAGCCAGTTTGTGAATCTCAGACCGTCCCTCATCCACCAGCAGGCATTCTGGCAGAGCAGAGCCCCTGCATCACCTCCTTACTGGCTTTCCCCAAAAGCCTGGGAATGGATCTTTCCTCCTTGCTAACATGGCTACCTTACCAACTCTTGTGGAGCTTGAGGATAGGCTCACTGACATATCCTCTCCACCACCTGCCTCTGCTGTGGGGGAGAATATGGACTTACATGGAAGTTCAAGGGCCATGGCCACCACCTGGGGCATTTAAATGCTTCTCCTGAGAGGCTAGAGTCAGTCACAGGTCCCCAAAATAATAATGCAGCTTATTCTTTCTGGTAAGTACAACCTACCGATAGGGAGGTCAATTTGCACAGCTCTTTACAACTTTTACTGGCTCCATCCTACAGGGGATGGCTATATCTTACCCACAAGCCTCAATTACTGCATCAGAGATGAAACTGGGCATGCGAATATAATCCACATTGTTAAGAAGACCATAGGGCTGGTGAAAGAGAAAGGATTTCAAAGACCTCCAACCTCCCTCATCAGTGAGAGACAGGGAACTTGCCACATATATTATAGCCTACAAACAACTACAACTGAGATCAGCATACTCTCAGTGAGATTGAGCACTAAGGATATCTGGCATCCTTCCAGAATCTAGACTAGCAAAGCAATCACAAGCAAAGCTAAATACTCTGACCCAACATATATTACACCCCCCCCACAAGAGTAAGGGGCATAAAACCATCTACACAACAGAAAATTCCCAAAATAAGCAGTGATAGCTACTCCGGATGAGAAGAAATCAGTGAAAAATCTCTGGAAGTATGAAAAGCCAGAGCAAAAAGACACCCTCAAGGGAGAATACCAGCTTTCTAGCAATGGATTCCAAACAACATAGAAATATTGAAGTGAAAGATAAAGAATCCCAAACATGAATGATTGATGTAAGGAAGCTCAGTGACATCCAAGACAAAATGAAAAACCAATTCAAAGAAATAAAAAAAAATTACAGGAAATGGACGAAAAATTCACTAAAGAGGTCAGCATATTCAAAATAATAGAAATTTAGGAAATAAAAAATTAATTTAAGAAAATACAAAACACAGTGGAAAGCTTTAAGAGTAGATTGGACCAGGCAGAAAAAGAATCTCAGAGATTAAAGACAACTCTTTTGAATTAATTCAGCCAGTCAAAAATAAATAACAAAGAATTAAGAGGAACGAACAAAGCCTTCGATCATTCTGAGACCCTGTAAAGTGACCAAATATAAGAATCATAGGCATCTCTGAGGGAGAAGAAGAAAACACACAGGGCTGGAAAACCCATGTGAGAAAATAATTAAGGAAAAATTCCCTTTTGCTAGAAATTTAAAGTCCAAACACAAGAAGCTCAATGAACACATAGGGGATTCACTGTAAAGAGACTAAATCAACCTGCAGGACTCCTGCAGGAACTGCCACAAGCTTCGAGGTAAAAACATCAAGTAACTTAGGAGGGAAAACCCATCAGACTAACTGCAGACTTCTCAAGGGATCTTTGAGCCAGAAAGGATTAGGGCTTCATCTTCCTTCTTCATAAACAGAGCAGCTGCTGGCCTGTAATTGTGTATCTGTGAAAAAAATGTTTTATATATAAGGAAGAAATAAAGACTTTCAGATGAGCAAAGTCTGAGGGAATTTGTCAAGAATAGGCCTGCCCTGTAGTGAATAGTCAAAATTCCATTATACATATATCATTAGAATAGCACGCATAAGTATAAAACGACACAAAAGCTAAAGTTCAGAGCTCTTATTAAACAATAGCACAAGAGGGGCAGCACCTGTGGCTCAAAGAAGTAGGATGCCGGCCCTATATACTAGAGGTGGCAGGTTCAAACCCAGCCCCATCCAAAAAAAAAAAAAAAAAAATGGAAAAAACAAAACCAAAAAACAGTAATAGCACAAGAGGTAAAACAAACCAATAAGGTACTACCCAACAGGATGAATAGAATAGCATCCCACATATTAATTCTGTCAATCAACATGAATGGTTTGAATTTTCCACTCAAGAGACATAGGCCAGCTGAATGGTTAAAAACATAAATATAACCTACATATTTGCTGTCTCCAGAAAACACATATAACCAACAAGGACTCATACAGGTTCAATGTGGAGGTATGGAAAACAAAAAGATCCCATGGCAAGGGAAACAAAAAGAAAGCAGGTCCAGCCATTCTCATATCAGATGAAATAAATAAACAGTGGACTTAAATGGGACTCTAGAAAAAATGGGCCTAACAAGTACTTACAGAACATTTTACCCACCAACTACTAAATACACGCTCTTCTCATCAGCACATGGAACATTTGCCAAGAGTGATCATATCTTAGGCCACAAATCATGTCTCAGTATATTTAAACAATGGAAATAATACCATGTATCTTCTCAGATCACAGTGCAATAATACTAAAAATCAGCTCCAAGAGGAACACTCAATTCTACACAAAGTCATAGAAACTAACAATGTAGTGCTGAACAATTATTGGGTCAATAATTAAATTAAGAAGAAAATCAAAAGATTCCTTGAACTTGAACCAAGGGGACATAGCTATCTAGGCTTATGAAATTCAGCAAAAACACTTTGAAGGGGGAAATTCATAGCCTTAAATACCTACATCAGACAGACAGAAAGATCCAAATTAAGAATGACATTTCTAAAAGAGCTGGAAAAGGAAGAGCAAACCAACCCCAAAGGCAGCAGAAGAAAAGAACTGAGTAAAGTCAGAGCAGATCTGAACAAAATGGAAATCAACAACAGCAACAGAATGCAAAGGATCGATGAAACGATAAGCTGGTTCCATGAAAAGATAAAGAATGTTGTTAGCCCTCTTACTAGATTAATCAGAAATAGAAGAGAAAGAACCCAAATAGCTCATTCAGAAACAAAAAAGGATATTTTACAACTGATACTACAGAAATACAAAATATCATCTGTAAAACTATGAAAGTTTCTATGTATGTAAACTGGAAAATGTAGAAAAAGTGAGTAAATTCTTGGAAACATACAACCTCAAAAGATTCAGAAATCTTCAAAAGAAGAAGATTTTGAAGAATCTTTCTTCAAAAGAAATTATGAGTGATGAGACTGAAGCAGTAATAAAAAGTATTCCAACAAAAAGAAGACCCAGACCAGAAGAATTCACAGCTGAATTTTACCAGATCTCCAAAAAGAGCTGGTACCCATACCAGCAGAAATTATTCCATAACATGGAGAAGGAGGGACTTCTCCTCAACTCATTCTTTTTAGCCAGATCAATCAGGTAGGAAAAAGAAATGAAGGGCATCCAAATTGAAAACGAGGAGATCAAACTATTGCTTTTTATTGATGATAATATCTTATATCTAGAAAATCCCCAAGATGCTACCATTGGACTCCTGAGATTGATATGTAAATTAAGCAGTCTCAGGTTACAAGAGCAATGTATACAAATCAGTAGCATTTGGATTCAACAATAATAGTCAAGCTGAAAGTCAAATCAAAGACTCCATAACATTCACAATAACTGTAAGAAAATGAAATACTTAGGAATACATTTAACCAAGGAGGTGAAGATCTCTAAAAAACACTGAGGAAAGAAACTACAGATGATACTAACAAATTGGAAAACATATCATATATCATATTTATGGTTCAATAGAATCAACGTTGCTAAAATGTCCATATTACCAAAAGTAATTTACATATTCAATGTAATTTCCATCAAAATACCAATGTTATATTTCACAGATCTAGAACATATAAAGTTTGTTCAGAAGCAGAAAAGACCCAGAATAGCCAAAGCAATCTTAAATTAAAAAAAAAAATGTGGAGGCATTATATTTCTAGACTTCAAACTATATTATAAGGATATAGAAACCAAAACAGCATTGTATTGACACAAAAACAGAGACATAGACCATTGGAGCAGGCAGAGAACCCAGATATAAAACTATTCTCATACAAGCAACTGATCTTTGACAAGGCGACAAAAATATACATTAAGGTAAAGAACCCTATTCAACAAAGGTGCTGGGAAAATTGGATAGTCATTTGCTGAGGAATGAATTAGGATGCTTGTATTTCACCCCTCACAGAAATTAATTCAAGGTAGATAACAGACTTACTCCTAATTCATAAACCCATAATAATTCTAGAAGAAAATGTAGGAAAAATTCCTAGATATTGGCTTAGGCAAAAAAAAAAAAAAAAATTATGAAAAAGAAACAAATGGAAGTCAAAGCAACAACAAAAATAAATAAATGAGAGTTCCTTGAATTAAAAGGCTTCTGCACAGCTAAGGAAATAATCAGGAGAGCAAATAGACAACCTATAGAATGGGATAAAATATTCTCAAGCTATACATCTGATAAAGGGCTAATAAAGAGAATCTACAAAGAACTCAAGCATATTAGCAAGAAAAAAATACGCATTACAAAGTGGGCAAAAGACATGAACAGAAGCTTTTCAGAAAAAGACAGATAGCTAATAAACATATGAAATGATGCTCAACAGCAGTGATTATCAGAGAAAGGAAAATTAAAATCACAACAAGATATCACTTTACCCTAATTAGAATAGATTTTATTAAAAGGTCCCCAAACCATAGATGCTGGCATGGATGCAGAGAGAAAGCATATTCACATACTCTTTGTGGGACTGCAAATTAGTACCACTTTTACTGAAAACAGTATGGAGAGACGTCAAAGAACTATAAACAGACCTACCATTTGATTCAGAAATCCAACTACTGCATATATGCCCAAAGGGAAATAAGTCATTTAATCCGAAAACACTTGCATTTGAATGTTTATTGCAGCGTGATTCACAAATTCAAAGTTGTGGAATCAACCTAAATGCCCATCAGTTCATGAGTGAACTAAGGTTTATGCAGTATGTGTATACCCTGGAATACTCCTCAGCCACAAAAAGGATGATCTGATGCTTTTGTCACAATGTGAATGGGACTGGAGACCATTTTTCTAAGTGAAGTATCTAAAGAATGGAAAAATGAACATCACGTGTACTTGCTATTCAATTGGAACTAAGTACTGGGGCACAGATGTGCACCGGGGGAAGTAAAACTCAGTGTCAATCAAGAAGGAGGGAGGAGTGAGGAGGAGATGAGAAAACCCTGCCTAACAAGTCCAATGAACACTACCTGGGTGATGGGTTACACATATAGCTATGATTTAGCATTGCAAAAGCACTCCGTATGAACAAAAACATTTGTGCACCAATATTTTGAAATTAACAAATAATAATGAAATTAAAAGTTTGGAGAAGAAAGGACACCAGGTACATTTTGAAAGCTCCTGTTAATCAACATTACTTATTTTTCCATACATCTCTTTACTGTTCTGTCTGGTCTTTAAAATGAACTTTCTGTTGCTTTATGAAGCAAAATCTTCGAGCAACATTCATGCATCATGTTTGGAAAATTTTACATTTCAGTTTACCTGCCATTAAACAAACAGAGGAATTTCTGATAGGATTAAGTAAAGTTGATGGACAATTCACAGTAAAAGTGTAAAATAATCTTAAGAGCAAAGAGGACAATGACCCCAAACAAAGGGTGTACGTGAGAAGTAGTAACACATATCTTTAACCTGTTGGTATTTTAACCGTTTAAATGCACACACACACTCGTGCACACAGACACAGTTACTCTCTCTCTCCTTTTGAGAGGAGACGCTAGCCTCAGGACAAGCCTGATACCATAAAACTTACATTAAGTCTTACAAACTGGGGAAGACCTCGATTGAATCTTAAATGTCAGTGCTGTAGACTAGGTAAGAAATCATGGGTTTGGGGGAGATGTTTTGATTTAAAAACCTGCCAAACTATACAGAAAACTTGAAGGGGCCTTGAACAGCAGCTTGCCTGTTGTGTAAAATTAGATTTTCTGGCACTGTTTTGCCACCTTTCACTAAAAATTTGATTTGGACATCAACCTTTTGACTGATAGAACCCAATGGCTCTACTGAAGAGGTTTGACAATTTCCCTTTCTGGGGATGCTGTATCTGTCTCTGTAGGAGTGGATGGCAGAAAAGTGGACATGGGTAATAGCGTTCTCATGAAAGTGGCTCTCACACAAACAGGCAGAGATGAGAGTCTCATTAAAAAGCCAGTAAAAATCAGGCTACTGGCCAAGAATGACTGAAGTGTGGCCATGAAATAAATGGAATAATTTTTGCTCTTTTTCCATTTGCCTGGGGATCTGTGTTCCTTCAGCTACAAGGTATGATTTGACAAGCAATGACAGAAGTGGAAAGATTGCTTCCGAGGGATCAAAATGTTTTTGAGCCATGAGGACAGAACACTAAAAATATTATGGTCTGAATGCAATTTTTGCAAGCCATGTGAAATCTGGGAAGGGATTTGCAGTCTCATTTTATAGCGCAGAATATGAGATGTTACAGACCATTAGTTCCAAATGTTTAATCTTATAGGCTTTCTTCACTTAACCCTACTTACTTTGTAACAAAGTCAGCAAACCTGTAAAACACCTCAGAGTTTGTTTATCTTCTGCAGGTATGTGGTTTAATGAGGTGAAAGCAGGGAGTTAAACTCTTTGGTAAAGCCAATGCAAACCTATTGTTACTTTGTATACTTTGGGGGTGAATACATTGAAGGTTTCTATCCCTATTTATTATTCTACTTTCAGGGCTACTAGGTAGACAGTAGCTAGTCTAATGTACATAGAGGTGGAGTGAAAGGCTCATGCAGTAGTTTTTACAGATTTCAGAATGAAGTTGACTGAAAATGCCACCTTCACCTAACTTCCATGCCTCCAGCCCCACAGTACATGTTTAGCTTTGAGTATTTATAGTGCCTTGTTATCACTAAGTGCTTAATGTGTTGATGTGTTGTAACATTTCTTTAAATGTAAAATATTGTATTCTCTGAGATGTTACACCTCAAATATCAACCTGTTAGCCGCAATTCATTCATCCGGCTATCTATTAGTATAGGTTATTGCAAATCTCAGGGTAGGTCATAAGAAAAGATTTAATTTTGGTTTGACAGAGAATAGGACCATTAGAACCTGGAGTTAGTGTTATCTGATGATGGAGTGTTGACTTGGGCAGTGAGAGAGCAGCATCCCAGCACTTGTAGGGTGAAGTTTCAGCAAAATGTGGGTTGGGCAAAAATCATGAATGAAGGCAGGCGTTTATTGTAGGATACCTAGTTAAGGGCATGGTCTTTGGAATCTCACATATCTGGGATAATGTCTTTGCTATTTCACTTAGTAAAAGTGTGTCTTTGGGAAAGTCATTTTTAAGTCTCTAAGGGTTGGTCTCCTCATCCTGATAATAATTATATTAAGGATACCTAATTATAATATGGATACCTACATCATTGCATTGTTGATGAGCACCAAGTGTTATTTTAAAATTGTTAGAATCATTATTTTGGAAGGGTGAGCTGTTTCTGTTTAGTGGCAAAGGCTGATAAAAACTACAGAATATCAAAGAGCAATTTCTAGGCATGGAGAATTTGTTGATGACAAGGATTACTATGGAGGGAACTAGATAGAGGTCATTTAGGTGATTCAGTGGCAGAATCCAAGGCTGTTACTGGGTGTTAAGGTAGGAACCTGATAGTTAAAATATTTTAAAAGCATCACTCATGTATTATAGTCCCAGGAAACATTACACTAATATGATGATTGCATTTGTCCCAGTTTCCAGCTACCTTAGAGAACTCAGGCCCATCATTCAATTTTATCTGTAGTTAAATATGGTCAATTCTGTTTGGGGTAGGCAGAAACAAGAAAGTATTTGATTCAGAAGACTTGATTTTAAGTCTTTGTTATTCAGCATTAGATAGGTTTATAATTTGGGGGAAATCACCTCAGCTATTTTATCTATAAAGCTGGAATAACAATACCTAACTTATATCATTGTTATGAGGATAGGATGATATAAAATATGAAAATGACCTCTATAGAGAAAAAGAAATATAGAAATTGAGCTTTTAAAAATAATTGTATAAGTAACTGACTATATTGACAGAGGTGGCAACCAGCAAAATACAAAACACTATGATTTTTCCAGCCCTTGGGAAAAAAAGTAGGATGTTTCATATCTCACCTCTCCAAGTATCACCCCTTCTAAAAGAACTGTCCACATCACAGGTTCAGTTCTCCAGTATTATCCCTTATGTATTAATTCAGGTAAATTCAGTTGTAGGTGATATAAAGTTGATCTCAAACTGGTTTAAGAAATATACTCACATAACTAAAAAGCCAAAGAGGTGAAAATTGAGCCAGTGGATCTTCAAATGACATCTAGGATCCAATTTGTTTTTATTTCCTGGCTCTGCCCCCTGTGGGGTTATCTAAATGGATCCCAGTAGTTCCCAAGACTCCATATGTTCTTTATCATATCTAGCATTCAAAAGAGTCTCTGCCAGTATTCTTCCTGTAAATATGGCAGCTCTAAAGTTTTGTCCTAGGCCTGTCTTTGGGGCAAACTTATGGTCAAAGGAAATCACCAAATTAGCTGATCTTTGGTCATCTACTTCACTCAGGCTTCAAGATGGTGTTGGCCTCATCATAACTACCTGAATATGCAAATCTAAATCAGAAGCTGGTTATACAGGTAGAGGAAGGAGAAGTAATGGGATGGCAACCACAAACTGTTGACCACACACTAGCCAAACAAAGACAGAGGAAATAGCTAAGAAAGAATTTCTGAGATTAATGGTAGGCGTTGTGGTAGGATTTGGAGAAACAGGTGAGGAGGTGCTTTCCTGATGCTACAGTGCCACTCATGAGGATGTTGCAGGTATTTATGGGGTGTCCGTACAGTTGGTCTTGGATAGCTTCAGCCTAAGTGTCAAATTTAGGTACTATGGGATCCTAACTAAACGACCTTGAGGAAATCGCTTGTCATCTGTAGGATTAGATTTTCTTATCTGTAAAATAATAATACCTACAAGGGTTTTTTGAGTAATGATGAGATAATTCAAAGCATTTAGTACTGTTTCTGGGACACATAGACATAGCGAGTTAAGACATCTTAACTTACTAGAATTATTTTCAACAAAAATCTTTGAATATGCTCTACAGCATAAATAATTTATATGGCAGTTTATGAAACTATTTAGAGGTAGTGTGCAGAAAGTGACCACTGCTTTACTAAATCATGGATTTGTCTCCCAGAGACAGAATCATGCTCACTTTTGGAGTCATGGCCTCAAACTACCTACCATTTTCAAGAACTATGGACATTCGTCATATTTAGGATGACCATATAATTCATGGGTCAAATTAGGACACCTTTGGTAGGGAGAGGAGACATTTAAAACAATTAACATGTAGTAATTAATCTAGAAAATGTACAAACTAGGACTTTCCCAGTTAAACTGTCTAATCATATTGAACATTTTCACATAAAATAGAAAACTTTAGAGGAAAAAATTGCTTGGGGACATAACAAAGGCAAAGAGTTCTAAAAAGAAGAAATATTTTCTCTTCTTTCCTGTATTGTACTGTCAGTGAATGTTATCCTATCATTAAACATTTTTGATTTATTATTTTACTCTATTTAAAATATTATTACAGTGATTCGTATATCCACACAAATATTATAGCAGATGTATTTTTCTCTTAGTTTGAGTTCATTGGTAATAAGAAATTAAACCAACCAAAACAAATTGGGAGGGTTATATTTAAATATAGCCATGATTTTAAAATAATAAAGCTGATTGCCTTAATGTTCCTTCTATTGATGAACAACTAACACATTCGTCTGAACTTAAAGTCAGTCCTAATGCATTAATATCAGGTTTCTAATATTTTGTACTATTACAATTATTTTTTTCAGATATACTTATTTCCCTATGAGTTCAATGCAATTTATATGTCTGACAGAGAAGGCCTCTATAAAACTTAAAATAATGAAGCTGACTAACTTTAACATCCTTTGATTATTGACCTTCTAGTGTTAAGAGGATAATCTAATTATATTTCACATTTCCTAATAATACCTATGTTACCTTTGGTATTTAAAGTGGATAGCTAAAAATTCCAATGTTGGCATGATTTACTAGTTACTTAGATCAGAATTTGTGTTGTTCCAAAAATGATTGAAGAAATAGTACAGGAATATCTACACTTAAAAACATGAATGATTCAGAATAATTTAAAAGATCCAAAGGGAAATATGATTAAGAAAAAAAGATGACTTCTGGAATGATGTTAGGGCATAAAACATAGACCATGAATTTATATATGCTTGTTAAAAGGGGTACATAACTATGTTCCCAAGCTTTCCATGTCAAAAAAAAAGTAAATTATAATTAAGTCCAATAGTCAGAAAGTCCATAAGCTACAAAGAAAGCTACTGTTCATTCAAAATGCAATTTTTCCTATACTGAGAGTAGAGAGAAATTTCTTCCTGAGATATGTATATGCTATGACTTCTATTTCTTCAGGATAAGTAATATTATCATCTAATAATACCATATATTACATTAACAATTTCTCTTTTTTTAATGTATTCATTCGAATATCTTGCTTGTATACTATTCATGCAGTGGCTTGATATTTTAATTATATTCTTCCTATATCTTATATAAAAATGTGTACAGATTGCAATGTGAAGTAAACATTTATGAACTTTCATCAGAGTGTTAGCTGGGCTCCTGTGACTACAAGCTGTAAAAGTACAGGTAAAAGGCAAAATGTTTTAAAATGCAGGATTTAGTTCTTCCCCACATTAATTCATGGACAATTGTAGTCTTCGTTCCTATTCTAGACTCTATTTTTCTTTTGTTAGCAACCTTAAGATTAAAATAGCCGGCTTAGGGAGGTGTGTTACACTACTCACGATGGTCTGAGAAAACTAAAATGAAGGAAATCTTGGCCTAAGGATCTGTCATTCATTCATAGGTGTGAAGTAGATTGTCCTATACATGCATTGGGATTGGCTTTGCTAAAGCAAACCCACATCTGTGAATTTAAGTATGACATATAATGGATCTTTAGCAAGCATGCTAAAATAAAGATTAAGTAGTTTTTAAAAATTATATGCTTTATAATTTTATATGCTTTTATATGTTTTACAAAAGTATATTTAAAATTATTAATTATCATAATTAATAATTTAATTATTATATTACATTATTTTATTAATTAATGGAAGTTAAGTTGGAAAATGAAGAATCATCTGATAAATTTGAAATAGAAACAAATGTTGTGGGTTAGCGGCTCCAATGAATATCATCCTTGTCCTCCTCTGGGTGTGAAACTAATTGAAATATAGTTTAGGTTCTGAGTTATGAAGATTGATATTTGAGTATGTACCTTGAACTTTGAGCTCAATCAAGGCTCCACAAAATGTAATGCTGTGAGTTAAACTATGCTCTCCACCTGGCTCTGGTAAGCTTGCTATAGACATAATGTATCCCAAGAAGAGGGTGCCTAAAAAGGAGGACCCAGAAGAATCGAGGTTATATTTGGCTTCATAGAACAGAAATTTCAAAATAAAAGAGGCTTAAACAAGTAAAAGCTTATTTTGCTTTTATGTGGAAGAAATTCAGAGGTAGGCTGAACGATGTCAGGACTGTGGTGCTGTGGGTATTAGCTGAGCTCCTGTGATCACAGGCTGTGTGACCCTGGACATGACTTCCTGTTATCAGTCTCAGTTTTCTTCTTCATGAAACAGGTGCAGTGGTGCCTGTATAATGTCAAAATTAAACACGATTAACTTATGCAAGGCAACCATCAGAGTAGGTTTCAGTATATATTATTGAGTTTTCAGAATTAGAGAAAAAAGTTAAGAAAATAAAAAGGCTCAAGATTAAAAAACTGCATAAGTTGTATGTGTTAGGTATGATTTTACCCATCTCTTTTACCCGCTCTCACCTTGATTTCCACTGCATTTTACTTCCATCTGAGCGCTGATCGATTAGTTCCAATTTAATAGTGAGTACATGTGATATTTGTTTTTCCAATATTGTGATACTTCATTTATGAAAATGGTCTCCAGTTCCATCCAAATAGTTGGAAAAGGTATTAACTCATTTTTTATGGCCAAGTAGTACTCCACAGTGTACATATACATCTTATTAATCCACTGACAAATGGATGAACACTTGGGTTGATTCCACATCTTTGCAATAGTGAATTATACTGTCATAAACATTTGAGTGCAAGTGTGTTTTTAATAAAATGATATTTTTTTTCTTCTAGGTAAATATCCAGTAGTGGAATTGCTTCCTCACTTGGTAGGTCTACTTTTCATTCTTTGAAGAATCTCTAAATAATGGGTATAATGTACACTAACTGGGTGATAAGCACACTTATAACTGACTCAAGCAGAATAAAAGCAACCTCTGTAACCAAGACATTTGTACCTCTGTGATATCCTGAAATAAAAAAAGACATGTTTTCTGAGAAATGAATAGTCATAGACTCTACTGGTATACATGTATGTGAATATATGTAAAAAATTAAAAATACATAAAATAGCAAAGGTGCAACTACAATCGTAAAAAAAACAGAGCAGCTGTTGTCAAAAAGTAGAGAGAGTGGGGTTGACCATAAGGAACCAAGGGGAGGTTTTTGAGATAATGAAAGTCTTAGATAGGGTTTTGAGATGGGTTGTGATTATACAACTGTTTATACAGAGAGTGTTAAAAAATGTATATACATTTTAAAGAGATGTTGTTGAAAGTAAGAACATGAAAAAATTTCAGGTAAAATGAACGTGTGCATTACACCGAGCTACACTTAATCAGGGCACCGTAATGGTGCCTTCAATTCAACTTTAAAAAGTAATTCATAGAGGGGTGGGAAGGGAATAGCAGAGAGAGGGGAGAAGGGATGGGGTGGGGTCTTGGCGTGTGCCACACCTTTTGGGGGTAAGACACGATTGTAGAGGGACTTTATCTAACAAATGCAATCAGTATAACCTGGTTTCTTGTACCCTCAATGAATCCCCAACAATAAATTTTAAAAAAAGATAATGCATAGATAACATGGCTTAAAATGTGCATACATTTTTTGTCACCCTCTGTACTTGTTAAAGAACTGTGCACTTAAAAGGGTGAATTTCCCATCAACTCAGGGATGGATTAACAAACTGTGGTGTATGTATACCGTGAAATACTATTCAGCCACTAAAAAAGATGGAGACTGTACATCTTTTGCATTAACCTGGATTGAGGTGGAACACATTCTTCTTAGTAAAGCGTCACAAGACTGGAGAAGCAAGAATCTAATGTACTCAATTCTAGTATGAAGGCAGTAGATCAGCTAATACAGGATAGGGGGTAGGGGAATGAGAGAGTGGGGAGTGGAGGATGGAGGGGGATAAGGGGTTGTGATCCAAGGCACATCTCTTGGAGATAGGACACAATTATAAGAGGGACTTCACCTAACGAATGCAACCAGTATAACCCAATACTTTGTACTGTCAATGAATTCCAAACAATAAAAAAAGGGCGAATTTACTATATGTAGATCACAATTTGACTTAAAAAATGAGGAAAGCATAAGGTAGAACCATGAAACAAGAAGCTGTGAGACTCCACTGATGAGTGGGCACGTGCCAGTGCGTATGGAAACTGCACATGGATGGATACCCTGAATAGTTCTACCTTTTATTCCTTGGTGTGAAGATAAACAAAATTCACCTGGAGGACAGAACTGCACATTTGTAAATCTGAAAGAAATTTTGTAAGTCATACAGACTAACTACATGAAAAGCTAAGAAATTTGAGCTCTAATAAAATGAGTTAATGAACAAAAAAGGGGGCACAAAGTGATTTCTTTGGTTACAAGGTGATATTTGAAGTCATGTTTCCTATCTTGCCATCTTATGCTTTCTGCCACATCATAATTTTCTTTTTAATTAAGAAAGTTTCTTTTTATAAAATGGAAACATACTAATGCTAGTGTCTTAATTGTTGGGCACAGAAATAGGGTATTAAACATTAAGTGCTCTTCTGAAATATAAGCTAAGTCAGTGGTTCTCAACCTTCCTAATGCCGTGATGTATTTTCATTGTTAATAAGGGGTCATGACCCACAGGTTGAGAACCGCTGAGCTAAGTGGACGTTAGAGGTACATTTAAGGTGATGCTGAAGCATCTATGGTCATGTGAGCACCTAAGTAGCTGTGTCATTTTAACTCTACATGTGGTTGGGTGCACACATTTTATTCAATAATATCTACAGCTTGGGTATAAAAATTCTGGACCAGATGTCGAAAGACCAGCATCCCATTTCAGCTTCACCACCAATCAGCTCTCTGATCTGAGGTAAATTTTACTCTCTTAAGGGGCACTCAATTCCCTCACATGGTTTGGAATATCTCAGTGCTTTTTAAACATTTATTTGGAGACCCCGTTGGAAAAAGAAATCTCAAACTGAACTCTAACATATTGAAAAATAAAAGAAAAGCTGCTCCGTTGGAGCAGGGATGGGGAGGGGGACCCTGGTTCTTCCCACTCTGCCTCCTCCCCTCACCCCACTGCGTACTATAAGTGACTTCCCCAGAGATATAGGATGCCTGAAACATGTCTAAGAAGTCATGGAAAAGATCCATCTTTAAATTTCTTTTACCTTTGAAAATACTCTTGATTTGTGAGACCAAAGATGAAAGGAAAATCATTTTTTTCTCTAGCTGTAAGACTGGAAATCACAGATATTATGTATGACATTTTTGAAGCCTTTGTTTGTTATTTCATTAAGGCTTTAATCTTTGCCTTTAAAAAAGGAATTAAAGAAGAAAAAAGCACTCCTCCACTCTCCCCACTTCCTCATTCCCCTACACCCTATCCTGTATTAAATCATCTACTGCCTTCATATTAGAATTTGAGTACATTGGATTCTTGCTTCTCCATTCTTGTGATGCTTTACTATGAAGAATGTGTTCCAACTCAATCCAGGTTAATACAAAAGATGTACGGTCTCCATCTTTTATAATGGCCGAATAGTATTCCATAGTATACATACACCACAGTTTGTTAATCCATTCCCGAGTTGATGGGAAATTCACAGTTTTAAGTGCACAGTTCTTAAACAAGTACAGAGGGTGGAAAGTTATCAACAAAGGTTACATCAGTGATAGAAATGAGTGTCTATTTGAGCTATGTACCTAAGCGAACATCTGCAGCAAGGTTACCTCCACAGGTCCTATATATCCAGCATTATTCCAGTGGAGGAACTTAGGATGATCTATAAAAGTGTCAGAAAATTTAGTGAATATTGGTGGACTAATAGTATGGCCTAATTGCCCTTGTTCAAACACATGCAGAGAGTGGACAGTAAGCAGACACAAATATATGTTCTGTGGTGCTTTCTAGGGTGTGAGATGTGGGAAAGAGAGGTAAAAGGCATGCGATTTTCTGGAAGAGAAGAGGCTGAAGTTGTGCACATAACCCCTGTTCAAACACCATTAGCAAGAAACTACTTACCTGGTCATATAATTACCTGGTGCAAGAAATCCTGGAAAATGTGATCCTTCATTGAGTGGTTACATCATGAGAGGGAGAGCAGGATTTCTAAAAGGAAGAGAGAAAGGAAGCTAGGATATAATCGTCTCTGCCATTTCATGTAACTTCATTACAAAACCAATTTGTGTAATGAAGTTTCTTTCTTTTTTTATTAAATGATAGCTGTGTACATTAATGCAATCATGGGGTACAGTGTGAGGTTTTTCATATACAATTTGAAATATCTTCATGAAACTGGTTAACATAGCCTTCATGTCATTTTCTTAGTTATTGTGCTACGACGTTTATATTCTACTTTAAGAAAGATTCACTTGTACCCAAGTTTCTTTCTTTTTAAATTTCAGATTAATATGAGGGCAGAAAGAATTAGGTTACAATGGTTACAATGTTTGCATTAGGTAAACGTTAGGTAGAGTCCCTGTTGTTTTTGTGTCCTACACCCCAAAGGCGCGCCATACACCCTTACCTTGTAACCATTAAGTGGGAGAACACCAATCCCCCTTCCTCCTCTCCTTTACGGTCTCTCTCCTCCCCCTCCCCCATCTTGAATTGAATTGAATTTTTCCTCTTATGTCGGCAGGTATTAGATCATCTACTGGCTTCATATTAGTATTGAATTTATTGGATACTTGCTTTTCCAGTCTTGTAATACTTTACTAAGAAGAATGTGCTTCAATTCCATCCAAGTTAATACAAAAGTTGTAACATCTCCATCCTTTTTATGGCTGAATATTATTCCAGGTACATATACCACAGTTTATTAATCCACTCCAGGGTTGATGGGCATTTAGGTTGTTTCCACATCTGGGCTATTGTAAATTGAGCTGGTATAAATAATGTAGTGCAAATGTCCTTATGATGAAATAATTTTTTTTTCCTTCTGGGTAGATGCCTCATAATAGGATGCAGGATCAAAGGAAGGTCTATTTTGGGTTCTCTAAGGATTCTCCATACTTCTTTCCAAAGAGGCTGTACTAGTTTGCGGTCCCACCAATAGTGTAAAAGTTCCCTTCTCTCCTTATCTGTGCCAGCATCTGCAACTTTGGGACTTTGTGATGTGGGCTAATCTCACTGGGGTTAGGTGATAGCTTAGGGTTGTTTTGATTTGAATTTCTCTGATGATTAGGGACAATGAGTATGTTTTTCATGTTTGTTAGCCATTTCATCTTGAATCAATTTTTGTAAGTGGTGAAAGGTGGGGGTCCAATTTCAGTCTTTTACATGTGGTTATCCAATTCTTCCAGCACCATTTATTGAAAAGGGATTCTTTTCCCCAGTGTATGCTTTTGTTTGGTTTATCAAAGATCAGATGGTGATAAGAGACTGGTTTAATCTCTTGGTTTCTATTCTGTTCCATATGCTATGTATCTACTTTTGTGCCAATACCATGCTGTTTTGGTGACAGGATATACTTTCCTGACAGTTTGGAATAAATGAGGGCAAGTAAAAGAGACATTTGTGAGAGCGAGGCAGGATCATTTCCTTCCTGTGGACCATGACTGTTATACATGGAGGGCAAAGACCTGGGTCTTTCAATCCTTTCGAGTCATGTTCAGGATGCAGGATTCTCTTCCACTTGAGTCTGTTGGGTTCTGGTAGTTTAGGAGCTGCTTTTTAAATTCTTGTCAAATTTGACAAAACGGAAGGAAATAAATTTGGTTTTATTTTCATCTATCTTCTCTTATGGGATGATAATTATGCAAACATATGTCAAATTGTTTCTTACATTTTCCTCTCTGTTCAAATTGCCACAAATTAAACTCTAATCCTTTCGGAGGAGATGACAGGGAAGAAATTCAATCTGTCAGGGAAATCTGTATGTTATCGATATTTGTACATAGGGCTCCCCCAATCCTACGGACTTTAGGTTAGAAGCCTAAAGCTTGGCACTAATATAGGGATTTCCTGGAACAACTTACTCCAAGCTTTAGACTTCACTCCTTTTGTCATGCTAATGTATGTATTTTACCTAGGAGAAATTTTGCTAAGTGAAATAGATGTAGTATGTCAAAGTCCTGTCTGAGAGTTAAACATAGCAATTTATAGGTGGATTTTTATCACTTTTAGGGGTCTGGTTTGCAAGTAGGGAAAAGTTTACCACTCTCACAAAGTCCCTTTTTCAAATTCCTGAGTAGACTCCTATGGAGTCTGATTGAATTTGAAAAATTACATCCTGACTTTGCCTATGGAGCTGTTGCTTAGAGTTTAGAACATTTTTGCAGCTGGGATGAACTTATAGCTTGCTGGGGAAAGTCAACATGAAATAATTGATCATTCATCCAAAAATAAGAATCCTAACAGAAAGGGGTGGTAACTGTGGAAAGATCATGCTGGCATCAAATAAAAAACATGTAGGAACAACAGTTCTGCTGGTGCAGAATGATTTTTAAAATAAATTCTTTGTGTTTGTGGATCATTCTTTCTTTACGTTTTATTAAGCAGATGAATTTTGTTTTCCTGAGCAAAAATGAATCATATTTCTAAAGGGCTGTTATCGTGCTCTTTGTTCCCTGGATGGAATTGTCATGTAGAATAACACGGCATGCTGCTCTGGAAATTGCCTACGGGATATCTTAGCTTAAGACCAAAGTTCTGTGACTGAACGTTAGAAAAAGTAATTCTTCTTTCCTATGAATACATATGTTTTATTTTTTAATTAACACTTAAAATTGTGTATATTTATGGTATACAACATGACATTTCGAAATATGCATACATTGTGGTGTGCTTAAATTGAGCTGGTTAGCATAGGCATTACCTTACATAGTTATCATTATTATATAGCTATCATTATTTTTGTGGTAAAAACGGTTAAAATCAACTCTCTTGGCTATTTTCAAGTATACACTTTATGAAGTATATTCACCATGTTACGTGACAGTTCTCTCAAACTCACTCTTCCCGTCTGACATCTTGTATCCTTTGACCAGCACTCTCCAATCCTCCCCGCACCTGATTCCAGCTCCTAGTAACCAGCATTCTACTGTCTGTTTCTGTGAGTTCAGCTTATCTGGACTCCACATTTAAGTGACATTCTGTAATATTTATCTCTTTGTGGCTTATTTCACTTAATGGAATATCTTTTAGGCTTCTCTATGTTGTTGCAAATGACAGGATTGCCTTCTTTTTAAGGAGGAATAGTATTTCACTGTGCATATACATCACATTTTCTTTGTTCATTCATCCACTGCTTGACAGATTGAATCCAAATCTTGACTGTTGTAAAAGGTGCTGCAATAAACATGGGAGAGCAGATACCTCTTTGACATACTGTTTTCCTTTCTTTTGGATAGATACTTAGCAGTGGATTGCTGGGTCCTATGGGAGTTCTACTTCTAATTTTTTGAGGAACTAGCACAGTCTTTTCCATAATGTCTGCACTAATTTACATTCCAACGATGACATGCAAAGGATTCCTTCTCTCTACACGCTCCTTAATGCTTATTTTCTATCATTCTTTTAGCAAGAGCCTTCCTGATAGGTGTGAGAAGATATTCCATTGTAGCTTTAAGTGGCACTTCCCTGATGATTAGCAATGTTGAGCATTTCTCAAACACCATTTGTATGTCTTCTTTTTTCCCCTTTTTTCTTTTTATTAAGTTATAAACTCATAAATCATGTGTACATTAATGCATTTATGGTGTACAATGCACTGATTTCATATAGAATTAGGAATGCTTACATCACAGTGATTAATATATACCTCATTTCTTTTAAGAAATGTCTATTCGCCTCAATGAATCCCCCAAAATAAAAAAAAATTAAAAAAAAATGAAATGTCTATTCATATCCTTTGTCTATTTTTAAAATCCAGTTATGTTCTTGCTATTGAATTAAGTTTCTCATATTTTGAATAGTAATCCTGTATAATAATATGTATGGTTTGCAAATATTTGATCTCATTTTGTAAGTTGTCACTTCATTCTTGATTGTTTGCTTTGCTGTATTGAAGCTTTTCATTTTGAGGTCATCACATTTGGTTGTTTTTGCTTTCATTTCCTGTGCTTTTGAGGTCAGATTCAAGTATAAGTGCTCAGACCGATGTCATGGAGCATGAAGCTTTCCCCCTATATTTTCTTCTAGTAGTATTTCATATCTGCTGAGTGGATTTTTGTATATGGTATAAGATAAGGGTGCAATTTCATCCTTCACATGGATGTCCAGTGTTTCCAACTCCATCACAAGACTGCAAACCAATAAACAAATTCAGTAATGTTGCAAAAATCAACATATAAGACTCAGTAATCTTTCTTTGTACTAACAATTAAGTATTGAAAAAATAAAAGAAACAATCCCAGTTATTATAATACTTATAAAAATACTTAAGAATAAATTTAACAGAGAAGTTTGTGCATGGAAAACTATGAAACACTACTAGATATGTAAAAAAGACATAAATAATAGAAAAGTATCCTGTATTCATGGATTGAAAGAATTAATATTGTTAAAATGTTCTTACAACCCAAAGTGATCTACAGATTCAATGAAATGCCTATCAAAATTTTAATGAAGGTTTTCACAGAAATAGAAAAACATCCTAAAATTCCTGTGGAACTACAAGACAACCAAATAACTAAAGCTATCTTAAGCAAAAAGAACAAAGACGGAGATACCACATTACCTGACTTCAAAATATACTAGAGGCTATAGTAATCAAGATGGTGTGGTACTAGCATAAAAACAGAATAGAAGAGAAAGTTAAGAAATAACTCTATAAAGCATGGGCTTTAGAGTTAATGGATTTCTTTATGAGGATGCCAAGGAAGTGTGGCAGGAAGGACAGTCTTTTAGAATGACTAATTCTTAATATTGAAATATTCTATGTTAATGCTCAAAAAAGTAGGGCACCAGCCTCATATGCCAGAGGTGGTGGGTTCAAGCCCAGCCCACCTGCCAAAAATTGCAAAAAACAAAACAAAACAAAACAACAAAAAAAATTTTCTAGTAACTGAGTAAACAAATGATCACAACACCCTAAACAATCATTAATTCTGTTGCGATTGAGTAGTTTTCAAGTATTCTCCAAAATTCCATCCTGATGCACAGACTAAATCTCCAAAACTATGTGCTTATTTAGATCTTTTCAAGGCAAATAATTGAATGTAATTTGGAAAGCATATTGAAGGTTGACTGGAATGTTCCTTTCTGTTTTGTGTTTGCCATCATGGGAATGGTTTCAAATGTAATTTTATAAAACATATTTTATTTATAATATTAATGTTGATCGAGTCACGTTTGAACATTACTGTTTCGATTTGTTCGTTCTCTATCAGCAACAAAATTTGGGACGGTAAATAGGAAAGCAGAACTCTACTTCCAAGCGATCAGAGAGCAGGTTTGAAGAAAGGAAAAAAGATAAAATGTCAGTTTTTTGAAGAATAAATAATTTGCTCTGTGTCTGAGGACTTTACCTTTGGATTCAAGGTGAAAAATGCTACCATGTCAAGCACTGATGTTGTATTTTACAAGACTTAACAAAGATTGTCTTTTGTTTAAGTTTTGCTCCATGTGGTGCTAAGTGGTCATCCATGCTCCTGGGTATTTTGCACCAGGCAAAGTAAACCACAAAATAGGACCATTCCTAGCTCCTCTTCCCTGATATTCCTTCTCTAGCTTTACCAGTTAGCATCCAGTTAGGAAGGCAAACTATTGCTCCCTTTTGTCTTTAGGGTCCCCAAATTAAAACCTTTTTAACACTGACTTCTCAGGTTTTACTTAAAAAATAAAAATTGATTATATATTAATGTATGCCAAACTTTCCTTTAGTCACGAATGATATTCTTCTTGAAGAGGAAGAATGTAGTATTTACTTAAATTAGCATTCTACATGAAAGAAAACAAAGTCTTGCAACCATTTTCTGTAATTTCAGCTCAAAACACTTTCTGTAAGGCACAGTGTGCAAAATGCAGCAACAGTGGCAGTTTTCAACCACACGAGACTAAAGAGTAAGAAGTATACGATAATTAAAGCATCTATTGTACATAATCCTTAGTAACTTTGAAAGGCAAATAATTAGGTAAAAAAAGAATCAAATCGATTCTTATATTGTAAATTGGCAATTTATTGTTCTATATATTTATGGAGCACAAAGCGATGTTACAGTTTGTGAATACAAAGTGAAATAAATAAAGAAAACAAATTGACATATCCGTCACCTCCCATACTTAAGCACTTTTGTGGTGTGAACGTTTGGAATGTATACTCTCTTGGCAATTTTGAAATGTCAAACCAGTTTTAACTCATTTGGACACAATGTGTAGATATGTTTTTACTTTCTAGACTGGAGATATTGCAAAAATAAGGCACATAATAGAATTTTGTGACTCTTACAAGTTTGGAAATCTAGTTGAAAGAAATGATTTTCTTGTCTAAGGCAGGTATCTGCAAGTATTATAAGGATTCCTTTATTTTATTTGAAGTACAGCTTGGTTCTTCATGACAACAATGATTTTCATGCAAGGTACAAACAAGTAAAGAAGAGAAAAAGTATCTGAAAGGTAAAAATCTCCAAATTTTTAAATTTAAATCATTCAGTGTATAACATTGAACATGATCTTAAAAAGCATTCAAGATTTATCTAGGACTTGATAGTGTAGACCTGAGTTCAAGACTTTTTATACTACTATTATTCCATGATGATCTAATATTTTGTCTTGTTCCAAACAAATGTATACAGAGAGAAAATTGAAAATCTCTCATCAAGACATGTAGATATTGCTTTAGCTCTTAAAATGGAGCATTCTTGTTTATTTGTGAAATTTGAAATTTTAGCACCTTCTGATAAAGGAATTCAAAACAAACCTTTATTCCTTCACGTGACTTTCTGATTTCAAATTGTTTGTTTCGGGGTGAAAATGAACAGACAGCCAAGTTAATCAGTCAGGACAAAAATAGAACAGTGGTAGTCATCTTTGATTCATGGAATCAAATAATCTATTCTACTCATAGAATAGAACAGTGGTAGTCACCTTTGATTCATTCCCAGGTGGTCAATATTTTCAGTCACAAGAAGGATTACAAATGACGTCTTTCTACATATGTTTTAGTCATTCAAAAAATTATATGGACTTTGAATCACTATAAAATGAGAGGATGAAGACCAAGGAGTCAAATAAAATGTGGTCTAGAAATGGACCAGGCTTTTTAAAGTTAAGTAATTTAAAAAGTACCCTATTGAAAGATTAATTATTGAACCATTATTCTGAAGCTAGTCTTATCCTGGGCTAGTCTTACCTTTTGTGTGGTGAAGAACTGCTTGGAGTTCTTTCTGTTAACTTACACTGACAATGAATTTCTAATGCCAGCACTTCTCTTAACATTTTAAAGGCGAAATAGAAAACATTGCTACAATTATATGTGTGAACTCTGACAGATTTCTATAGCTTTCAAGTTCAGAAAGTTAAATGGGTTTAAGACTTATAAATGTCTCATTGGAGGAGATCAAAGTTTGATATATCCTAATTGGCACTAAAGGGCTTCTGGATTTTTGTCATCTAAATGGCAGGGGGTTTTGTTAGCAGCTCAACCATTTAAAATCATGTTGATTCTGCAGTGATGTCTTTCTTGTATAAATTCGTAAGAATGAAGGTAGATTAAAAGAAACTACCACTGGGTGCAGTGGCTCTGATCTTAGCACTCTGGGAGGCCAGTGCAGGTGGATTGTCCGAGCTCAGAAGTTACAGACCAGTCTGAGCAAGAACTAGACCCAGTTTCTAAAAATAGCCAAGTATTGTGGCAGGTGCCTGTAGTCCCAACTACTTGGGAGGTGAGGCAAGAGGATTGCTTGTGCCTAGAGTTTGAGGTTGCTGTGAGCCATGATGACACGGCACTGTACCAAGGGTGACAAAGTAAGACTCCATCTTAAAAAGCAAAAATCTAAATAAATATAAATAAATAAAATAAATTTCCATAGTTATTATTGATCATTTAGCATTATCTGAGTTTATTTCTTTCTTTAGTTGGAGACAGTTGATTTCTAGAAAATACTAGACACATTTTTATTTCATTGCCACTCTCTTAATAGTTATTTTCAATAACATTTTATCGATTTGAATTATTGGGACTATCATCCTGACAATGTTTAACTCTCCATAGTTTGACCAGGAACCTCTCAGAAGTATTTTGAATCTCTGTGAAATTCCCAAATGGCTTTTCTTTCTTTGAACTGTCTGGCTTTTCTTTCTTTGAGCTTCTTGCCAAAGGTGTGTCTGCGAGGGACTCAGTATCATACTCTAATCTGTGTCTTCCTGGTGTTCCATGGGTCAGGGCCCCCGAATTCTCTCTGTAGGAAAGATATCAGATACAGTGGGTCATAGTAATATTTAAAAATGGTACATGAATGAGTGTCACTCCCTGCAGGTGCTGCTTTGAATCCCAAGGTAAGGATGAGAGAATAATAACCTGGAAAACACCTCCCATCAATTTTCAGAACATCTGTACATGTTCTTAAGGATCATTCTACAATTTCTCTGTAGTGACAAGCAAGGGAGTTTATTTATGCATCCTGCAAAATAAAGCAGGAGACTCTGATAGCTCATACAATATATTTTCTTGAATTTATAAGCCCATCTATAGGAGTTGCTATTAGCATTTTGGATATCTCAAAGTTTTTATTGAAACATGAAGCTTAAAATATTTCAGTAGTTTTTTTCTGCTGACAATTTGATATTTTGACTTTTTATTTTCCAAATTGAATCTTGGATGTTTTGTTGAGTCACTCAGCTTAATAGATGTCCTTCCAGAAGAGCTTTTTGCCCTATTTTGGACATAGAAATATTTTGCATGCTTTCACTTTATTTAATAATGTGGGCTTTTAAAATTTTTATACAAGGATATGGTTTAAAATATGTGAAAACTTTCATCTTCATAATAAATACTATTTAATAGTATGGAATCGTGGTTGTGCCTTCTCCTGGATACAACATTGAACGGCAAATGGAGGCATATTTTGTTGACATTTTTTAGAGAACCATCATTTCAGCAAAAAAGAGAGCTTTAAGTTAATGACTGCAAGGCTCACTGAGGCAACTCAGGCTTGATGCTATGACACAAATGTGCTATGCCAGTGGAGGAATGGAGCTACACGCATAAATCCTGAAGGCTGGAGCAGGAATTATCACAGTTGGTAAAACTGCCATAGCTGAAATGGTTAGAAGGGATTATGGGCAGTCCAGGGAAATAAAGTTAAAATGAAAGGACCATAAACATTATACTTTAATTCTGTGGTTCCACGTTTAAGCCAAAAGGGTAATCAGACAAAATTGTGGAACTATTGTGGGGAAAAATAATTTTTCTAAAATGTGTTTACCTTAGTACAAACCCCAGAATAATAGATATTTTCATTCAAATAGAAACAGACCTCTGAATGGAGAATTGCTGACTTGAAAAAAGATACATATTGTATGATGCATGAATGCCACAGATACTGTGTAATTATGGAGAGATGATTAACACCAGGCAGCATTTGAGTTGTTCTACATCTGGTAGTGGGAGAGATTTTTATCATTTGTATTTTGAAAGGACAGAGGTAAGCAAAGCAGTAGAAGGCGGATCCACCCTAATTTTAAGTTTAGTCCATTTTGAAAGGGTCTATTAAATAAAGAAACAAGATTTATGGTCAAGTAGGGGGTTCACACCCGTAATCCTCACACTTGGAGAGACCAAGGTGGCAGGATTGCTTGAACTTGGGAGTTTGAGGTCAGCATGAACAAGAGGGAAACTCTGTCTCTACTGAAAATAGAAAAGTTAGCCAGGCATTGTGGCCTGTAGTTCCAGCTTCTCGGGAGGCTGAGGCAGGAGGATTGCTTGACCCTAGGAGTTTGACGTTATTGTGAGCTAGGCTGAGACCGTGGCACCCTAGCCTGGGCAATGGAGTGAGGCTCTGTCTCATAAAAAGCCCAACCAAAGAACCATCCTCAAGATTTAAGTTGCTTTAAAACATATTTAAATATATGTCATAGCTGGAAATAGCCACGATTGCAAAAGAATTATTCAATCTTATTTTTGTTGAGTATGTTCATCCAAACAAAATTCACAAAACCTGTGATCCAACAGCTAGGAGATTCATTTGGAATTATTTTTCCTATTATGTTTTTGTACCTTTTTATGTAAGAAAAATGTTCTTTAAAAATTTAAATTTCAGAGTATTACAGGGGTACACGCATTTTGGTTATATAATTTTCAGAGAAAAATATTCCAAAGAGACTTCTCGTAAAATCAGAAGCTAGGTGAGAATGACCATGGCTAGGATTTTAGAGATTTGAGTTTGAATTTGTTGTTTGCCACTATCTGTGTGATTTTGACAAATCTTTCGCTTGCTGCACTCAATGGATTTGTTTAAAGTGCTTTATTAGCTCTCTAAGTGGTATTTTTGTTTGAAAGTTCTATTCAAATTTCTCATGATTTAGAATTGCTGACTTTTCTTTTTTTTAAATTTTAACTATTTTATTTTTATTTATTTCAGATTAATAGGAGGGTATAAACAATTAGATTACATTGTTTGCATTTCTTAGGTACAGTTTGAGGTGTACGTTGAGACTTGAACCCGGGGTTGGGGGGTGCTATATACCCTTACATGTGGACCTTAGGTAGAACTTACCAATCTCCGTCTCCCTCCCTTCTCTTTTCTCTCTCCTCTCTCTTCCTCACCACTTGAATTTAATTGTGTTTTTCTTTCTTGTGGGAGTGTATTTTATCTACTGGTTTCATATTAGTATTGTATACATCTGACACTTTTCATTCTTGTGAAACATTGCTAAGAATTGTGTTTGTCACCTCCATCCAGGTCAATACAAAGCATGTAAAGTCTCCATCTTTTTATGGCTGAATAGTATTCCATGGCTTTCAACGTAAGTATGAAGGTCTGGGCGTGGCATAAGAAAATATTTTTAGTTATTAGTGAACTAATAAGGAAAGAGATAATTTTTGAATATTTAGGTGTATCTTACAAATTAGAGAGATAGTTTTCAATAAGTCTTTATTATTTTGTCTACCTTTATCTTCATACTCTTTAGTTGGACTTAACAGAAGTAATTAATTATTTATAAATTGTTCATCTTCATTGCTTTTTTTTTGTGACAGACAGCAAGTACATTAAATTAGTCATGATTCGTCAGTTTAAAAAATTCTATTTTTTCCCAAAAGATCAGGATTATTTGTCTGTCTATCATGTGTGACCTCCAGATACGTGGTGAAGAAGTCTACATACACAGTGTTCAAATGATTTCAGGTCAGATTGAGAACTGAAGACGTGACAGCCAAATGGATTAGAAGCTTACATTCAAGGGCAAGATACAGAACTTTGTGTCCCCTTTTGGTTTGGAGAAGAGATTTATATTATCTCCAAGTTAAATAGTAGGTATAATAATTGGATAGGGATCTGGTAAGGGGGATTAAAAGTCTGAGTTTCATTTCTGTGGCAAACAGATCTGATTCTCAGAGCGAAATTGGACTCCAAGAGAGAAATGAATATGTACATTTTTCTCTTGATTTATAGCTTATTGAAACTCGAATGAGGGGCCAGTTGCTAGACCGAAAAGATTAAGCAAAGAAAAATTTCAGGTTTCATAAAATGGTGAAGCCGATATTCTAATTTGTCAAATTTCTCAGTATAAAAAGAGGTCATTTAGAGAGAATAAAAGCCGAGTAAATTCTTACAAAATAATGGGTACATCATAGCCAAGAAAGTGGGTGCTTTTGAGAGTACAAAGTAAGACAAAAGCCCATTGAAATGTGAAAGCTCAAAAGAAGGGAAGCTACATTTAAAAGTTTCCAAGCCACAAATAGGATGTTGAAGAGGAAAGTCTCAGAAGTCCAGTGATAGTGGTAAATCAAAAAAAGGGTAGGTTTTCCTGCACATTCTTTTCCAGTTAATTATAAAGACAATGACTCATGTGGTTGTTATAATATTCTTGTAAGTAATTTTCCCAGTGTTCCAAAATGGCCATCTTGACTTATAGCTAATGAAAGTATGATTTAGAAAAAAGCCTAATGTTCAATAGCAATTGTAAAGGACAACTTTAAAGTATTTCTTTGTTGGCAATACATTGGCACCGTTCATTCTGATTGCTTTGCTTTAGTATATCTTGCTGGGGATGTTCCAGATGTTTTATAAAGCAAATGGATCTTTCAAAAGCCATTATTTTTTTCTGAAAAGATGAACATGAACTCTTCTTGGAATGTAAGTCGCATGCTTTGTGCTCTACACATTACACAATTGCGCAAGTTACCTGTGGTATAAACCAGGACAAAAGTCAGTCAAGCTGAGGGATTTATGAGAAATGTACATACATAAAAGAAACTGCCTGTCACCACACAATTCCATCTGTCGGGTTAATTAATCAATTTGTGTCACACATATTAAAATTCTAAAATAGAATGAAAGATCAGTTTCTGGCTGATTCAGGAAGTCTAGATATGGTATTTGTCACTCCTTCTCTGTCCTGCTCCTTTGCATTCAGGAGAGAGTAGCACTCTGGACTGCAGGGCTGTAGGAAGTTTTGCATGACTGGAGTTTTAACATGGATAATTGAAAATTGAGTAATTTTATTATTTTTTTTTGGCGGGGGCTGAGTTTGAACCTGCCACCTCTGGCATATGAGGCCAGCACCCTACCCTTTTGAACCACAGGTGCCACCCCGAAAATTGAGTAATTTTAAAATTGCAAAGATCTTCAGAGAAAGCAATATCGGTGTTGATCCAAACATAGACCCCTTTAAATTCTTAATACTTGATAGCTAATTCCCCCAAAGAGCACCAGTTAGTGATTCAAGTTCTACAACACACTAAAACTTAAGGATGCAGCATTGCTCAGAGGGAAATATATAGCTATAAATGCCAATCTTAAGAAAGAAGAAAGATCTCAGATAAATTGCCTAAACTTTATGTAACTGGAAAAGTAAAAGCAAAATAAACTCAAGTAAAGTAAAAGAGGATCAGATATTAGAGCAAACATAAATTAAATAAAGAATAGAAAAAAACAAAAATAAACATAACTCAAAGGAGTTTCTTTGAAAAGGTAGGTGAAATTGACGAGCTAGATGAATTAAAAAAAGAAAAAAAGCAAGACCTGACTCAAATTACCAGAATCGGGAGAAAAAAGTGGTACAATATGATGGTTTGGTGTATATTTACATTAACAAATCCATCATCTATCAATATATCACATTAAAGTCCATAAATATAGCTAATTATTATTTGGCAATTAAAAATATCCAAATATTTCAAATATCAAAATAGATATCAAAAATAAAAATCAAAAATAAAAATAGAGAAAATGCTGAACATAGAAACAAAAGAGGAAATAACATCTTGACTTTAAAGAAATAAAAGGGATCATAAAATAATCCATAAACATTTGTGTGCTGGCAAATAAGATGACAGATTAAATGAACTAATTCCTAGGAAAGGCAAACTACTGAAACTAAGGCAAGAAGAAATAGAAAATCTTAATAGACCTATAGTAAGTAAAGATATTTAACTAGTAAAAAAAGAAAGAAAGAAAGAGATAGAACAAAAACCTCATAGGAAAAGCACAGGCCCAGAGGGCTTCATTGGTTACTTCCTCCAAACATTTAAAGAAAAGGTAACATCAGTTTTCACAAACATTTCACCAAAATGTAAGAGTAGGCAATATTTCCCAACTCAAGTTATGTGGCTAGTATCCTTACAACAAAAGTAGACCTTAAAAGACAAGAGACTCCATATATGTCTTATATATATGTAAAAATACTCTAGAAAATAATAGCAGCCCAAATCCAGCAACATAAAAAAAATGCATTATGCATAATGACAAAGATGAGTTAGCTCAGAAGTACAAGGTTGGTTCAACAACACAAAATTAATTGATACAATATATCATGTTAATATAGTACAGGACAAAAACATCATCATCTCAATATTTACAGAGAAAGCATTTAACAGAACAAACTTTTATGATTACAAACACTGAAAAAATTAGAAGTAGAAAATAACTTTCTCAATCTAATAAAGTGCATCTATGAAAAACGCACAAATTTTATTGATCTTAGTGGAAAAGTAGTTTTTATTCTTTTATAATTATTGTGTCAGTTGTGGGGCTTTTTTTGTAAGTGAATAAACTAAACTTATATTACCTCTATTTGCAAATAACAAGTGTACTGTGTGCAGAAAATCCTAAGGAGTAAACGCACACAAAAATTATTAGAGGTAATAAATGCATACAAGTTGCAGATAGACAATCAATACATAAGTATCAATTGTATTTTTATCAATGAAGAGTCCAAAAATGATATTTTAAAAAGCAATTTCATTTACAATGGTATCAAGAAGAAAAATATAGGGCTGGCACGGTGGCTCATGCCTGGCACTCTGAGAGGCTAAGGTGGGTGGATTGCCTGAGCTCATGAGTTTGAGACCAGACTGAGCAAGAGCAAGACCTCATCTCTAAAAATAGCTGGGCATTGTGGCAGGCACCTGTAGCCCCAGGTACTCAGGAGGTGGAAACAAGAGAATCACTTGAGTCCAAGAGTTTGAGGTGGCTGTGAGTTGTGACGCCACAACACTCTATCGAGGGTGACACAGTGAGACTCTGTCTTGAAAAAAAAAAAAAGAAGACGACGAAAAATATACCTGGGAATAAATTTAATCAAAGAAACTTAAGATTTATAAACTGAAAACTACAAATTATTGTTGAAAGTTAAAGATTTAAATAGATAAAAAGACATTCCATGTTTTCATAATATTAAAATGGAATTATGCTCAAATTGATTCATTGATTCAATAAAGTTTTCCAATAAATCTCTCTCTCTCCCTCTCTTTTTTTTTTGTAAAAACTGACAAGCTGATCTAAAACTCATGTGAAATGCAAGGGACCCAATGCAGCCAAACCAATTGGATAAAGAAAGGCAGAGTTAGGGATCCACACTTTCAAATTTCAAGACTTACTACAAAGCTGTACTAATCAAAACAATGTGGTGTTTTGTATGTCTGTCATAAGACTGGACATATTGATTAATGGCATAGAATTGAGAGTCCAGAAATAAACACTGACAAATAGTGAAATGCTTTTGGCAAAGGTATTAAGAAACACACAAAAAGAATCTTTTCAACAAATTGTTCAGGGACAACTGGATATGTCCATGAACAAAAGAATGAATGTGTCCTCCAGTGTTCCATCAGGTACAAAAATGTACTCAAAGTGCTTTGTGTACCTAAATATAAAAGCTAAAATACTAAACTCTCAGAAGAAAACAAAGGCAAAGTCACAAGTATAATGCCCAAAACACAAGCAATAAACAACAACAGAATAGGTAAACTGAACTTCAACATTTGGAACTAGTATCCAGGATATATAAAGAACACTTACAATTCAAGAATACAAAGAAATATAACTCAATTTACAAATGAAAGAAGGGCTTTTCTCCAAATAAAATATACAAATATCTAATAAGCACACGAAAAGGTGCTCAATGTCGTTAGTTAAATGCAATCAAAAGCACTCCACATTCACTAAGATGGTTGTAATAAAAAAGATGGAGAATAGGCTCGGCACCCATAGCACAGTGGTTACTGCTCCAGCCACATACACTGAGGCTGGCTGGTTTGAACCTGGTCCGGGCCAGCTAACCAACAATTACAACTGCAACAAAAAATATCTAGGCGCTGGGGCAGGCAATGTAATCCCAGCTACTTGGGAGGCAAGAGAATCGCTTAAGCTCGAGAATTTGAGGTTGCTGTGAGCTGTGATGCAACAGCGCTCTACTGAGGGCAACATAGTGAGACTCTGTCTAAAAAAAAAAAAAAAAAGATGGAGAATAAAATGTATTGGTAGTGCTGTAAAGAAACTGAAACCCTCCTGCATTGTTGGTGCTGATATGAAATGATAAAGATCCTTTGGTAAGGGTTTGACAGTTTGTTTGTTGTTAAAAAACAATGTCTATATTTATGCCAAGACCCTCCCCCACTTTTCTTCCTTGGTCCTTCTGCCTCCTGTCCTCTTTCCCTCTCTTCTCCATTCTTCACTTTTTGTCTACCTTTAGTTGACTTTGGAATAAAACTTTGCCTGCTTAAGCGTGTAGACTACTTTATCTTCTTCTGTAGTTGAGTACAGTGATAATTATGAAGTCGTTTTCTTTAAAGTTGGCATGAAATATAGCCATAAAACTATCCAAACTGCTAGAAAATTTTATAATAGGCCTTAATATTTCTAATTTCTTCTGTGATTGTTAATTTGGTCAGATTTTCTACTTTTTCCTAGGTCATTTTGCTTTGTTTATTCTAACTCTCTCTTGACTCTTTCACTTATTTTGGTTTTTTTTTCTTTTATTAATGCCATTATAGTCTGTGTTTTGGTTTATTAAGCAATTTTTCTTTTTCATTACAGACTTACCAAGTTATTTTTATTCAATAATAAATTCATTTCAGCTATAAATGGTCATTTAAACCTATTTTAGCAATTTTTTTATGGTTTAGTGTGATTTTTAAAATTACTTTCTGAATAATTTGTAATTTTTGTTTTCTTATAAACCATAGAAATTTTTGAATTTATGAGTTATTTACCTTTAACATAAACTTATACTAGATTATGATTAAAAAATAATCTCCATAAAAAATTTTAGAATTTCTAAATTGTGAATGTTATATTGTAAAGATTCCATATGTTTTTAAGTTTTATGAACACAGAATGTATATTCTCTGCTCTTAATTCATACCTTTAAATACATATACATATACATATATATATTTTTCTTTTTTTTGAGACAGAATCTCACCATGTCACCCTCAGTAGAGTGCTGTGTATCATAGCTCACACCAACCTCAAACTCTTGGGCTTAAGCAATTCTCTTGTCTAAACCTTCCAAGTAGATGGGACTACAGGTTCCCACCATAAAGCCCAGCTATTTTTTTGGTTGTAGTTGTCATTGTTGTTTACCAGGCCTGGGCTGTGTTTGAACCTGTCAGTTACATGTATGTGGCCTGAGCCCTAACCACTGAGCACGTGTGCCGCACCTATATCTGAACATATTAAGCAGATACTTTTCAATTTATGAGGGGGTTACAGCTCAATAAGCCCATGGTAAGCAGAAAATAACATATCAAAAGTGCATTTACTATACCTAACCTACTCAAGGGCATTACTAGACTAGCTTATCATAAATGTTTTCAAAACACTTATCTTAATCCACAGTTGGGCAAAATCATTTGACAACGTAGTATACTGCTGAGTATTGTTTGGTAACCCTGATGATTGAGGGCTGACCTGGAACTGTGGCTTACTACAGCTGCCCAGCATCTCAAGGACGTATGGCATTTCATATTGCTAGTCCAGGAAAAGGTCAAAATTCAAAATTCCATGTACAGTTTCTATTGAATGTAGAAGTCAAGACGTTATTAAGCCAGGGACTGTCTGTACATATTTGATCAGTTAATTGGTTAATTGAATAATTCTGTTCTTAATGTCTATTCCTAAACATTAGCCTTAAATTTCACTTTATGTAATATTATTGTTTAGTAACAACTAATATTGACCAATTTTTATTTTGTTTGTATTTATTCACACCTTTCTTTTGATCTTTCTTTTCTTTTACATTTTACATGATGTTTATTAATTTGTGTATTTTTATTGTTCATTCTATTATTTTCTTCAGATTAATATGAGGGTACAGATAATTAGTCACATTTTTTACATTTTTTAGGTAAAAAGTTCAAGTTATAGTTGAGCCCTTCACCCAGGGTGTATACTATGTACCCTTACATCGTGCACCTTTGGTGAGACCTTACCATTTCCTCTCCTTTCCCCTCCTTTGAATTTAATTGTGTTTTTCTCTCATGTAGGGGTGTAGCTGTTTATCTATTTGATTTCATATTAGTATTGAGTACATTGGATACTGGATTTTCCAGTCTTGTGATACTTTGCTAAGAATAATGTTCTTCAACTCCATCCAGGTAAATAAAAAAGATTTAATGACTCCATTTTTATGGCTGAATAGTGTTCCATGGTATACATATACCACAGTTTGTTAATCTATTCATGTGCTAATAGGCACTTGGTGATTGTGAGTTGAGCTGCAATAAATATCTTTTCTCTGTCACTGTTTAAGGTATAGTTTTTAACAACAAAAAAATACTGATTTACAAAACTAGTTTGATTATCTGTCTTTTGAAAAGAAATATATATTTACTTAAACATCTGAAATACTTATATTTCTTGTCTTATTTAATTTTTGCCATTTTTGTTTCCTTATTTTAACTTACTTCCAATATTAATTCACTCACTTTATTTCCTCCAGATAGAGTTGTTAATGTTTCTGAATTTTGCTGGTCATTATCTCACTACCAAGATAAAGGCTGTAATTTGCCAACCATCGTGGACATACTGAACTAGAAAAATTGCTGTTATGAATCTTACATTCTTTTTTCTATTTTTAAAATATGGAACGCTTCATGAATTTGCATGTCATCCTTGCCCAGGGGCCATGCTAATCTACTCTGTTCCAATTTTAGTATATGTGCTGCTGAAGTGAGCACTGAACCTTATATTCTAATTGGGGTAGATGGAAATTAATCAACAAATAATAATTAAATAATCAAGAAAACATTTGATGAGCACTGTGTGTTCAAATAGAAAAGGATACTAGCAAGTGACTGGAGGCTTCTTAGAAGTGACCTCTGGGCTTTGACATCTCTGCTGTGGTGGGGGCTCTTGATGGAAAGGAAGTGTGACCATCACACTGTGACCAGCAGTGTGACCGTCATCTCCTCAGGCTTTCCCAATGCTCTTTCCTGTGCTTCTCTAGATTGATTCACACACACGAGTGCTCTCTCTCTCCTTCTTTCTCTCCCTCTGTCTCTCCCTCCCTCATAGATTCTGTTTTCCTTTCTTTCTCATTTTAATACAATGTACCTATTCAACTTGCACAGAGGAAAAAAAAGAGTATGTGTGCCTCAGTAAGACTAAATTTTTTTCTCTTTGGTAAAAACTGAGTGTCTCTCCATTTTGACATTTCATTAATTTTGTTTCAGGAAAGAAGTGAGTTGATTAACAGTGGAAAACATGACAATAGTTGCATTTTGTGGTCATATATTAATTTCATTCACATCAAATTAAATCAAAAAAGTATGTGAAGATTATATTGAAATGCTTTCATCATTGAGTTGAGATTTTTGAAAAACATTTTTTAAAAAAATTGGGTACATTCTGATTGATATTGTTATTACAGAAAGATGATTGGTATTATAGATACTACTATGATAAAATATTGCTATACTTCTAGGAAAGAATGAAGTACATTAATATCAAAGTAAAAGCATTAATTTATGTTTAAAATTTGTCTGCCTAGTCCTATAAAATACAACAATCATAACAATCTTGGAAAATTAGGGCTTTCATTTTATCATTAGTAAACCATAAGTTGTTATAATGTGTTTACAGTGTATTAAACAATATTTGCAAAGTCTTTACTTATTTTCAAATAGTTATTGCTAATAATTTAGTTTTATGAGAAGGTGATTTTCTTAGCCCCTTTCAAAGATCAATGAGATGATTTTGAGAGTGAAATAACTTGTCTAAAATTACGTCAGCTTCTTTTTATTTTGGGCAGTGCTAGCTCAGACAAATTTTTGTATCTGTGTAGCTTTAAGACAAAATCCAGATTTGGCTTGCTCATTATATTACATGATAGTTGGTTTGATGTTATTTAAAACTGTCTGAGATACTAAGTGCTTAGTGGGGTTTTGATTAGTAACTGGCAAACTTCAAAAGGCCTGGATATTTGGTTTGGATAAAACTTGATTAGTTTGGATGGCTGTCCAGATTTTCACCAAAGTCTCTGAGGGCCTTTTTCCAAACCTTCCCTGTCTGAATATTTTATTTTTCATCCATCTCCTAAGAAACTGAGTTTCATGTTTTTAGGACTGCATTTTCCAGCCAAATATTCTGGAAGCCTGCCTTTACAAAGACTGATAGGTCATATGACCAGCTATATTTTAGAACTTTTCTATTCATCATTTTTACTTATACAGAGAATTTTTCTATTATCAAGATCACGGGCTTTTAGAACTACATGGGAACTTTACATCATCTAGCCAATTCTAGCTGCATATGTTGGGAAAACGAATTCTTTAAGTTCGTATAGTTATGGAAGCTCAGTTGTTAAGTGTGATATAAGTAGTTCCAATAAGCCTATGGTAAGGGGTACATCAGATAATATACTAAAAATATCTGGCCGTCTTAGGCTAGGCACACATGCACACATGCACACACACACACACACACCCCTTTCTAGTCTTTCTTCTTTCTTTGGATATACAGTTAGTAGTGGATGAACAGAGACCAGATTCTGTATAAAGTGTTCTCTTTTGACCACAACTCCTAAAACCATCTTTCTGTTTCTCTCCTGATCTGGAACCATTATTTTTAGATTTTACCTAAAACAGAAAAGAAAAAAGCCATCTCATTTTTGTTTATGTCAATTCAGAGTGACACACATTCAAATATTTTAGACAAAATTGTTGGTGTTATCTCTGAGATAGACAACCATGGACTCCAGATTGTCAAATGTATTACAGATGTAACAATTTAAAAATTAACCATTAATGGGAAATGAATAGGGGTCATTAATTTCTTCTCTTAGTTATTAGGAATCTTCAAGTAGATCCTTTGGACATACTGTGTTGTAAGAAGGTGACAAGTTTCTGCAACCCTCTATCACTTGTTTATCCATTCATTATTCTGTAACCTAGAGAATAAGTATTAGCAATTTATTGGTCCAAGAATTTTTGCACATAGGACATACATTATTAGGTCTAATTATGGCATTTGAATAATTTTTGAGATACCCCTGTTTCCAGTACATTTAAAATAATGCCTTATTTGTTATTATGACAATCTGGGTGCTAAAATTTATTGGTATTATGTTTTCGATATCACTAGTATTATTACCATTTTATTACATAAAGAATTAATATCCTCTTTCTCTCTGAGGGAGAATAATGTTGGCATTTTCTTGCACTATAATTCATCCGTGAATGGGCATCATGTATTTATAAGGAATAAGGAGAAATGAGAAGTGTTGATGATTTTATCACAAGCTCCAAAACAGGAACATCTGCTTTTAAAAGAGGTTTTTAAGTAAATACATTTGTTTTTACATTTGGCAAAGTTGCTTTTTTAAAAATGGAATTTATGTCAGAGAAGCATTTTTGTTATGATAGTTTATTAATGCTTAGACATATAGAGAAATTATACCAATTCAAGCAGTTTTAATCTATCTTATTCACAAGATTTAAGATCGGGGTGAAAGAAACTCAAGAAATGTATGTAATTCCATGTATTCAACTATATAAGTATTTTCCACAGGTGAGGTAGAAAACATTTAAACATATTTAAAGAACATTTAAATTTATACATTATAAATAAACATTTATAATAAAAAATAAATGTTATAAATAAATTATTTTTACCTACTTTTCTTAAAACACCCTGTTTGGTTTTGCATAAAAGTTATGAAAGAAAGGCATCTTGGTACATGCCATTAGGGTATTTTTTTATTTTTTAAATATGTGAAGTTAACTGTAAGTCAATTATACCCAATGTTTGTTTTTAAAAATTTATTTTTAATTGATACATGAGGATCATATATATTTATGGAGTACAATATGATGTTTCAATACATATATACAATGCATAATAATCAAATTAGAGTAATGAACATATCCATCCCCTCAAACAAATTTCTTTGTGATGAGAATATTTAAAAGTCGTCTCTTTTAGCTATTTTGAAATATACAACCCGTTATTGTTAATTACAGCCACCCTACTGTGCAGTGGAATACTAGATCTCATTCCTTCTACTTCACTATAACTTTGTGCCCTCTAACCAGCTCCCCCCATTTTGCCCTACTTCCCTCCCCTTCCCAGCCTCTGGTAACCATTATTTTACTCTCTAGTTCTATAAAAACAACTTTTTTAGATTCCACATATGAGTAAGATCAAGTAGCATTTGTCTTTATGTGACTGTTTCATTTACCCTGATGTTTTCCAGGCTCAACCATGTTGCTGCAAATGATATAATTTCATTCTGTTTTATGGATGGATGGCATTCCACTGTGGAAATACAACACGTTTTCTTATCCATTCATCTATTGATGGATGCTTGGTTGATTTCCTATCTTGGCTATTGTGAATAATGCTGCAGTAAACATGGGTATCCAGCTATCTCTTTGACATATTGATTTTGTTTTACTTGAACATATACACTGTAGTGGATTGCTGGATCATAGGGAAGATCTAGTTTTAATTTGGGGGGTGAACTTTTATATTGGTTTCCTCACTGTCTTATACCACATTTTCCATACTTACACTTAACATTTTCATTTCCACCAACAATTTGTGAGTATTTGTTATTTTCTTTCTTTTTTTTTTCTGTCTTTAATCACCTTTCTAACTGGGGTGAGATGGTATGTTTTTGTGGTTTTGATTTGTTATTACTTGAGATGTTGAACTTTTTTTCATATAGCTATGGGACATTTCCATGGCTTCTTTTGAGCCTACTCAGAACTGAGTCTACTCCGTTCATTTGTCAATTTTTAACCAAATCATTTGGTATTTTGCTATTCAGTCGTTTGAATATATTCAGTTGTCTCATATATTTTATATGCATGAGTCAGAAATATTTTTCTCACTCTGCAGGTTGTCTCCTCATTCTGGTAATTCTTTTCTTTGCTGTGAAAAAGCTTTTTGGTTTGATGTTACACTTATGCTTGTGAAGAAGTCTTGTACGCCCTCAAAAAAAAAAAAAAAAAAAAAAACCTTGCCCATAACAATGCCATGAAGTATATACCCTCTATTTTCTTCTAGTAGTTTTGTAGTTTCAGGTTTTGCATTTAAGTCCTTAATCCATTTGAATTAATTTTTGTAAGTGGTGAGAGATATGGGTCAATTCATCGCCTCACTTTGAGAAGCATAGCCATATATAACTTTGAATCCACTAACTTGGACACCCTTTCATTTATTTGTGTCCTCTTTAATTTCTTTTAACAGTGTTTACAGTTTTCATTGCAGAAATTTTCACTTCCTTAGGTAAATTTATGTAATTTCTAGCAGTTATTATAAATTAAATTTCTTAGACAAATAAAAAATGGAAAACAATATACCAAATGGAACGATCCTTTGTGTTTCTGTGGCGTCAACTGTAAAGTCTTTTTTTTTTTTTTTTTCTTACTCTGGCTAAAAGTTTATTGATTTGATCTTGCAGTTATGGGAGGACATAAGCAGGTTACCTTCTATTCTGCCATCCTTCTGACATCACTCAGGTCATTGTTTTTACACAACTTGTGATTATTACATGGCTAGTTGCTATTCAGGAAGATGCAGATTGGAGGCTACCCATAGTAAATAAAAGGTCAGGAAGTTGAAGAAGCTTCTATTTTAATTATGAAAACATTCATAAATCTGGATGTATAGAGCATTCAGAAACATGCATCCACCTCTAATTGAAATTATAATTTTGGTCATAATATTATTTTTAAAAATACGTATATTTTAACTTTGCTGGATGAGACTAACATATTTTGTTGAAAACTTATTAAAAAGCATTTAAAGTAAAACACTTATTACAGAGACTATTAGAACTTTCTGGTCTTATGTGGCTTTCTAAAATAATTTAAAATTTATTAACCTAATTTTGCTATGGTGATATTTTACCCAAACCTTAATCTTTGATTTTCTAAAACAGATTTAAGAGGTCACTGTTACTACTTACCGCCTGCAATTATATTTCAGTGTGGTGAGGTTTACCTCTTTGTGAGGTCAACAGTAACATTTTAAAATCATTTTTCATAAAAAGTATTTGATTGCATTTTATTTGTTTTGTAAACTGATAGCTTTTCCTCTTAATGAGATGGTTTTAATTTACTTAAGTGTAAAAGCATATATGCTTGCCAGAATAAGAATGAAGAAATACAAAGCCAGACATCTGGGACTTGTTTTAATAGCAGCATGCTCATGGAAGGGTATAGAGCAGTTATTGCCATCCAAAGTAATTTTTTCATTAGTTTTCTTGGATCATCTATATTTAAATAGTAATCAAACAAACTTTGTTTGCAGATGTGTTAAAAAATATGCTGTGTTTTATAATGAGATCAAATCTTTCATAGTGCCTCAATAATAATGCAGGGGTTTATAGATTGAGATGCATTCTTTAAAGCTTCCCACCTTAGGTGGCTCCTGTGGCTCAAAGAGGTAGGGCGCTAGCTCCATATGCTGGAGGTGGTGGGTTCAAACCCAGCTCCAGCCAAAAAAACTGCAAAAAAATAAAAAGCTTCCCACTTTGATAAGTCACTCTCTTTAAGTCGAAGAGCATATTTCTTGAAATATACTTGTGATTGTATGGAAATCATGCTCTTTGTGCTTACATCCATACAGTCAGTCTACATGTTAAGTCATTTCTCCATTTTGTCAGTTATTTAAATATGAGCTGTGGACCTCTTTGAGGTTCTCTTAAATCACAAAGACACTTGAGGATAACACAGTAAATGTAATTAGCTTTAACACAAAATTTAGATTCTATAAAGATTTGTTCCATTTTTTGATACACACAGGTGAAATGCCTATATGCCTCTGGCCAAAAAAGCTGTTTGAGAGAGAGCATTGAAAAGACTTTGTGCAGGCATACTTGTAAGAAACTGAGGTAGAATCTCATGTGGCCAGGTTGGTTGTGAGCCTAACATGACCAAGGCTTCTTCTGGAATAGTATTTACTGCATTAATGAATTAAGGTTGACTTTATAAGGACAATAAAAAAGCCCTTTGGAAAACTGGCCAGATACACATCAGTAACCTTTCCTGATCTGTGCTGAGTAATGAAAGTCACTTGCTGATGGGTCTGGGAATGGAAATGTGCTTGGAGACCTCAAGAGAAGAGGAATTTACCCAATGCATATAGATATCTAATGGCACAGATGAAACTTGGGCTTGTGAAAGGCTTTTGAGAAGTCCAGCTTGAAAATTCCTTATAAAAGTTTCCAGCAAAAATCCAGACTTAAGGCCTATATGGGAGCAGAAGTTTGTACACAAATTCCTATGTGCCCAAGAAGTTTCTTTATGACTTGTTTAAAGATCCAAAGTAACAGCCTCCAAATGACAAGGCCAGCAAGGGCAAGTATTCCATCTGCCTTGTTCCTCCATAGCCTCAGGCATCATCAGATAAGAACAAAGAAGTAATGGCTAACACCATGTTCTCCATTAAGTTATATTAAATTGGGTTATGTTGAAAGAGTTATGTCAAAAGGTGTATGTTGAGTGGATTATCAGAAGCTAATCACGAGGTAGTCACATGATATTTAAATGGATCAATGAGGTCATTGCTGTATTGTGCACATGTACAAAAATTCCCTATATAAACCAACCGCAAATGAAGCTCGCCATTTTGCCTGAACGAGCAGATGGTCACCTTTATTTAAAACACAATTTCAATAAGCATGTTTATTCTCCACAACATTGCTTTTCTGGGAGACCCATACGGCAACAGATACAAGAGAAAAAACCGTCTACAAAGGGTGTTATTTATAGTTTTCAGTAAAATTAAATAAAGCTCTTCAGTATTACCTGGCCATTTCTTAGAATTACAAGTCGCACTTAAATGAGGTAGAACAATATAAAGTCATGATTCTCCATTTTTTATTGTGATTTTAGTCTATACACAATATATGAGAAAAATGAATAATCATCTAAAAATTCAAATGGTTGCGACAAAACATTTGATATTCAAGAATATGCTTCTATAACAATAATTCTCAAACATCAGGGGACAAATCAAAATAATTTACGAAAATATAAATCTTCTCTACATGCAAAAAGACTACAAGGTCCATAAATGAGAACATGACCTTTGGAGATAACGGACCTGACTTGGAATATCAACCCTGAACCTTGGACAATTTACTCTAAGTCAGGGATCATAAACTTTAAATGTCTACAGTGACCTGGCAAAAGCGAAATGAGTGAGGCTGGCCAGTCAAAGATTTGACAATCTGGAAAGCCACTTGTTTTCATGCTCAATGTTATTAGACCTTTTGATTTTCAAGAGAACATGGATATAGACATTTCTGAGTCTAATCCCCTAGTTTTTAAATGTTGGCAATTAATTAAAGTCTTTTTTAAAATACCTTCTTATCTGCAATTCATCCTTTGGGCACCATGATGGGTTCTCTACTTTCAGATTTTATTTCTTCACAAGGAAGAAAGTTTTTGTGAGATTCAATGATGTCAAAATTCCCAATATATTTCAAGTCTTTAAGTTGCATTATGCAGCTTTTAGCTTTTGTATTATTACAGAACATGGACTTAGGTTTTGATTTTTATTATATTATATTTAGCTGTTGAAATCTGTCAAATAGAAAGCAGAGCTTCTTTGCTAACTTTGAAAAATTATTTTCACAAGTTTTCTGCATAGATGGAAAAGATAAAAGATTAATTATATCATTGATATAATTAATTAAGCTACTTTGAAGACCCATGAAGTATTCCTGGGTGAAATACCTAGTCCATGTGGGTAACCAAGAATAACCAGAATAGCTCCTTGTTCCTCTTATATGTTTTATTTTAACAGTCTGTAGAGACTTATCACTAGACTATAGAGTTTCTAAAATACTTAATATACCTTTTAAATCTGAGAATCTATATGAAATATGAAAATATGAGGTTTGAGCCTATATGGAAATATGAGGATATGAGTTTGAATCTTGCTCCTGTCACAGAATTAGTTGCATGCCTTTGGTCAAATTAATTATTTTTGTCTATAAAAATGGAGATATTAGTATTTATCTCAGAAGGCAGTGTTGAGGGTTATGTGAGATAAAATATGCAAAAAAGCCCAATAAATGTCAATTTTTCTTCATCTCTATCATTTCTACCTTTAATAGAATAAAACTTTTCATTTTAATATAATAATTAATTAGTTCCTTAGATAATCTAATTCTTTTTGTGTAAATGTGACATAATATCCAATCATGACTTATCATTTGGGTGGAAATTTGAAGAGAGATGAACCTTTAATTCTTGACATTTCATCAATGCTTGTACATTTTTGACTTGCATATTACATGTTGAGATTATTTTACCTATAAAAGAGCAAAATGTCTTTTTTTTTTTACTTTGATTTTAAAATATGTATTGGGTAAAGACATAAAATATGTTCCTCAACTACTATAACACTTCAAAAAAAATCTTGCACATGTTGATACACAAATCAAGGGATCATATAACTCATCAAGTTCATTTCTATAAAATATATTATTGTCTCACTTTTCCATAGAGAGATTCCTTTACTTTTTCCGTCCTATCAGTAGCCATTACTTGATAGGTAGCAGAAGCTGTTACCTAGTGCCCTTAAATGATTACAGGTACTGGGTGTGGAGTAGGAAATGATTCTTGGATGCTACTCTGGTTCTAGTTGTACAAATGGATATGGAATAACTCACACTTCAATGACCAATCATCTTTTCTAAGGGAACATCATAGCATATTAACTATGCGATGAACTCTATTATGGACATAATATTTAATATCTGGATCTGCTACAAATGGCAGCACTTAGTCATTATTAAAGACAAGTGAAACAAGTTACAGAAATGCATGAAAGGAGAGACACAAAAATGCTAATAGCACAATGTGGAATTGAGGTGATTCTTGATTTTGATTTTTAAATATTTATGTGTGTTTTTTGAAATTTTTATGGTAAGCAAATATTATACATGTAATAAGATGAAACAATAAATAAAGCTACTTTCATTGAAAAAAGAAATATGGCTGAGAATAATTATAGAAAAGTGGTCATACTTTCTAGGATCTAAAAGTGATTAATGGATTTTTACTTGAATTAAGCTATAGGAATAAAATGAAGCCACATTTAAATTGTCATAAAGCCAGGTGCAGTGGCGCACACCTGTAATTCTAACACTCTGGGAGGCCAAGGTGGGTGGATTGCCTGAGCTCAGGAGTTTAAGACCAGCCTGAGCAAGAGTGAGACCCTATCTCTAAAAATAGCTTGGCAGGTGCCTGTAGTCCCAGCTACTCAAGAGGCTGTGGCAAGAGAATCACTTGAGCCCAAGAATTTGAGGTTGCTGTGAGCTATGATGACATACTGAGGTTTCTGGGAGTTATGACACCATAGCACTCTACTGAGGGTGAGAAAGTGAGACTGTTTCTCAGGAAAAATAAAAAAGAAAAAAAGAAATTGCTATAATAGGACATTTATATTTTTATTCAAGTGATTTTAATTCCAAAAAGGCATATCTACATATCTAAACTTAAAAAGAATAAATATGGGGGTGGTGCCTATGGCTCAAAGGAGTAAGGTGCTGGCCCCATATGCTGGAGGTAGTGGGTTCAAACCCAGCCCTGGCCAAAAACTGCAAAAAATTAAAAAATTAAAAATAAATAAATATAGGTATGTAATATTCAAAAGAATAATTGGACAATGATTAGGCTTTAACAATAAGTTACTCTGCATGAAAAATGTAACTATGACATATCTCTACAATCAAATGAACCCCCTTCTTTTCAAATGATCTCTTCAGAAATTTTTCTCATTTAACACTGCTCATAATATAAATTTTAGATCTAGTATCATTCTTTGTTATTATATTATATTTGGTTTCTTGTTTGCATTTATTTTTATTGTTTTTATTGTTCATTTACTTCTTGACCTCCCTCCCTTAACTTTCATCATATAATACATTACTAATACATTACATTTTTATTACAATTTAATCTGTTTTAGTCAAGTTGTCTTCTTCACTGTCCTACAAATGCACTCAAATACTTTATGTGACTTCAAACTTTTACTGTTTTTGATCAAGAGTTATGCTAAGATTTACAGAACAGCAATAAAACTAAAAATCAAGACTATTAGCTTTTAATTATAAAAACTGAAAAAAATACCTTAGGCCAAAAGGCAAAAGTTAACATTTCAGAAATGTGCAACTACATTTTAGAAATGTGTAAACAACTGAACATTTGATAAATATCAAATAGATAAAATAAGTTATGTAAAAAAATTACTATAAAAAAGAGGTATGTTACCTTTTTTTAATATTGTTTTTGAGTTAAGACAAAGGAATACCACTATCAAAGGGACCTTAGTATGGGGCCCCGTACATAGAAAATAAAACAGGATAATGAAGAATAATTGTCTGTCTACTTGGCTTTAGAGTTCCTGTGGCTTTTGCCTTTGATATTAGATTTGAGGAAAATAATGAGATAGTTGAACATACCAGTAAGAAAAATATCTACAGCATCATTCTTGGAAACAGAGGTAACTATGTTGTAGGATTTTTTTTTTTTTTTTTTTTTTGTTCTGGGAGGATGGGTTTGAACAAACCACCTCCAGTATATGGGCTGGCATCCTACTCCTTGAGCCACAGGCACCACCTGAAACAGAGCTAACTATGGAATTTTAAGACATGGATTCAGATGGAATCAATAGCAACAGCAAAATAAAAAGGGATAATGAAGAATAATACCCTGTCTACTTGGCTTTAGAGTTCCTGTGGCTTTTGCCTTTGATAATATTAGATTTGAAGATAATAATGAGATAGTTGAACATGCCAGTAAGAAAAATATCTACAGCATCATTCTTGGAAACAGAGGTAACTATGTTGTAGAGTTTTTGTTTGTTTGTTTGTTTTGTTTTGGCAGGGGCTGGGTTTGAACCCACCACCTCCAGTATATGGGCTGGCACCCTACTCCTTGAGCCACAGGCACCACCTGAAACAGAGCTAACTATGAAATTTTAAGACATGGATTCAGATGGAATCAATAGCAACAGCAAAATTTTAATTATTTAATATTTAGAGGCTGGGTGTGGTGGCTCACACTTCTAATCCTAGCACTCTCCAAGGCCAAGGCAGGTGTATTCCTTGAGTTCAGGAGTTCAAGATCAGCCTGAACAAGAGCAAAATACTTCTCTACTAAAAATAGAAAAACTAGCCAGGCATTGTAGTAGGCGTCTGTTATTCTAGCTGCTCCAGAGGCTGAGTGAGGCAAGAGGATTTCTTGAGGTCACTGTGAGCTATGATGCTGCAGCACTCTACTCTGTGTGACAGAGTGAGACTCTGTCTAAATAAATAAACAAATAAAAATAAAATTTAAAATTACTCACAGATATACTTTTAATTCAAATTATCTGGTATTTGCATTCCCTGTTGGTATTTCCTTAGTTAATTTCATCATTATGCTTCTCCACTTATTGTTTCTGGCAGGGGATATTTATGATCTAGCTTTGATTTTCAGTGCATGCTACACTCTTTAGAAAAGTTGGATTTATGTGTCTTTGCCTCCCCTCTTTTTTATGTCTTCTAAAAAAGACATTTATTGTAGAAGCTTTTGCAGCTAGAGAATATAATAAATCACCTTATTTATAAATAAAGTCTAACAAATGTTGGCTGATAATAGTTTATTAGATTTCTTAATGATAAAAAAGTAGAGTATGTATGTCTATCATGGATGCTTACTGCCTTGGGGATGATATAAACCTGAGATTCTTGTAACTATATTTATTTTTGTGTCAAGAAATAAAAAAATTCTAAAATAGAAAATATATTTCTTGATTCCGTCAAAAGGAAAAACAGAAGCAAACAATTTTATATAGTCTAAAACAGTTGTCAGTAATACACAGTATAAACATTTTTAAACATTTATTCTTTACATCGATTTAAACAGAGGTTCCAAAACTTAGTTAAAATGCCAAAAAGGTGAATTACATTGCCAGAAAAAATTATGTTAACTAGTATCTACTAAAATCTATCACTTTTAAATGCCAAAATATTTAAATCAAGATTGACTTTTAACCAAGGTCAAATTATTTTCCAGTAATAAAATGTATCAAATCACAATGTATTTTTATTAATATATTTAATAAAATATAACAAAGTAAATTTAAAACTGGTGTATCTTAAAGACAAGTAATTTTAGAAGCTAAAAAACGCTTATAAACTATAATTAAGAATTTGAATTGGAACTTATTTTTTCATAGCTAATTGGACTCACAATTTTAGAATTTATTAAATAACTGGTTTAAAGTAGGGTAGCTTTTTGTTTCTTTTGGGGAGGATCCAGATCCTAAAAGAAATCTTTGTGTGAAAAATGTATTATTTGAAGAAATAGGAAAGCTTTACCAAAGTTTATTTTCCAAGAGAAAGTTAGCAACTTTTAAACTTCTATATGCAGTTGACTAGACAATCTTTAAGATAAATGTTTATCTTCATAAAGATGTATCATGTTAGAATGTCCAACATTATAGATAGCTAGGTTTAATTATAAAAATCCTGTCAATTCTATTTTGCTTTGATCAACAGTTTATTGATCATTTTAAAGAAAATCTATATTTGAAAATAAAGTAAATAATTTGTGTCAAATTCCACTTTTCATTACTCTGGATATATCTATAAATGTATCTTGTGTGGTTCCACTATTTCCTTCTACTTGCTTGAAATTTAATTTAGTCTTTTATTTTATCTTCCTTAGGTGGCAGCTGAGAATATTTTTAAAATCATTATTCTGTTTTAACATTTCCCTCGAAGTAGTGGTTTTGCTGCAGTCCAAAAATTTTGATACAGTGTATTTTCTTTTTCACTTATTTCAAACTATCATGTTATTTACTTTCCATTTCTTCATTGACTTGTGGTTACTTAGAAACATTGTTTAAATTACAATGGGGGGATTTCCAGGTAACTTTTTGATACTAAGTCTAGCTTAATTGCAGTGTGATCATAAAACAATTTGTATGTCTTTGATTTTTTCAAATTGCTGGATTTTGTTTCATTTTTTATCCCGGTAAATCTTTGTGGATATTCCCTGGCTATCTAAAAAGATTGTATGTTCTGTTTTTAGATGAAATGTTGTCTAAATGTCAAGTTGATTAATTTGGTTCTTAGTGTGGTACTGATTTTCCATATCTTTAAAATCATTCTCTCCTCTTCTCCTAACAATTATCCAAAGAGAAGTGTTGAAGTGTCTAACTATAATTGTGTCTATTTCTCCTTTTAATTTTATTAATTTTTGATTTTGTATTCTAGAGCTCTGTCATTGAGTGTTACATACATTTAGAATTAATATATCTTCTTGATGAATTGACTTCTATATTACAATATAATGTTAATCAATGCTTTTCTACTTTGAATTTTGCTTTCATATGTTGAAAACCACTCCAGGTTTGTTTTGACCTATGTTTTATGGCATATATTGTCCTTCCTTTTACTTGTAATTTATTTTTGTCTTTAGTCAAAGAGATTTCTTGCAGATGACACATATTTTACCATTTCTTTCTCATCTAAGCTGATGATCTTTCCCTTTTAATTGAAATGTAAAGACCATTTGTAGTTAATGTAATTATTAGCTTGATAATAAAGTTGGTATATATACAAGGCCTAATAATTAAGTTCTCAAACTCATCATAGAAAAAGTGCTACCTACCTCATTGCTGAATATCACTATGGTTACCCTCAAAGTGGTGGGAAGCTATGCACACTGATGCCAGTGCCTAGACTACCCTTCAAAGGAATTTTGGAACTCTTATTCTGGAATCGCCATAGAAGTTATTATTGTATTACCCTTGATGTTCTGAATGTCATCAAAATATCTTCCTTTCAGTATTTCCTTTATCTTTAAGAAAAGAGAAAGTGCATTGGGGATCAGATCAGGTGGCTAGGGAAGGTGCTTCAAGATAGTTATTTGTTTACTGGTTATTTGTAACTCCCTCATAGGCAGTGCTGTGTGAGCTGGTGCATTGTTGTGATGCACGAGTCATGAGTTGTTGGCCAAGATTCTCAGGTAACATTTTTCTAACTGGTCTTCTATCCATGTTCACTTGATCTTTTATGCTTCTTATAGTCCGCCAATGATTTTGACACATAACTTGATGAATTTTTGCAGTGTTTTAATCAGTTCTCTGACCTTTCTTCATCAGTGATAATTTCTTTCTCCTCAGAAAAAAATTTAATCCATTTGTACACTGCTATTATTCTCATAAATGTGGACTAACATGTCCCTGATTTCACTTCCTCAGCAAAATTATTGGTTGTTCTATCTGCTTTCTTTTTTCTTTCAATATTGGCTTAGATAATTTTATTGATCTATGTTCTGTTTCACTTAATTTTTTTCACCTCAGCTATGTTCAGTGTGCTGATAAGAAACTAAAAGGTATTCTTTATCTCTAACATTGTGCTTTCTTTTTATATTTAGTATTTTTGTTGGACTCTTGCTTTACAGATTCAGTATGGCTGCTGAAAATTTTTTATGTGTTTTTTCAGATGGTTATCCTTGTCTACAAGATACCTTAACAAGTTAATCACATTATTTGTAAAATTGTCAGGTAGTACAATAACATATGGAACAACTCTGTGTCTGATTTTATTAGTTGATCTTTTGTTAGTGGATACAAATATGTCTGTTCACATTCTTTGCCTATTTTTTAATGGATTCATTTGGAGGTTTGTTTTAACTGTTGAATTGAGTTTCTTATATATTCTGGAAAATAGTTACTTGTTGGGTGAATAGTTTACAAATATTTTCTCCCATACTGTAGGTAGTCTGTTCACTCTGTTGATATTCCCATGGATGTGTAAAACCTTTTAAATTTAATGTAGAACTATCTGGGTTTTTTTTTTTTTTCTGTGCTTTTGAGGCCTTAGCCATAAAATCTTTGCCTAGATAAGTGCTCTGACCTGTTGTCCTTGTTTCCTCCAGCTTTATAGTTTCAGCTTTTACAGCGAAGTCTTTAATCTACTGGCTCTTTTGACAAAAATCAGTTGACTATAAATCTGTGGATTTGTTTCTTGATCTGTATTCTGTTACATTTGTCTACATCTCTGTTTTGATACTAGTATTATGCTGTTTTGGTTGCCATAGTCTTGTATTATATTTTGAAGTCAGGTATTATGATGCTTACTTTATTCTTTTTTGCTCATTATTTCTTCAGCTATTTGGGTGCTTTTTTGGTTCTATATAAATTTTTAGATTTTTTTTTTCTATTTCTATGGAAATTGGCATTTGTATTTTCAGAGGGAGTGCACTCAATCTGTAGATTGCTTTGGGAATATTGCCATTTAATGAGAATAGTTCTTCTGATCCATTAGCATAATATATCTTTCCATTCATTTGTGCTTTTTCATGTTTCTTTCACTAGTATTTTTTGTAGTTTTCCTTGTAGAGGTCCTTCACCTTCTTGGTTTGCTATTCTTGGTTATATATTCTTTGAGCTATTATGAATGAGATTGCCCTCTTTACTTATTTCTTACCCAGTTTCATAGAAAGGTAACTGATTTTTATATATTGATTTTGTATACTACGACTGTACTGAATGTTTTTTGTTATATGTAGGAGTTTTTGGTGGAGTCTTTAAGTTTCTCTAGATATATGATCATAACATCGGTAAAGAGAGACAATTTACTTTCTCTTTTATAATTTGGCTGTATTTTATTTCTTTCTCTTGCCTAATTGCTTCAGCTAGGATTTCTGGCACTATATTGAATAGAAGTGGTGAGTGTGGGCATAGTCATCAAGTTCCAGTTCTTTTATGAAAGGTTTTCAGACTTTTTCCAATCCAGCACTTGATCATAGTGTATTACTAAATATCTTTTTGATGCGCTATTGAATTTGGCTTGCCAGTATTTTCGTGATTTTTTTCTTGCAGCTATGTTTGTTAGGAAGATTGGCCTCTAGTTTTCTGTTGTTGTTTTATTCTGATCTGGTTTTAGTATCAGGGTAATGCTCACTTGCTCACCTCATGGAATAAGTTGGGGAGAATTGCCTCCTCTTCAATTTTTTGGAATAGTTAGAAGAAAATTGGTTTTAATTCTTCTTTGAAAATTGGGTAGAATTTATCAGTGAAGACATTGATATCCGGGTTTCTGATGTAGCAGTTGTTTCTTTCCATTTTTTTCTTTTTTGTTTTTATTAAATCATAACTGTGTACATTGATGCATTTATGGGGTTCAGTGTATTGATTTGATACCCAGTGTGAAATGCTTTCATGAACTAACACATCCATCACAGTTATACTCCTAACTCGTATTTGAGTTAGGTTTTGTTGTGGTTGTTGCTATCTTAGCTTTTAATACACCACAGCTTAATAGTTCTTTCCATTTTTTAAACTTGCTTTCATAGGAGAGGGCTCATCCTTGAAGGTATGTCTATGGTGTTGGTTAAGTCATGCACTTTGATTGTGATTTTGTGTTCAGTAGTGTTGTCTATTTGTATTTTTTTTTTCTGTAAATAACATCAGTGGTGTCTGTGATTTTCTAGTGTTTTGGGGTGTAGTTGTTTGTGGAGGCTGTGGTGAAATTTTTTGGCCAATAGGGATGACAGCTGGGCTTGTCCTTGAGCCCCTGTAGTGGCAGCAGTGGGCCCAGCATGCCTGTCCATTGGTCCCAGAGCAGTATACACTGGCACTGGGGTTTCAGTGGGTCTAGATGGAGCAGGACTTTGGCCTCCAGGCAGTTTTCTTGGTTCCATTGGTGGCAATGGTAGTCTGGGTGGCTAAGAGGATTGTCAAAATCCTGGGTTTGGGTGTTGCATGAACAATGGCACCAGAATGGTGTGACTAACCTCTGGCTCCCAACAAGTCTGCACTGCTATTGGTGGTGGTATGACAGGCTATGCCATTTGAGCCCCAGGCCCGTTTGTTGGTCATGTGGTTGATACCCACTGTCTTGGTCATTGAAGGCTGGGTGGGCTTCAACTCAGGCCCCCGGGGGATTGCTCAGGTACCAGTATTACTGACTGGACAGTCCACAGGTGGCCACTGGGAGAAGGAAAGTGCCACTTGGCTGGGTGGACCTGTCTTCTGACCCTCTAGTGGTATGTGCAGGCTTTGGTAGGCAGGCACAGGTGATTCCCATGCCTGAACCACAATGTTCAGGTGGGAAGCAGTGACTACACTTCAGTCCTGTTGACTGTTAAGATGGTAGGGTCACTCTTAGTGGCAGCAAGAAGCCAACAAGTGTGCACTTCACTCAGATTTTGGCCCTGGCTGTGGCTACCCACAGAGGCAGCTGCTGTGGTTAAAAAAAAAAACCTCATCCTTGGGGCATGTGACTATGTTAAGTGGCTTTGTTCCTGGGGACAATGGGGTCTTTGCCAATGATTCCCACTTCAGCTCCAGAATCAGTAGCCAGCAGCAGGGAATATTTGAGCCTCTAGACATGTGGAGATTCAGGTAGGGGCTGTTAGATCCAGAGGCAGAAGACAACATGCTCAGGGCTGGGCTGTCAATATGGCTCCTTAATGAGGCATCTCAGAGTGTGAGTGGGGCCCACTGGGAAGCTCCTTCTCTGGAGGAATGCCTTTACACAGTCTGTAGACAGATTCCTATACAGTCTTGGGGGCTTGTGAGGATCTAGGGGCTTTCCCATGTCTAGGCTGCCAGTGTCTGCATGGGGAATGAGGATAGCTGGGGGCATTTGCAATTTCCCCACAGTGGACTCCTGGCAATTCTGGCCATGCAGGCTGCCTGGCTTCCCTCTCCATCCTTGCTATATACTGTTGCTTCTTTGTTGAATTCTAGTGTTCCCTCTTATATGATCTACTTGAAGTATAACTTGTAATCTCTAAATTTGTTCTTCTTTGTGGCAGAGACAACTACCAGATTCCTCTAGTCAGCCATCTAGAAGGATGCCCTTGATTTATCTGTGGCAACTAGCTTCTTTATCTGTGGCAACTAGCTTCTTCCTTTGCTGCTTTTTAGGTCTAATAATTTTTGACTGAATATCAGATACTACGTATGGGAGGATGCTAGAATATGAAGTAAACATATTTTATTTCCAGAAATCTGTACATCTCCTCTTTCAGTTTGTTAGGATGGAGGGTTCTGTCAATCTTGTGAGTATTTGAGTTAGGTTTTACTGTGGTTGTTGCTATCTTAGCTTTTAATACACCACAGCATTTGAATTCCTATGGTGATAGGCTGTTCTTCTGTGGTAGGAATGAAGCCTAGAGTGCTTGAAGGTGCTGGAGGTTTTTCTCAGTGGTCCTTCTCCACAGCTTTCTGCAGTCTCTCCGTATCTGCATCATGGAAGGGGTCTCTCCTGTTCTTATTCTTCTTCCAAAAAACGATTTATATTGCGTGTGACTTATGTTGGTGGAAGAGGCTGCTCTTTTTCTTCTGGACTAGCCTCATTTTCAAGTGGGCTCTCTGCTCCTGGGCCTTCAGTGTGGAGTGTTCATAGATCTGGCCTCTTCCTTATTTCAGCTCAACCCTGCTTCGGTCTTTGGGAAATCTCAGGTGGGACACTGCTTTCTGCTTCCCTGCCATTGGAAGCAGACCTCATTTTTACATTAGTGTAGGACCAGGAGTCCAAGACATTATCTGACTCTCTTTTAGGAGAGAAAGATTCTGCTTTTTCTTTTTCTACTCCCACCCTAGAAACAGGCTTATGTCCTGAAGAGAAGAGAAATTCCTATTCATTCTCCAGTTTCCTACCATGACTTTAAATTTCCACTGAATTGGCTCATGGAAAAAAGCTTGTGAGTAAGTGAAGGCTTCCCTTATTTCTAGAGAATTCAGTTTTTTTCTGAACTGATAGGGTAGTCAATCTTAGCCTTTCAAAAATTCGTTAAATTTTAGTGCAACTTATTCTGACCCACTTCCATGGTGATCATCTTCCTCCCGTGACTTGCCAAAGGTGCAGGTGTGTGTGTTCTGTTTCTCAGAGGATGACCTGCTCCACTTTGAAAGTCAGTTTATGTGTTTGTCTTACAATCTCTTCTCTCCTATGGCCTGAAGAACATGTATGATTTTGTAGATTATTTTCTTTCTTCGTGTTGTTAGGAAGGTAGCAGCATTCTTCAGTGTTTCTTTGTTTGTTTGTTTGTTTTCTTTTGTTTTTTGTGGTTTCTGAGCAGATGTAAATCCTTCCTAAGTTTATAGTTTTCTTAAAGCAGCCACTTAACAGAATAAAATATACACTAGCTCAGTAGAATTAATCTTAATAAAAAGTGTGTAATATGGTGTATTTTCTCACTTAATTTGAGAATTAAGAGTGATAAGCATGACCTTGAAAGAATTGTGATTTTAAAGCATTGTCAATAAAACTGAGGAGAAGTTATATGTGTGGCAACTGGATATTGGTTCTTGGGAGTTATGCTTGTGAATAGTAAATTATGTGGTATTTCATAGCCTTCTATATTATAGTCGTAGAAGAAACATTGGTTAAATTTTCTGTTAGATAAGTATCTTGGAGGAAGTAGAACACAAATTTTGTCTTAAAGCTAAAGGGTCTTGAATTAGCCAAGAAAGAGGAATAAGGCAGTCCAGATGAAGAAAAGAGTAAGTTCAAAGGCATGAAAATAGAAAATAAATAGTGAGATTATGCTGTATTAGAACATTATAAAGACACTAGCCTTATTTTGTTTATCTATATGAGATGGTGGCAAATTACAATCATGGCACACTTCTAATCTGTGTCCTGTTTTCGTATGACCAGTGAGCTAAGAGTGGTTTTCACATTTATAAGGGTTTCTAAGAAAGAAAACCAAGATGTAGGAGGATGAGAAAGAGGAAAAGGAGGATGAGGAAAAGAATGTATGTGTCTGGCAAAGCCTAAAATATTTACTTTCTGCAACTTCACAGGAAAAGTTTTCCAATCCTTAATCATATGGTTTTCTTATTGTTATTCTGTGGCAGAGAAGTAGAAATCCTCCAGATAGCCAACATTTGTACTAAAATAAATGTTAAGCAATATTGTCTATTGGTTTTTCTGCAGTTATCATATTCAGCTTCTTTTAATAATTCTTTGAAATACATTTTTTGCATGATTCATAATATATTTTTTTCATTTCTGATCTATTAAATGTGGATGCATAATTTAAATAGATCACATATATTACCACCTTGCTTTCACTTTGCTTTTTTTTTCTTTTATTGGTGAGGCAAATGCAATCATAATTTTATTTCTTAAGTTAACATTAATCCATGATGTAGTTAAGGAAAGTAGTGCGTTTGAGAATTAGGAGGCTGATAAAGAAAAAGACAGGACCAGTAGGTGGCAGAATGTTCCAACAAGCTTTATTGGGTGACACCTGGACCCAGTTGCATGAGAAGGAAGTCCCTTACCCTGAGACCTTCCAGAGACAGCAGCATAGTGCTAACACACTGCAGGGAAGGAAGGCAAAGGCTTTACTGGGAGAGGAAAGTGAGAGAGGGGGTTGTGCATTAGGTGAAGGTGCTGGTCAGAGAACTCAGGAGCAATGAGGCTGTAAATGTCCAAAAATATGCTTATTGGACTGTATTTAAAACAATTCAATGTATAAGCTTGAGCTAATGATTTTAACCTGCTGTGAAGAAATAACACAGTGGCTAACATACAGGGACCATCTTGTACACCAGAAACAAAATGAAACAAAACAAAACCAACCAAAGAGACCTAATGAAAGATCTATTCAACCTACCAATGATGAAACAGCAGATTCACCCTGGACTTTTTTTTTTTTTTTCTGTGAAGATAGTTTCTTGACTTTTTGATTTCTTCCATGTCTTTCATTTTTTACTATCTTATTGATAATCCTCTGTCAAGTGGTTGTGGTAGTGGTAGGCAGTATGGCTAGATATGAACAGGGCAGATGATAGATATGGTTAGGCTATTTTTGACTGGCCTGAGTTAGGCTGTCCTGGGCTATTAAGATCTTGTACATGTGTTGTTATCAAGATTTTGTAGGTCAGTTGTTTAGAGCAAGGGTCCTCAAACTTTTTAAATAGGGGGCCAGTTCACTGTCCCTCAGACTGCTGGAGGGCCGGACTACAGGCCCCTGGATAAGTCAGCTGCTAAGCAGGACAGGCAGAGGTGGCAAAAACACCCAGCAGGCCGGATAAATATCCTAGGTGGGCTGCATATGGCCCACGAGCTGTAGTTTGAGGATGTCTGGTTTAGAGAAGAGAGATAACTAAGACCCCAGGAGACTTCCAAGAAGCAGCTGATTCTCCTTAAAGTTAAATATAAAAGGCTGTGCTTTCCACAGGGCCTGCAGTCACTGGGATGAGGCCTGGCTTGCCATGCAAGTTGTTAAAAAAATTTCTTTTTCTTGATAATATTTGACTTGCTTTTTTCAATTATTTCAGTGATTATCTCGAGCCACTGTGCCACTCTAACAATAGCCACATCAATTTCATGGGACTGATTATCAAATCCCTTTCTCTTCCCTCTGTCCTTCGGTTTAACAGTGGCAGTGTTTCTTAACGTGCCCATAGAAGCTGTGTGGCTGCAAGAAAATAAAAAAAAATAAATCTGACATTCTGATTTCTTTCCCCAGATATAGTTTTCAAAAACACAGGTTAAAGCAATGGAGAGAAAGCCACTTGAATGACTAACTGTGGGATTTCATTAAAATATTTCACACTCACTCTCCATTTTTACAGATAATCAATAGCAAAAAACAACAAATGATGTTTTCCTATAGATTGCTTACAATTTAACTTCTAGCTTGTCAGGTCTTCAACCAAGACTATATTCTCCATGGGAAAAATACTTGTGCTTTTATATTTGATATCTCACCAATATGATCTGAATATCCCCACCCCATTCATGTGTTGGGACCCTAATCTCAATGCAAGTATGTTGGGAGGTGGGGCCTTTGTAAAAGTGAAGGAGTTCTGAGGGCTCTGTTGTAAAAAGTGGTATTGTAAACGGTTTTGTCCTCTCCTGCTCTTCCACCATAGGAGGACACAGCATTGGTTTTCTTTTTTGCTCTTCTGCCTTCTTCCCTGTAAGGCCACAGCAAGAAAGCCCTGACTAGAGACCACATGCTGAGATGCCTTACCCTTGGATCTTGCTCCTTCTGGGACTATAAAAATAATTTCTGTTTTTTATAAATTTCCTACCCTCAGTTATGCTGTTATATCAGCATAAATGGACTAACACACCCATTGTGTTTTTAGCTTTTCCATTGGCATCTTCAGATATCCCATAGAAATTATTCATTCACGGGGAACTGCAGTTTGTTACATCAATTTACTTGGGACTTGGAATGCAGAAGACAGAAAGTCCAAGAACGTTATTTACTGCTATCTGTGGCTTCCAGGAAATAGATGTCAAATCAAAGAAAATCCCTACTTTTAAATATTTTAGAAAATGGCACATAAGGCCTAAAATTCAAATCTGATATTAAGTCCCAGTTGTAAGACTCAAAAGGATAATGTGGAGAATGTAAAAACCAAAGTAAGAAGTAAAAAAAGAATGTGAATTCTTTTTATATTGGTCTTGTTTTATTAGTGAATTTCACAAAAGAATTTCATAACATGGTTTCTGCCAGTTCATTATTTGACTCTGTGGCTTTGATGATTGCTGGCACCTTCCTAAGCCCAGTAAAGAAAACTAATTTCTGTTGTTAAGATAAAACTAAGATAAACTCAGTAGGGTTTTTGGTAAAACATAGAGACTTAAACCTCAGATTAAAAACACAACAGAGGAAAAAAAACTACATTTTGACATTCAACTCGTGTCTGTGAAGACTACATAAGCATACTAGCAATAACCTGGTATCTATTGATCCTGGCTTTAAACATTTGGTAACAAAAATTTCAGACTTAGAAAATTACTAACACTTGTTTCTCAATCTTAGGGTTCAACTGGGAGACTGTAAAATTTTAGTTTTTATCATTTCCAGTTAAGATACTAATGTTTTACTTAATTTTTACTGGGATGGAGAATTATCAGTAGAAAATATTACTACGTAATCCTAAAGATCATTTTTAAGAAACTTAGTTGATTGATTATTAAGCACAAATGGACTGGATTGTGTTACTCCAAATTCATATGTTGAAGCTTATTCCCCATTGCAACTGTATTTGGAGATAAGGTCTTTAGGGGGATTATTAAGGTTACATTGACGTCTTCAGGGTAGGACCCCAGTGCAAGAGGTCTCTGGCATTAAGAGAAAAGAGATCTCTCTCTATTTCTCTCTATCCTGTGAGAACACAGAGAGAAAGTATCTGGTTAAAAAGCAGGAAGAAAACCCTCACCAAAAATTGAACCCTGTTAGAACATTGTCTTGGATATTTTAGCCTCCAGAACTGAAAGAAAATAAATTTCTGTTGTTTAAGCCACCTTGTCTGTGGTATTTTTTATGGTAGTCTAGCAAACTAAGAATATGAATTTATATTACGTGGTGATCTTAGCATTATGCATAACATAAATAACATAAAGTATCTTCTCAAAATCCTTTAAAAGGGTCTCTCAAAGAAAAAACAGAAAAGCAGAAATGCAATAATAGCCTAGAGATGTCAATAATTAATGTCACATTTGAATCACCTTTCAGAACCTACTCATACCAAAATATGCAGTTGCCTTTTAAGATTAAGGATGAGCATAGCGTGGATTTCCTTCTCCAACAGACCAGAACTTCTCAGGAAATATCTTCCATTCTTCAAAGGTTAAGGCTTTTTTATAAATTGTGTACAGAAGATATTTAATTAGATAAAGACTCAGTTTTATGTCTGGTAAGTCCAAAATTCTGTCAAAATATAAGCTCATAACTACTTGAACTTTGCTTTCCTCTTTCTCAGAGGCTTTCTCCCATGCAAGGCCCTTCTTTGCTCCCAATAAAGTATCTAACAGTTTATCTGGTCTTTGTTTCATTTGCATGATTTGACTTCATAATAATAAATTTAACTTTCTATTTATATTTTTCCTTTTTTTCCTGAACATTGAAAACTCTCAAAAAATTACCTGTGAAATAATAGTTAGTCTTTGGCCACAATTTTGTTTATGTGAAGAAATAAGAACATGAGCATAGATAGAATTTAAGGGCATTATAAAAAAACAGTATGCTATTACTTTAGCTGTATCCCACCTCACCCTAACTCTATTTGGGTTTATGTGGATTTCTGCACGTGACCAAATAGCTTTTACTTTTACAATTATTATTTATAGAATTAGTGAAAATGATATATACAGCTTTGTGTATAAAAGAATGCAGAGAAGCTTTAGGTTGAAGCAGAGTCACTTGGGAACAACGACCCTTGGTACAGTTGAATCACTTTGTCCTGGATAGTGAAAGGAGGGATGTCTCTGATGCATCCACTGGTCACATATAATCCTGCTCTTTGTGCCAAGTGGAGTGATGGTAGGGAGCTGAGTGATCTTTATCTCCTGTTGCTTGTTTACTCAAATTTCATTGAACTTTCAATGAAATTAAATGCTTTTGATTACTGAGAGGGGCCTAATGGTTAAAAATCAAACACTCATAAGAAAACTCCAAATAAATGCTTTTTTTTGCCTTCAAAACATAAACTGGAAGAATAGTCTTTTTTCCTTTGTTTTGATATCATGTGGCCTAGGCTGGACTCAAACTCCTGGGCTCAAGGAATCCTCTTGTCTTAGCCTCCTAAGTAGGGATGCCACTGTGCCTGGCGTGAAGAGTTGTATAACAATCGCATGGCAGAATGCAGTCTATCTCAGTCTTGGACTCACACTTAGCTAGTCTATGTATAGAGATATGGGTTTAGCTAGGCTACACACACAGCATATAGCATGTAGAATATATAAAATGCCTATAGTCCCAGCTACTCGGAGGCTGAGATGGGAGGATCCCTTGAGTCCAGTTCTGGGCTGTAGTGCGCTATGCAATCAGGTGTCTGGCAAAGTTTGACATCAGTATGATAGTCTCCTGGGAGTGGCGGCACTAGGTTGCCTAACCTAAGGAGGGGTAAACCAATCCAGGTCAGAAACAGAGCATGTCAAAGCTCCCGTGCTGATCAGTAGTGGGATTGCGCTGTGAATAGCCACTGCACTCCAGCCTGGGCAAGATAGTGAGACCCTGTCTCTTAAAAAATAAAATAAAATAAAAAAATAAAAAGAACAAGTGTTTCCTTCAGAAGACCAAATCATCCAAAAGAGCTATCTAAACCAAACCAAAGAAAGTGCCAAACTTTATGTAGACAAAGTATTTGAAACAAAAGAGATGACTTAATGTAAAGAGATTGATATTTTGTTAAATGTTGCTGACAATTCCAAATTCCCTTACTACCCAGAAGTGCTAAGAAGATTTTATTAGGTCTAGAAATTGAGACAATGTATTTCTTTAAATATCTGGGTATGATGTAGGTCAATTTATCATCATAATACACAGGATTAGATAGTCATGTGAGTATGCCATGGTAGCAGGATAACCTATAAAAAAATACAAAGAACAAGCATTTCCTTTGGAAGACGAATTTCTCCCATGCAACGGCCTTCTTTGCTTCCAATAAAGTATCTAAGAGTTTATCTGATCTTTGTTTCATTTGCATGATTTGACTTCATAATAATAAATTTAACATTCTATTTATATTTTGACCTTTTTTTTGGACATTGAAAAACTTCAAAGAATTACCTGTGAAATCATACTCTGTTTCTCATCAGACTCATCCTCTCCCGTCCCGTGAGTTTATCTTTCATGGATAATTTTTGCCTGAACAAATATTTTCTTTGATTGTTGGCAGCTGCCTAATTTCTAACACATTTTTCTTCTACCTTTATTATTGACATTTTACTTAACAATGAGCTTTCCCTTCTTTGGTCTATCCTATTTATTTATCTATGCATTTATTATCAATGTGGATTCATAAATCTTATCTTATTCAATGGGTTTTAACACATTACTATCCTTATTTGTATGGTATTTTAAGTACCAAATATTTGTCTGATATTTCAAGAGCTTAAGAGATTAAGATTTTTTTCATTAGTTGTGCAAATTTGAATACTGTTTGTTTCATCAATCGTAGAAGCCTTAGCAAGTATATTCTTTACTTATATGTGTGTGATATTATCTAATTATTTTATGGAAATTAATAAATAAAAATATGTTTCCCTGTTCATGTTTTTAACTCATTGAGACATAGAAAGACCACACAGAGAGAAAATAAAATAGGAGCTTTTCCCTCAAAGCTATTGGAGAACTTGATAATAAATATATTATTAGCCCAAGGAACTTTCTCAGATTTCACCCTTATTACAGTTATCCAATTACAGGTTCAACCAGAGAATGAGAGGCTTTCCCTGGGAGGGTCTATCCCTTTAAACTTAGGGAAGAGGAGAGGAATGCTTGGTTTCAGCAATCAGGAAAATCCCCAAAGAGAGAAGGAGAACTGGGTAGATATGAGCATAGCCAGTTTTTTTCTTCTAAATTCACCATCAGATAAGTTTCTTTTCTTGCTACAGAGAGGAAGGGGGTTATGTCAGGCTGTAGAGAAAGGCTGAGAACATTACCAACAGAAATCTCCCCACAAGGAAGTGCTACAATTGAGGAGCAAGTGTTTTCCTGAATGCTTTAATAAACCACTGTACTTGTCTGAGCCTCTCGTTTTTTATCTGTACACAAATTAATTCTTTGATCTCATTTAATACTAGACATTTACCCATACACGTATATTATTCCAATGTTTTAGTATATGTGCTGCTGCATTGAGCCCCGGAATTTATTATTATAAGACACAAATGAATGCCTTCTATGGACTCAATGGAGATGAGGACTAAACCCTTAGGCTTTTTCTTATAACACTCAGGCATTGAAAGCTTGGGCTGAAAGAAAGAATTTGGCAATGCAGGACCCTAAAAGGCACTGCACAGGGAGTGAGAGGAAAACTCAGCCACGGTATCGCTGAAAGCTTCAGAAAAGGTGTCTCCAGAAGGAGTGGTGAACTGTTCTATTTTCTACTGCTGAAAGCTCAGGTATGATGAAAACAGACAAGTGTCTGCTGGGTTAGCGGTGGGGAGTACCCTGATTACTTGTGTGAAAGGTTGGTAAGAGCGAGTGGTTGGGACTAGAACCCAGACGGCGAAAAGCCATGAAAGGGGCGAAGGAAGGGAAGAATTAAGAATCAAACCTCCTGCTTGAGAAATACCGCTGAAAAGAGAAGCAGGGCAGTAGAGGGGAATCAGGAGGAAGTCTGAAAGATGGGAGGGACTTGAGACGTTATAATACGATGGAAAATGAGGCCGGGGAAGAATCCAGTTAGTAACCTAGGCACAGTTTCGGGTGAGACAGCAGAGGTCGGCTCCACTGAGCTTACAAGTTAGATAAGAGGATGGGCGCTCATTTTATCAGTAGATGCGGGAGAGAGGATGGGCACAGACGCAAGCAGGTTTATAGACTCCATTTGGGGGATGGAATGCCTGTGTCTCTTTTTGTCTTTTTATTATTTCAAATTAATATGAGGGTACAAAGTTTTGGAGTACCTGTCTCACGTCTTGCACTTCCTTCGCTAGGAAAGAGGTATAATCACCTGCTAATAATGAAATAGAAGATTTGGGGTAGATTATGGGGAGAGTTGGTGATTTCAACAGAAGACAGGAAATTAAAAGGGGCTGTGACTATTAGGTGACCAGAAAACACCTGGGCAGGCCAGGCTAGAGTTAAAGCTGTTGTTAACATTCCTAATGTGAAGTCCGTCTTCCTCGGCTAGAATGCTAAGCTTTAAAAATTGAAAGGTAAGCTTTTCTACACTTATTCCGGCACCAAATAAACTTGTTCATTAGCGTTAGGCAATAAAATGTAGGATCACTGGTAAGTTTTTCCCGTCATATTTTAAACTTAAAAGTAGGGTCCATTTTACATTTTGTGATAAAACAATTTCAATATTTAAAGCTGCAGGAGAAAAGGATAATTTGAAAATTTTGTTGAGAAAATTTATGACAAAGCTAGGAACAAAACAGCCAGTCAAAAATATAATTTAGTATTTGAAACAAATGAAATGATGTAAACCCTTCATTGTCTGGAAGGTCCTTATTTTTAAGTGCCTCGTTTTGCGCAAATAGTTTAGTTTCTTGTAACATTGCTACAACTGTGGGTGCTTGAAACTTTGACACTGATTTTCTCTTTGTAAAGTGAAAAACTAATGTATATTTTTATACCTAGAGTAGGAGTTACTTCAATCAGTGGGATAATTTTTGATGTTATTGGGTGTTTGCATATGTGGGCTAAACACTAGTGGTCTCCATGTTTCCAGTAATAACAAAGGATAGTTAAGGATAATTGGGATGGGGATTATTTTTAGAATTCGGTCTTTTTTTCACCTATTTCTGATGGAACTTTCTATGTTTTATTGCTTAGGAAATAGGAGTAGGTTTCTTTTTTCTTTGCTCATAACAGGTTTTAAAAGATGATTGCAGATGTCTACTTAGTGGGTTTGGGTTTGGCAAGCTATCCTCTTGTGCTCGATTTCCATTTTATATTCAAGAAATTCATGTCTACTGGCTTACATAACCAATTAATTACAGAATTATAAAACCATCAGCTCTTTATCTCTCTCTTTCAATAAATCAGTTTCTAGTATTCCTAAATCATAATGCCTGGGTCTTCTGTTACATTAGTGGTGGTACTAATTTTTTTCAGGGTGAGCTAAAATATTCTAATGATTATGCTGCTCAAATTCCTATTCTTTAACAGCTGCCCAGATATTAAGGCTCCCTCTTATTCTGTGGATTCATACTCCTTTGAGTGCTGGAGAAGGTAGTTCTGTTTCCTTCACAAGTAAATAAAAAATATTAAAGTTATTATTCTATAGATTATCTACGAGCAATGCATGTGTGTTTAAATCTTGCATAATTCCTAAAATGGCTTGAGGCTCCATGAATAAAATTTAAAGAAACCTGAAAAAATAGAGTTTTGATAGCAAGATGTAGAAGGCAATTTATTCTTCTAAATCCACTAAGTAGCGCCGTTCTGGTGACAAAATATTTGTTTGGATGGTTTTCCTGTTTAATCGATCTGGATCAGGGCAATAAAAATTCAACAACCTTGAAGTTGTTAAGTGATATTTTATAGGCTTCTGAAGAAATACAGCACTACAGAATTTAGAGCAGACAACAGTAATTGAAAGGCTCATTCCGTCATTATATAGATGGAAGGGTCAGACAGATCCATCCCATAGGAGAAAAGTCTAGTGAATGAAATAGAACGTGTCACTCACAGACATTATCAGTTCATCGTAATAACACCTGAACACTACTAGTATTTCCAATCTAGAAAGTAATTTCTTTCTAAAATCAATGGGAACATTTTATAGGACACAATTTTTATCCTCAAATAATTCTTCTGAATCCCACTAACTAAATTTAATATAGTACTTTGCTGTGTTATCTTTTATTATTCTTTAATTCTTTCATATCTATTGGTCTTTTCAACTATTTGGTTAGATCCCTAAAAGCAGAAGAACTATTGTATACGCTTCTATATTTTCAAAAATATTTCGTAGGAGACTAAATAATAAGTAAAATTCAATAATTTAACTTATGTAATGATGAAAATAAATTAATAATGAGTGGCTACCTACAGTTAGTCATTTCTATGTCCCAAAGGCAAATTTTTCCAGTGATGCTATGAGAAGGTTCACAAATACTTTACCCAGATTTTTTTTTTTTTTTTATTGAATGGTAACTGTGTACATTGATGCACTTTGGGGGTACAGTGTGGTGTTTTCACACACAATCCATGACATTTCCATCAAACTGGTTAACATAGCCTTCATGTAACTTTCTTAGTTATTATGTCAAAACATTCATATTCTACTCATAGAAAGATTCACTTGTACCCTTGCAAGATGAACCACAGAAGTGAACCCTCAAATCCCTCCCCCTCCACCCTCTACCCCCTCCCTCTCCCCTCCCCATATCCAAAATTTTTAGTTGGTTCCTTTTTTAAGAGACAGAATCTCACTTTGTCAGCCTTGGTACAGTGCTGTGGCATCAGAGCTCACAGTAACCTCCAGCTCTTGGACCTAGGTGAATTCTCTTGCCTCAGCCTCTCGAGTAGCTGGGACTACAGGCATCCATCACAACGCCCAGCTATTTTCTTATTTCAGTTTGGCCGGGGCTGGGTTTGAAACCACCACCCTCGGTATATGGGGCTGGCGCCCTACTCATTGAGCCACAGGTGCTGGCCGTTTAGTTGGTTCTTTTTGGGGAATTTTTTTTCTAGATAACCTAACCTAACCTAATCCTCCTATAAATGGAAGTATGGCAGAAACCAGCAAATATTCATATTCACTATATTAGTTTCTTAACAGGCCATAGCACAGTGCCATAGGCAGGGTGGTTCGCAGCAATAGAAATGTATTGTCTTACACTTCTGGAGGCCAGAAGCTGAAATCAATGTGCTGGCAGGCTGTGCTGTCCTAAATGGTGGCAGGAAAGGATCTGTTTCCACCTCTTTCCTGGCTTCTTACTGCTCAGGCGGTCCTGGGTTTGTAGATGGCTGTCTTCCCTTTGTCTTTTCACTTTGGTTTATTTCTTTGTGACTGTGTCTGTCTCTATGTCCAAATATTCTTCCTTCTATGGGGACAATAGTCAAACTGGATTAGTGGACCAGGCTAATGACTTCATTTTAACTTGATTTACCACTATAAAGACCTTAACTTCAAACATGTTCACACAGTCGAAGGTGAAGTGATTTAGTAGTTAGCACATACATTTTTGGTGGGGCACAATTCATACCATAAAATTTGCCAATCCTATTCCAGGCTCTCTGTGGGCTTTCTGATGATAAGCCTTCCTGCTCCCCTTGCAGTTAGGTCAGGCTGTCTGCCTGCTTGTGTCCAAGTGGATGTGGATGGACATAATCTGCAGCACTACTAAGCCTTGTCATAAAGCCTTCCACACAACACTCTTCACCCGTCTCTTTGCTTGTTGGCTGGCTAAATGGACAGGATCTATGCGGCGGAGGACACTCAAGAGACATGGAAGATTGTGGCAGCACAAGATGGAGAAGCCAGGATTCTAAATCCCCAAAGAGAAGGCTGGTTCACAAAAACACATTTGAACTGTGATGTTAGTGAAAAACACATGCTTGTTGAATTAAGAAGTCATCTATGGTGTATTCTGCTGTTCCTCATAGCAGCTCCTGCTGTCTTTTATTTCTGACATTTTTCTTTGATCTCAGAGTTAAAATATTCCATTTGAAACACTCTCCCTTTTTTCCTTACAAATCTCTTGCTTTGTAAGGATATCTCATAACACATTTTTATAACAAGTAAAGATCTTTAGTCAAAACGTTTCCTTCTCTGTGTTTCTACCCATTAATATTTGTCAAAATAGTTTCATAGTAAATACAGTTTTATTTATGTTATATAAAGCATAAAGGCATTATTATCATGTGATGGTGCTGATGCCTATTCAGCAATACTCTGTCATGTATAAATTAGATTCAGTTTTTTAAAAAAAATCAATGTAAAAGATGTAGCTTACCAAACTTACTATAAGTACTTTTCCTTGGAAATATGATAACTATAAATGTCTTACATCTTAGATAAAATAAGTGGTCCCCACACACACACACACTTCCTTACATGTATCTGAGCTTTGTCCCAATATAAAACATGTCAAATTCAAGATTTGAACTTAAAAAGTCAATTCTAGGTCACAGAAAAAATACGTTGGTCAAGTCTATTGCCACATGGTGGAAAATGAATAAAAAATAAGAACAAACAAACATAAAAATGAACAGAATCAGGAAATAATGATAGCTTATAAAATTCTTGAGAATCTATTTGTTTTTAAATGTTTCTAAGTAGGTCACATTTTCTTCCATGTCATAACAATACAAAAATCATTTTTAAAATCCCCTGATTTTACTTTTCTTGTGATTTTACTATTAAAGATAAATCTGCTGCATATTTTCTATCTTTATATTAATCAGAATAAATAATTTCTATTGGGCATGATAATGAATTTCTCTTCTAATAATTAAAGGCTAAAGTCGTCCCACTACTCACGTAGGTAGAATATTCTGTCGTGGATGTTATAGATATTTTTATTCCAAGATATAAAGTTCTATTATAGATAGAAAAGTTTTTACATGGGTATCTTAAGAATTGAACGTAACATTAAAAATTGGAAGAAAATTAATCTTCTAAGCTGAATAGCAGAAATGTATTTCCTTGTAATAAGTAAAAACCAGGCAAGGCTGAAGACATTTCAAAATCACTGTTGGAAGACTATCTGGTGTATTCAGGGATACGGAACATAAAATCTAAGATTCCTATTCCAGTATTCACCAAGTTTTACTGCTTAGAAAAGAAGATGAAGAAGAAGCATAGTTCTTAAAATATTTTTTAATATAGAAGTTTGAAACTCGTAGCGGAGCTAGGCTATACATGTGTGAGACCAATTCTCACTGCCTGGTTCTGATAGTCATCAATAATGTACGTCTGTATGATGCAACATTTGCTGGATTAGGTATGCCATTTTAGACTATTGTTTAAAAAGTATACGGTGTGGAAAATCCAGTGGTTTGTCCTAGTTTAAACATGCGATGAATTGCTATGCCCAGTTCTTAGGTTTTTGGAGCCAAACAATGAAGATGAATTGTTCTTCTATTAATGAAGGTCAAGGAAGCTGCAAGGTCAATGTTGTCTATTGCTTCATAGACCCTAATGTGGTCAAGTTTTGGCAGTTGCGATTAACTAGAATAAATATTGTGCATTGCCTCATAATTAAATTGACGCTCATATTAGGATTATGATCTCAAAGGATTTGTTGTTTGGGTGCAACATCTCAGAATGTGGGGTTAAAAATAATTCTTTGTAATGTGGTACTTATAATCGTAAATGATTATTTTTTACCGGAAGGTAGAGCCATCATTAGCCAAGTTCTAGCAGCAGGAAATTATTCTTTGTGGTTCACACTGTCCAAGTTCTATGGTGATTGTTGATTCAGCCAAAAAAACAGTGATTGTACTTCCTTCACTTTGGACTTTGTAGCCACCAACTGGAGTATAAAATATTGGCATACAAGTCAGTTCAGCTGATAGAATTTCAAAAGCGGATGAATAACTGACCACCATAATAAAATTCTGAAAAACATAAAAATTCGAGTTAAAAAATTTCATAGTTTGAAATTTCAATATAAAAGGTGGAACAAAGTTTTATTCCATAAAGCTTTTAGCTTATTAAAGCTAAAATAATCTTAAAAAGACCAAGGCATATCAGCAGAATTAGGTAAGAAAAGCAATCTGTCTTTAGGTGTGCACAAAATCCTACAACCCCTACCCCCAAACCCTTTTGTTTATGAGTTTGAGAGACTCTGCTTACAGTCAAAATTTATTAAACTCCTCCATCTACAAAAATCTTAATTTCAAACATCTATTCTCTCCTCAAAAGCTGAGGTCCCTCCATTTCTCTCAAGCTGTCTCTTCTCCATATTTAATTTGCCTTTGTGGCCTTAACCCTCTTCTTAGTTTAATAGTCTCTTCCTGCCTCTCCTTTTTCCTCTATTTCTTGTGTCCCACCATCCTTACCCAGCCACTTATTTCCCTACCTCAAATGAGTACAGTCATTATCCCTTTCTAATCCTGGTTCAAAAGTTGCCTGGGGCTGGTATGGAACATTGACTGTGCAGGTTGGTGCTACATAGCAGTGATGGTTTTCGTTCTAAACTGGGCCCTCAATCTTCTCAGTCTTATTTGCACTTGCCCTTAGTAATCCCCTTTCTTCATTTCTTTTTGAAAAAGAACGGTGGAATGGAAAAGCACGGGTATTGGCTTCCCACAGCTACCCTCAACGTTACAGCTCACACTAGGGTTTTGCCATTTTATAAACTTAAAAAAAGATTTCATATATTTATTGGCCATTAAAATTATATTTCTGTCATCAGCCAATTGATGTCTTTTGCTCATCTTTATTTTGGATTGTTCATCTTCTCCTTTTTCTTTCTTAAATTGCAGATTAATATGAGGGTACAATGATTAGTTCCATCGTTTGCGTTTGTTAGGTGAAGTTCAAGTTGTACTTGAGCCCTTCACCCTGCAGGGTGTGCTCTATATCTTAGATTTTGCCCAACAGCCCACTCATTCACTGTAGAATGCTATTAAGTTGGACATTATTAAATGAAACTTCAAGTTTACATGATTTTCAAGTCTTTGCAATTCTTCTAGGAGTTTGTTTTATATGCTTCTTTATTCTCACAAAAACAAGCAGCTGTAAATGATCATTGTGGTACTGTTTGTCTATTAATTATCTACTATTGCATAAATAATGTGCCCAAAACATTAAAAAAAAAAAAAAAAAGCATGGATGTGGCAGGCCTTGATTAACATCCCAACTTAGGCACTTAAAATCTGGGTCATCTTGAGCAAATTATTACCCCATTAAATCTTCGGTTTTCATATATACATACATATATATATACACATACATATATATAATATATATAAAGTGGGAATAATAATGTATGTATATATCTAAAGTGGGACTGTATATATATAGTCTCATTAATTTCAGAGTAATGAGGGTACAAATAAACAATGTTCCATAGTAGCCTCAGGCAACTGTTTCAAAAAGAAATGAAGAAAGGGGATTACTAAGGACAAATGTAAGTAACACTGAGAAGTATTGAGGGCCCGGTTGAGAATGAAAACCATCACTGCTATGTAGCACCAACCTGCATAGTTAAACAATGTTCCGTTATAGCCCCAGGCAACTTTTGAACCAGGATTAGAAAGAGATAGTGACTGTATGTATGTATGTATATTTCATGGCATATATATATCTGAAGTGGGAATACTATGTCTTTTTTCTTATGTGTACATATGCTTTTCTTTTTCTTTCTTTTTCTTTTTTTTTATTGTTGGAGATTCATTGAAGGAACAAGAAACCAGTGTTACACTGATTGCATTTGTTAGGTAAGGTCCCTCTTATAATTGTGTCTTGCAGGAACAATAATTCTTATCTTGTAGGATTTTCTGTATGGACTTTAAGATAATGTCAGGAAAGTGATTTGGCATATAGGTTAATGGTTAATGGTCACAGTTGGTATTAAGCTTAAGAAAAGCAAACACTTCCTGATACATAGTATCTAGTTCTGTTAGCTATCATTACTAATGTGTATTACTGTTACTTCCTGTCTTGTCAAAGTCTTAGTTTACAAATTCCTCCCTCTATGCTGAGCTTTCAGTCACTTCTCTGCTGGCTCCTTCCTAGCTACATATGCATTCACCACTCCTGGAAAACTTTTCTTCATCCTGATTCCTTAAATTTTGACATCTTTCTTTTCATTGCTAAATTTTATGAAACAGTAGCCTCATTCCATTACCCTGATCCTACTTCTCTAACTATTCTATTATGTCTGTCAGATATTTGTAACTCAGGGATGTAGCCTCTGTTTGTAAGTGTGAGTTGTACAGAAGTCAAATGTTTGTAGCTCAGAGACTGCCGATACTCACTGTTCACTCCAATGGAACATTATTCTTGGATTTTCTGTGTTTCATTTTGTACATGCATTTAAACAAGATGAGCCCCAGCATTTCAATATGTAAATTTCTCCTGCAGCGTATTTTGACAAAATATATCTTCAAGTGTCTATTGTATATGTCTGCCTCTCCAAATTCTGTATGTGTCCACACCTCTAATATGAAAAAGGCATTTTACATAATTGGACTTGCCTTAATCTGGGTCTTGTAAATTTTCAATAAATGTCATTCTTCTAGCTTCTTCTGTAGCAGCCATCTAATTATTAAACTTTTAGCTTCTATTCCCTTAAATATTCCACTCTGTTGCTTGAATTTTTCATCCTGAAATCACAATCCAGTGTCTCTCTTCTATGTGAAAATATCAGATTCTACCATATTTATTGTAAGGTGAACATCAAGGGTCAAGACTGAATTATATTTTATCACTGTTGAGAAGTGCCTGAAAGGATGGAAGGGTAGAAGTAGAGAACCCAGTGAGGAGGCTGCTGGTTAAAATTCATGGCTTGAACAGCAAGTAATGGAGGAGATAGTGAGAAATGGTTCTGTTCTGCATCTATTTTGAATGTAAATCTAATGGGATTCCCTAGAGTCAATATGAATTGTGAGAATAAACGTGAAGGATGGCAAGGCATTTGAACAACTGCAAGGGTGGAATTGCCCTTCTTCTAGAAGAGGAGATTTGGAAGGAGGTTACATATGAGTTTAGTTTTAGTTTTGGGAATGGATAGTTGACACATCCAAGTGGTAATGTGGTGTGTAACTGAGCCTGTGGTTTAGGGAGGAGGCTCAAACATATTGGGAAACATCAGTGCATAGAAAAGACTGAATGAAAGAGTTATAGGGATAAAAAGGTTATCAAGAGAGGAAGCCACTGGGTATTTCAGTATTCAGACGTTGTGGGGAAAATTAAGAGAAAATATCAAAGGAATATGAAAAGTGTGGCAAATAGGGACATCAACTGAGACTGTAGGAACCTAGAATCAAAGCAAATATTAAAAGGTAAAGGAAGTGATCAACTTTATCCAATACTCCTGGTAGAGTGGGTGCTAAGTAATATAAGACATGAGAAGAGGCTTTCGGGTGACTTCAAAAAGGACATTTGCAGTGATGCAGGAGAAGAAAACCTCCAGTAGAGTGGATTTAGAACAGAATTTGATAAGATAGTCTTTTGAGGCGTTTTCTTTCAAACAGAAGAACATATATGAAGTGCTTAGTGAAGGCACAAATGAGGTAGTCAGAGAATTTTTTTATGGGAGGAATAACATTTTTACATGTTGATGAAAAACTCAAAAGAGGTAGAAAAATTGACGAGATAGGAGACAGAAATAAAAGTTGCTGAAGCAATGATCTTGTGTTGAAAGTGTAGGTGAGATTAGAAGGCAAATGAGAAGTCTGGCCTATGTTTTTTTTTTTATTTTTAAAAATTTATTTCAATAGATTTAAAGGGTACAAATGGTATATATTTTTAAAATTTTGCTTTTTTTAAAAAAAGTACTTTGCAATATGACCTAGTAACAGTTCTGATAACTACTCTAATTTCAATACAATGTTGAACACAACTGATACTCTGAGATCTCTGGAAAGAAATGTGCTGTTTACAAAAGGATCTGTGATTGCTTTTTTATTTCAAAATATTAATGGGGTACAATTTTTTTTAGTTACACGGATCACTTCTATAATGCTTGGATCATCATTGTAAGTGTGCTCATCACTCAAACAATGTTCATGGTACCCGGTAGGCGGGTTTCTTTCCCCACCCCTTGATTTCCACTGAGTTTTATTTCCCTCTGTAGACACATGTGCTCATAGGTTAGTTCCGATTCAATAAAAAGAACATGTGGTGTTTGTTTATCCATTCTTTAGATGCTTCACTTAGAAGAATGGTCTCTAGTTTCATCCAAATTGTTGCAAAAGGCATTAATTCATCCTTTTTTGTGGCTGAGTAATGTAATACCCTGTGGTATACTTAAGCCATATTTTATTAATCCACTCATGAATTGATGGGTATATGAGTTGATTCCAGGTCTTTTGCAATTGCGAATTATACTGTAATAAATGTTTGAGTGCTAGTGTCTTTATGATAGAAACATTTCTTTTCCTTTGAGTAGAAACTGAGTACTGGGATCACTAGATCAAATGGTAGGTCTACATTTCGTTCTTTAAGGAATCTCCACACTGTTTTCAATAGAGGAAATAGGCTTTGCCTACTTGTAAGGAAATAAGGAAACAGCCACTCAGAAGCTGAGGCAGGAGGATCTCTTGAGCCCAGGAGTTTGAGGTTGCAGTGAGCTGTGATGACGCCACTGCAACCTTCTAGCTGGGGTGACAGAGCAGACTCTGTCTCAAAAAAAAAAAAACAACAACAAAGTTTAGGAAGTAAAAATGTATGCTAAGACTTAATTATTACTGAAGAAATAATATTAAATATATCTAGCATGGCCTAAGTATACAGAGTTTATAAACTCTACAGTAGTGGACAGGAAGGTCTTAGGTCTTCACATGCATTACCACTTGCTCATTTACTCACCCAGTGCTATACAAATGTGTACCATATTTTATATTTTATACCATATTTTTATTGTTATTTTAAAGAGATGTATTTAGATATAGAAATACTAACCATTGTGTTACAATTGCCTGCAGCATTCAGTATAGTAATACAGGGTGGCCATAAAGTTCTTGTGTCATTGCCACCCTGTATAATATACAGGCTTGTAGCCTGAGAGTAACAGGCCATACCCTAGGTCCTTGTCATGTAGTAGGCGGTACTATCCAGGTTTGTGTAAGATCACCCTCTGATATTTACACAAGGATGAGACCCCAATGATGCATTTCTCAGCACATATCTGTATTGTGAAGTGCGGCATAACTTTATACCCCATCCCCATGGATTAGGTAGGCAATCTTTAGGTACATTGATTGGAAGCTTGCTCAATCTAAATTTTAAATTGAGGATTAGAATATGACATATAATGATAACACAAGATTTTGGAAATTGTAGTGGACTCACATCATGGCTGCTAAATAATGCAATTTTGTTGCTATAATAAAAATTTATGCTGACTCATGGAAAGGGCTATGGTTTTCCTCTAAGTCTTTTTTCTTTAGAAACAAGGAGATGGTAAGAATTACTATCAACTTTATCTTTGAAAACCAAAAACAAGAATAAATATGACATAGTTTATGTGAGAGGTAAAAGTATTGTAAGATGAAGGAATAATTTCTATTTTGTGATAGGATAATTGAGTTTTTCAATGACACGGGTTTGTAGGAGAAAGAATGAAATGCACATTTGTGCCCTAAAATCTTGGATTCCAACTCTCTGATAACATGTCTTGTCAAACTATTCTAACAGCTCGGATTGCTTTTAGAATGTGCAAATAAAACGTGAACAAAAATAAAGACAATGTGCTTTTTCCTTTCTCTACACTGTGTGCCAAAAGACAAAGGTATATATTTTACTCTGTTAGCAGGTACCAAAAGAATGTGCAATATGGAATCTTTCCAAGAAGGATAGTCCCAAAGGTTGCTACAAAAAAAAAAAATAAATTAAAAAATATTGTACATTGAAACTGCATTTTAGAATGTTCTGCAAGCTTAAAAGGATGTTTGGAGTTGGGTTTTAAAAACAGTGGAATTTAGTGTAATAGGTTTGGCAACAAAATCAGTGCAGTTCATGCAACTGATGAATTGATGCAGACCCAGCTGACTAACACATACCATGTGTTTGCTTTGGCAGAGAATTTGGAAAAATAATTTAGAGAAAAATTATATTATTCAACAGATTTCACTTTTATTGTTGTTTTGTGGGATTTTAAAAAAATTCTAATCAGACTTGCAAAGGTAGAGTTCACATCTTCCCAGTGATTGGAACCACATTTGGCTCTTTCATGGAAAAACGAAGATGGGAGAGAATAATTTTACTTATTTGTTTTCATTCATATATTTCTTTTAATTATTCACTTCTCAGAAAGGGATTTATGACCAGTCATTTCTCCGTAGGTACCATGACTATAAATTTATTCTAAGAATAATATTATAAAATGTACTTTATTAATATAGCTAATATAATCATGGCCAAGAACAGTACTGGCGTTTGCAGTCATAACTAGTTGTGCTACTCTAAGAATTTATTTGTATGTAAATTCAGATATTTGATTTTTTGTTCAGATGTAAGATTAAATCTTATTTTTTGTATATAAGTAGTTTATTAGAATATTGCTACAACAATTCAAAAGAGGTTTTTGGCTTATTAAAGTCTTGGAATTGACATCATTTACTGAAACCCAGACACATTAATGACATGATGAACCCAAGACTAGAGAGAGGTCTGATTCCATTTTATGGAGTTGAAAGTTGCTTCATACTCTCTTCTGACCTTTATAAGAGAGATAATTGGCTCCTATTTTGGTGGGTAGGAGCTGGAAACACTATTTTCTTCTATGGATTATCTTGATTCTTTGTGTCCTGTTACTATGCTATGAACTCAGGAGGTAATCAAATGATTTCCTCAATGAATGAAAAATTCTTAAAACTGTAAGTTGTTCAGTACAACGTACATAAATGTATGGTGCTATTAGGCAGAAAAGAGTCACAGACTGACAAAATAGACAACTAATTTTCTAAAGTAAGCACAAACATTTGAAGAGAACTCCACCTTTTATTTTGATGTCAGACAAGGTATTTACATGAAACTCAGTTGCATTTGTATAAAAATGATCATACTAATAACTATCTAATTTCCAAGGTTGCTATAAAGATAAAAGAGCTGGGCTATCTCTTATGCTTGCTGCATGAGAGCCTTCCTTCCCTCTCATTAGACTGCAATGTTAATGGTAGGATTTTAAGAGTTTTTAAATAATAAGGACACATTCTGTCTGTAATAATAGAAGTCCAATGGGCTGAACTCCCCACCCTCCTTATTATCAGAATAATATACACATTTATTTTGTCTTCTAGTGAGTTCCTGGAAGAGCTATACAGTGAATCTCACCCATTTTATTTCTATGTATTACTCTACGTCTAGAATATTGTTGAGTATTATTAATATTCTCTAAGATAGAGGGAAAAAGTAAGTAATAGCTAGTGACTTCCCAGAAACCAAGGGTGTTGAGTGTGAGTTGAAGATGGTGATGCAATATCCCTAGTGAAGCAGTTGGTCAGAGTTGCACGGAAAGGTTAAGTGCTGTTGTCAGCATATTCTCATGGGTGTTGAGAGAAGATTCAAGAGAGAAACCACAACTGTTTGACAATGAGAAAGATTCATTGTATCTACTTCACATAACTTTCTGAGATTGGCTTTATTATTTCTATTTTATTAATAAGAAAACAGAGGATCTGGATGTTAAGCCCAAGACCAAGTACCTAGTATGCAAAGAAGCCAGAGTTCACCCAGCACGACCTACCTTTGGAGGGTGAGGCTTTATTCGAAAGCTTTCTCATAGTGTGAGGAGGAGTCATAAATATATGAATACATTCTCAAGAGGCATTCTTTCATTTAATTTTTGGAGCAAAACAACTAGAAAGGCATTATCTTTCCCATTTATTATGGGAAGAAATTTAGAGATTAACTTTTTAAAGACAGAGCTACTAATTCAGCAAGCAGTGATTCAATTCCGATTCTTTTGGTTCCAAACTTAGGCTGGTTTTAGTACAACATGCTGCTTGAAGGCATGGAATCCACAACATTGAGGGGTAGGCATTTGGGGATAAAGGTTGGGGAATGAGATGACATGAAGGGGAGTGTGTAAGAGCAGGATGGGAATCCACTGTGGAATCCACTGTGGGAGGAATGGAGGCAGGGCCTTGTATCGTGTCTCATCTCCTCACTCTGGACTTCTACTACATTGAAGAACTACTTTCTTATTCCCTAAACCTTCCAGGTTGTTCCAAGCTTCTTTACCTTGTGTTCTTCTCTGGGGGAGGTTCAACATACAGCCTTCAGGGTGCAAGCAGATTATGTGATGTGGGATATTGAGAAAATCAGGCACAGACCCATTTTTGTTCATCAGCCGACAGTGTTTGTGTATTTAATCTGTGGCCCAAGACAACTCTTCTTTTTTCAATGTGCAGCAGGGAAGAAAAAAGGTGGGCCATCCGTCCCCTCATTTTTTTGCTGGAAAACATTGCTTAACCTTGAGAACCCAGCTCAGAATTTACTTCTTTTGTAAATCTTTCCTTGCTCCAACCAATGTTGAATGGGGTGCTCTTTTTATGAGATCCTTTGATTTGGTATTGCCTTGAATACTTACCTCAGAATCAGCATTTCTAGGACTATGGAAGAATAAAATAAGGCTGCTGAGAGCTGATAGTCCTGAGAATTTTCCAGCCCTATATCCAGATGTGGATTTGATAATCTTGCAAGACTAGTCTAAATGATAAGTGGGCCTTTATCTAACAATGCAATCAGTGTAGCCTAATTCTTTGTATACTCAATGAATCCCAAGCAATAAAAAAAAATTCTTATAAGGGTGATGAAATGTCCTGAATTAGTGTGATGATTGTAGATCTTTGTGGATATACTAAAACCACTAAATTATGTACTTTAAAAAGAAAAAAAAAAAGACTAGTCTAAATGTATATATTCTTTAGATCTCAGGATGAAAACAAATTGAAAACTTTACAAACATTTCTCTCTCTCTCTCTGTTTTGTTAGCTTGAAAATATTTTAAAAGCTATCAGGGAATTATTCAAACTTTCCTGCCCACTCTGCATTTTTTCTTCTCTCTCTCTCTCACACACACACAAACACACACACACAAACACATACATACACATGAGCTACTGCTGACCTGAAACCTTGCATAAAGTTCCCAGAGATCTCCACCCCATCCCCATACTACATGGTGTCCATCTTGGGTCTCTTACCATGCTTTGTAAGTAATGAGCAAACAAAAACTATAATGAATAACTGAGGTTCAGAAGAATTAGCACCATTACATACATTAAGGAAAAGTATGACCAACATTTGAATGAACTGGTCCCCTGTAGTGTGGGGGGCTTTTCTGAAAAAATAGTGCTTTGGTCAAGTTGGTTTCAAGTTCAACATCCTGTTACTGATGCATATTTATCAACACCCCAGCCATTGTCTTTTATTAAAGGATTATTATTGTATTACACATGTTTCCTTTGGCCATAAAATTTCAGTTCAGCAGTAAAGTTAGATTTATTGACTAGGAGAGCAAAGGACTGTTGACTTTTTCTCTGCTTCATGCCAAGTCTATAGTGTATGGAAGAGTAAGGCAGGAGCTATTTATTGTTTTTCGAATACCATGATTGTTTCTATTCACACATTCACTGGCAGTCAGGAGTTTTGCCAGTAGATTTATTGTTAGTACAAAATATAGTGATTAATTCATTAGCAATTGTTTTATCTTTTCGTCCATTCATTGAACTTCCTGAATGTAAAACCAGGGTCATTAAATTTTTAAAAAAAGGAAGAAGAAAGACTTATTAGAGTCAGCGAAGCAAAACATGAAATGAGAGTCAGGAATTAACTGGTAAATCTAGAATAGTCAGTCAAAAATAAAAGGCTGCTTCAGCTGTGTTCTTTGACCAGACTCTCAGATAATTGCCGGTCCTGACTTTACTTTGGGCTATATTGATCAAGGATAAAAAATGAAGCAGAGCTCTATGGTTTGATTGAATTATTGAAAATAAAAATGTTTGTCTTTGAAATATAATTTGGGTCATGGTCTTCTAGTTTTGTGGACTGGTGCTAAGGCTGAAAATTCTAGACGATTGCTTTTGTAATTCTTGGTCGGTCATCAATGTTTGGCTTGGGTGTGTAAATACTAAAAAGTGGGCTTATTAAGTAATAAATACCTCCAAGTTGGCTGAACGACACAGCTTCAAAATGTGTCTGGCATTTCTGCATTATTTGTTAAACCCACAAAATGTAGATTTTTATCTCAAAGTGCTGTTCACTCACTTGTAACTACTTTAGGAAGTAATTTGCTATTCTTTACTTCCACAGTGGAACTGCAAGATCATTGTGGTACAATTTAACAGAAACAGCATGTTTATATTACTTTCTATATATTTTTTTTAAGACCAGGATTTATTATCCCTCAAGAAGTCCTTAACAGTTTTCTTTCTTAGGGATGGATTTTTTTTTCTCTTTTTTGGAAGAATAAGTTATAGACTCAATTAAGTTAATAATTTCTCACCCGTAAGGCCACAGTGAATTTAATCTACACTTTTGGAGAATATTACTCACTCTGCCTTTGGAGAATATTGCCCAATATTTAAACAGGGAAAAAATCAGAGGATTTAATAATAATAATAATAAAAGAATATAAGAATTCTTTTCTGGAAGGCTACATTTCCCAGATTTTTTCTGCTTTGAGAACACATTTGAATATTTTTAAATGAAACTCTAGGTAATAAATTGAAGCTCTCTCCTTGAATCTACCTACTCTTTGGGGAATGAAAGGTCCTGAAAATTCCATTCTGGTCGAGTAAAGAAATTTTAATGACCTGTCCAGTAGTTGCATGCTAGCTGGCCTTTACCTTGCCAGAACAAATGAAAATTCATTGCCTGCTATTGGAACCCATGGAGTAAGGTAACACTTCATTTTTTGAGCATCAGCAGGGGAATGAATTATTCTATTTAAGTGAATTTTCCACATAAATGTTCCAGAGTTAACTTATAAAGCAAAAGTCAGGGCATGCTGTTCTCTTGCTGAAAACCTTCCGTGGGTTCCCATTGTCTAAAGAATATCATTGCTGTATAATCTACCATTTCAGTCTGATCTCCCTTCAATTCCCTCATCACCTGGGGCCTACTTAGGTTTGCTCACCATCATCTGGATCTATCATACTCCTTTAATTCTTTGATTCCCAGATGCTATGACATGGGGCCATGAATGCTGCACCCCCCTTCCTGCACTTGACATACTCTTCCCCACTTTAAAGGTGGCTCACCTTCAGAGTTACCTTTTCTAATATAGTATTTAGCTCTATGTCATTTACTAACTTTTTTCTTCCTGTTTTCATGCTCCAATATATGTTTTCAGTATAGAAACCATACTGTAGTATAAGTTCAGGCTCCCATCAATTCGTGAGTGGGGTCATAGTTTAATTTTTTTAATATTAGCTTTCCTAAGTGAATTGTGAGCTTATAGTCGTGAGAGCATGCAGTCACCCCCAAACCTCAAACAGACAGTTTAAAAAAACTTTGGTGTCTTTAGAGACTTACATAGTGTGAGGCACACAGTGTTATTATGTTTGTTTTCTTCGGCTGTTGTAACAAATTGCCAAAAACTGAATGTATTAAAATGTTAGAAACTGAAATTAAGGTTTCAGCAGAGCCGTGCGCCCTCCAGAAACTCTGGGACAGAATCTGTTTTGCGCCTTTTCTAAATTCTGCAGCCTGCAGTTCTTGGCATTCCTTGACTTGTAGCCATATCCCTCCAATCTCTGCCTCCATCTTGAATCACCTTCTACTATGTATGACTATAGCATGACTCCGTCTGCCATTCTCTCATGAGGATCTATGCGATTGTATTTAGGGTCCGCCTTTGTGATCCAGGATTAGCTCTTCTTCTCTAGACAATTGAATCTCTTCTCCTTTCCTTTCCTTTCCTTCCCTTTCTTTTCTTTTCTGCCATATAAAGTTATGTTCACACGTTCCTGTGAAAATATTTTGGAGAGCAATTATCAGTTGATCACACAGAGTTGACAAAGTTTTTAAGCTGAATTACCCATTTAAGTACTAATACTTTCAAAATAATAAACCGTATCTCATACATCTTTGTTTTTTAAATAAGAGCATGGCATTTAAATCATAATGTAGTATTTGTTTATATCAGTGTTTTCAGATTTTCACAATGAGACTGTACTTTTAGTTATAGATTAATTTTAGACACCTAGGAAAACCCTTCAGCTCCTCTCTGAAGGGATCAGGACTGCAGCAGGTATTGAGCATCTGTGTAATGTGGAGCTATACAAATAAATAACATCTACTTTTTTCTGTTTAAAGAGATAACTAATCAGTATGAAAAACAGACATGAAATAGAGTTTCAACAATAAAATATGCAATTGTTGTGTGGCTAAAAAGTTAACAAAACCTTTTAGTTTTCTATATGAGAAGTTGACATTTGGTAATTTCTTTCTTTCTTTCTTTCTTTCATTCTTTCTTTCTTTCTCCTCCCTCCCTCCCTCCCTCCCTC
>NW_003852397.1:17435984-17453375 GCF_000181295.1 Otolemur garnettii | reverse complement strand
TCTTTCTTTCTTTCTTTCTTTCTTTCTTTCTTTCTTTCTTTCTTCTTTTCTTCCTTTCTTCCTTGACAGAATCTCACTCTGTTGCCCTTGGTAGAGTAGCATGGCATCATCAAAGCTCACAGCAACCTTAAATGCTTAGGCTCAAGCAATCCTCTGGCATCAGCCTCCTGAGTAGCTGGGACTACAGGTGCCCACAATGATTTCTATTTTTGGTAGTCACAGAGTCTCACTCTTATTCAAGCTGGTGTCCAACTCTAGAACTCCAGTGCGCCACTCACCTTCCAGAGCACTATCCTTATAGGTGTGAGCTGCTGCTGCTGTGGGCATCTGGTAAACTTTCTATCTTTATTCCCTTGGGAACCTGGTAAAAGTAATGTATCAGTTGTGTTTTTGATAATATTGGTTATGGTATAAAAGACCCTTGGTTGGCAAATTGTATCTAGACTTAGGAGAAATGTAAATGAATGACATTAAGTATAAATAAACTGTAAATAACAGATGAGGATGCCATAGAAGTATTGTCAGGGAGTGTGAAGGGCCTAGCTGAGGTTGGAAATAATAATTCATGATAGATCCAAGCTATATAGTTGTGTGACTTTTACTAGCATGTCTAGTCTCCAATAGAAAGAGACAAGATGGATTATAGCATTGTTCAAGGTTAGAATTTTGCTTGGTTAGTTTTGGTGGAGTAATTAGGATGCTAGGGACTTAAAGGTGCTAACTAAAGTAGTTTTAGTGATAAAAAAATATGGGGTCTAGGGAATAAGTGGAAATAAAGGAACTGAACTAGTAAATTGGAAAGGAATGGAAGCCTCAAGGACCTTTGCCCCTCTCAGTGGCAGAAGAAGTGATGTGAGCAGGGGCGTGGATTAAAAGGAAAGGAAATGGTGATTGGTGAGTTGTTTCCCTAAATAGAAGAAACCAAACATGGAACAAGTGTGGTGACAGGGGTGTACCCTGGGAGTGGGTGACTAAAGCAGAGGGTAGTTTGAAGATAGCTGAAATCAAGAAAGTTCAGAAATTATAATGCTAATGTGTGGAATGAATTATCTCTCTAGGTATTGAGATCACTCAAGATGATAAAAGCACTTGGGTAGAGTCATGAGCTGAGCTATAAATCCCTAAAAAACTAGATGAGTTACTTGGAGGTCAGCAGATCATAGCACCAAGCGGAGGAAAGAGACTTTTTGAAAGAATACTGGGCTGTTACATAGAAGCTCTCAGGTGGTCAATGGGCAGGAGGAGACACCCTACATGGAAGAGGAAGTTTTGTCTAAGACAGGAAGGTGAAGAGCCATTTTCTGAAGGGGGTGGTGAGTGCTTGTAATGGAGCAGAGATTCCAGAGGGCTCTGTGGTATTAACTGGGGTTACAAGACAAGAGCAGTGGGAAGAGAGGCAATTAACTGTGCAAAAGTTGTAAAGAGAACACAATTTACTTAGCAATGACAGTGAAAGAGAGGAAGTCCAGGAAAAGGCAGTGACAGAGAATTAAAAGAGATAAAAGATGCATGGATAGACCTGAGCGGCCTGAAACACACCAACTCTGTCAGTCATTCTGGGTTAGGGTCCTCAGAGGTAACTGGCTTGGCTCCTGTGAGGAGGATGAGAAGCTCAAAAGGTGGGGAAGGACCTGCCCTCAGGGGAGAATGGGTGGTGAGGACTTGACACTCAAGTTACTTCTTACTACTGTTAAGGGTGAACAAATGTTTTCCTATTGCACATTCTGTCATCTTCAAATCTACCGCCTCAAATCTATTTAGGGACTGGAATTGGATTTAAAGTTGTGCTAAAATCAGTAAAATTTATTTTTTACAATAGTCTTTCCCCCTAGCTCTGGTGTTTTACCTTGATTTCAGAGTATTGAGTAGATGGGATATTTTCACAGCAAGATTTTAGAACGCAAAACTCTAGTTTCCTTTGTATATGCTGTATAATTTCCTTCTCTTATATTTAGAATAAAGATTTTCTTTATTAAATTGAAGGATGAAAGTGTTTAATAGCTTTTAAAATGTCAAACATTAGTGGTTACCTGCTTAAGGCGAAGTTCTAATTTGTGGAAGCAATGAATCGAGCATTCATTAGCTTTATAGCTAAAAATCTACCTACTTATCCATGTTTTATAAATAATATAAATTTGAGTATAATATTTTGCTTCTTATTTGCCACTTTTCTAATCTTTTCAGAGAGGAGAAGTCAAGCCTAGGAATGACGTACCCCTGACCCTAACTCTGGCTGCTCTGTTCTAATGTCCTAACTCAGGAGTTCACAAGCAGATGTCTGCCCTTGGCGTGTTCTACATTCTCAGTTTGGAAGAGTAGTCATGACCTATAGGCCCAACAGTGCCAGCAATTTGAGAATTGATGGTTTAGAACATTTGGTTTTGACTTAAAGATATATTCACACTTACAGAGAAATTATCTTCCTTATAGATCATTAAAAATATTTTCTTTGACTTGAGCTAATTTTCTCACCTAATCTCATTACATTCTTGGCACCATAAATTCATAACTTAAATTGTGCTAAAATGAAAGCTGGGGCATATGAATATTTTTAGTAGGTCAACTTACTTTTGTCTCCTGCATCCCTTACGTTGACTTTCTTACCTCAATCTTGTTATGAATAAATTATGAATGTGATATTGAGATTTTAAAATATGTTTTAACTTTTCAAGGCTTTTCAAGAAACCATCTTAAAGGCAAAGATCACATTTCTGTTATGAATTATGGAATTCATTACATACATTCTCTCTGAAAATATACATTGAAGTGATTCTAAGTAGGTTGTTAAAACCTGCTTTTCCTTTAAACATATAGATTTTAAAAAACTCTTGACAATAGGCTTTGAATATCTTATAATATAATTTTCCACGTATAACAAGTTTGAGATGAAATTTTTACAATTTTCAACCTTAAATCTGGCTAGAATAAAAATTCTTTTTAATTTAACTAAAAGTTTGAAAACAAACCAAAAATAACTTTAAATTCCTTTTCATACTACATTGGTGTATTGAGGTCGAATAATTCCAGAGTTTTTTTTCTTCCTGGTAACAAATCATAGGTGAAAAAAATGGACCAAATGTCTCATCCTTTTTATGTTCTTTTATAAATGTTTTCTAGGAAAGCAGAATTATTAAACATGAGAAAGTTAAAATTATCTGAATCAAAAATCATCTGACCTCATTTCCTTTATTCATTCTAGGAGATTAAAATGAAAATTATTCTTTATTTCACACAAAGCTAAAGATAAGCCATTATTGGTTTTTCTCCCTTAGCTCTGGAAAAAATTCATTACACTCAAAATTTTAAATTAAAGCAAGAGAATACTGTGACTCACAGTAGATAAAAAAGCACATCCCTTAGTTTATTCTAGGAATTATTCTTAGAAATTTATTGGAGATATGTACGTATATACCTTCTTTATAATAAGCTATGTTGTCAGCATTACGTGTAACTCATTATGGAAATGACTAATATAATACAGCAGAAGATATTACCTTTGATAAGAAATAATTCTAGGACTTGCTCATCACAGACTCTGAGATGCCTTAAAACAGCTTTCTCAAGACTGTGTTAGGGTACCCAGTGAGTACAATTTAATAAGAAAAAGTAGTACTTTGGATTTAAACCCATTTGGATCTCATTTAACTGAGCCGTTTAGCAATGTTTTGTTTTAAATAAATAGGGGGACCATTTTCTCTGCAAATTCTCGTTCTTTGACTATGCTATCAGGCAGGCTCTGCTCTTGTGCTGCTCTGACATTTCACTCCTAATTCCTGGGCAAAAATTACGGCAGTTTAGCTTGTGAAGAAAAGCAGGAATTTGTTTTTTGCTGTTGACATTTCGCTTGGTTATTTCCTACCTCTTTGAAAAGGTGACTTTGGTCCTTATCTGGTCTTCCTGTAGATCCCTGCCTCCCCCAGTTTCTATTTCCTGCAACTGCTGATGTCTTTCATCACAAGTGCAGTCCTGACAAGCTCTCAACTAATTCTAATAGGAGCAAAAAGCATAATAACAAATCCGCCAAGTCTAGAATTACTCTTGCTATTATAATCTGAACACCTGGTGCTGTAAGGTCAACTGTGACACCTTTGCCCCAGAGAGAGACATTATCTTTATTATTCTGGTCAGGAAACAATCAGCCCTGCCCAAGAGTGAGACCCAACTTCCTCGGTACTCAGTAGATTGAATGGAGCTTGTTTTTACAGATTGGCTTAATTCATACATCTGGGTTTCTGCTGAGATTTTCCTGTCTAGGATGCATTTCTGTCCCAGGCATGGTCTATTTGACTGGAGCCCTTACATCCGGCCTAGTTTTGCTAATCTCCTTCACCAGGGTGCTAATCTCATCTCTGCTTTGTCCCTTTGTGAACAATCATCTCATTACATAGACCCTTGAACCTAAGGACCTAAATTGGAATCAGATTTGGGTAACAGTGGATATAAACATGCACCAGGCACGACTCAATCACATGTCTTCAGGCCTTTGTCAGACTGCCTAGCAGATTTCCCCAAGATCTTTATCATGCATATTTTTCCTCAGAAAATGTTGCTGTGGGGCAATTCCCCAGGACATTTCTATATGTAATGTGACTATGGCAACTTTTGTTTCAGACAAACTTTCTAAGGATGTTTGCCTATAAAACAGTCTTAACAGCTTGGGAAAATCAAGATAGGGCATCTCTGTGGTAGAGGCTATGTTGGTTTCCTGACCAGGATAGTAAAGGTATTATTTCCCCTTAAATCCCCTTAAGGATGACCTTGTTAGCTTGCATCACTCTTTATAGGATTGGGAGCATCCTAAACTCAGGGATCATTAACTGTGACAAACCCACGATCTGCCCAGCATTCACTGGGGCCCCTCTATGCTTCTCTCTTGGAACTCGGTGGGACAGGGGAGAACTGACTCAAACATGAAACTCTTCCTGCTTGCCATGCTGTGAATAATAAAGCTCTTTGTCTCTGACTTGAGAGTCTTATGTCTTCTGGTTTGTAGGAAACGGTAGTAGGCTAAACTCTCAGACCCTTCAGAGGTCTCGCAACTGTCCCACCACAGTTGGGTGAAGTGGAAAGAATGCAGATTTTCAAGTAACCTGCCCCCGAATTTCAACTCAGTGTTCTGTGATGGTGGAAATTAATGACCCCTGCTTAAGTTTCCTCATTCATAACATGAATTATTATTGTTGCTGCGGATTAGAGAATGCTTGTGCTACATATGTGCACTGGCTTGGCATATTTTCTGTATCATGAAGGCTGACGCCTGTACCTCTGGTCTTCAAAGCTACTTTCTTTTCACTGTGTTCCATGGATCTGATAAGAAATATCATTCAATATATATACTAACTCTCCCGTGTCTTATTCCACTCATATCAAATGTGATAACTATTATAAAAAAAACTTTCAATGTCTCTAGATGGCTTGGGGAAATTTTTTTACGAGATAGTTGTAGGGAAAAACGTTCTATTCATTTAGAAGTATTGGTTAAATTGAGAACCTTACCTCCTGGGTGATGTTATATTTTGCATACATTTTACATTTGTCTTCAAAATTAAAAAAAAATCCTACCTACTTAAAAACGTCACCTCTTCCTTCTTCCTACATTATAGAGATTCTGCATGGAATTTTCACTCACTGCAGCTCTTGAAGTAGATATTGCATGGTTACTGCAAAAATCTTGCCACTGTGCAATCATTCACTTAGCCCTAAAACCTTCCTCAAATCTACAGAGAAAGCTGACCAGATGTACTGTGTGACCAGCTGATCCTGTGAAATGGGGTTAGTGATATTTCAGAGAAAACAGTTTTTCACTCTCAGGAGTGCATGCATTGCATAAGGTTGGGTATTCTTAGTATGATGCATCTTTAAAGGCATGTGAGAAAAGATTCATTACATTATTTAATCTACTTTAAAGCACACGGTGTCTACAGTGAAGATCAGATTGTGAAATACTCATGTCATCTATTATTATTTTATTTGGATCTCCTTTAGAGTCCTATTCAGTTAACACCCTCCCTGACTCAGAGTCTTCTCTCTTGATGAAAGTTATACAGTCAACACTAGCTTTTCCTTAAATTAGTAAACTTTCTTCATTCAAAGAATGTTGGAAATCTCATTTTCTTGTCTGACAATGATTTGCAAAAGTAAATATATTTTTCTTGGATTTTACTCTGGGGAAATATGCAGTGTTTACGCCTTCTGTCACTACACTACCACGTACATTTATATGTAAAAATTATGGATGTATGTGTCTATCAATTCATTTAACGATTCTGGTTTAATAATTGGTATAATTCTTAGTTACTTTATATCTGTTTTTTTATTATTCCTAATTGGCCGAAATGTTATGTTTATTTTCATCTTTTCCTTTATTTATTCACAAAATACCTTGCTCCAAAAAGGATGAAAGTCATTTATAATGACACGCATGCTATAATGAAATGCATATGAAATAAATAATGAGTGGGGCAATTGGAGCAAACAGAAAAGAGCCACATATTTGCCCATAACAGTTCAAACAAACACTACAAAAGAAGACTCATGTTCAATTCAATGATTCATAAGGTCCAGGAGATAATCAGAAAGATAATTTTCTTCTCATTTCAAAAAGTTTTTTCCTACTAAATATAAAGGTAAAATTTACATATTACATAAAACTCCCTTTGGTACTGGAGCAGCTTCTGAGATGAAGTAAATTAAAACGGGGCATATGCTTACTTAAAAAAAAAAAAATCAGAAGAAATTACTTTTAAAACCCATTTGAAGATTTTGGAACCACACACCATTTCTGGTATTTTGGAGAAAACTGTGAAATATAAATGTTATTCACCAGGGGGTGCTATAGCCATCTGAAATAAAGTCTACAGCATCATAGCCCAGTCTTCAAGTACTCAAACATAATTTTTAAAGTGTTCTCTCTTCTTTTTTCCTCTTTTTCCTTCTCATAATCCTCTAGTGACTGCATCAAATGTACCACTTTACCAGATGCTTAATGTTGAGATCACTTGCGTCATAACTAGAGAGGTAGTGACGAGAGAGCATGGACACTTGGGTAATTCACAAAATGGTACAGCCGTATTTAACCAAGACTGACATGCTGGAATACATATCTTGCCTTAAAGTTACTTCATATTTTTCTCATGAGAAACACTAACATCTGATTATCATGTGTCCTTTGAACAATTCAATGTACTATTATATAAATGCAGTAACATAGAGATTTCTAATAAAGATAGTATGCCTTTTGTCCAAAGGATTCAAAGTCTCTATTCAAATATGAGCATAAAAATATTTTGGCACTAGAAATTTTGATAAAGTTTGAACGGATAATTTACTTTTTCCCACAAGCCATGCTGGCTTGGCTTTACTTCTGTTATGCACAAATAATAATAGTGTCCATCTCAGGGGGTTGTAGTGTGGACTGTGTGAATTATCCACATGTAACCCCTGGCATGGTGCCAAGCATAAGCTCATATTGTTATTGTTTTGTGGTTGTCAAGTTGAGCTATTTTGTTTTACACCACTTACCATCTGAGTAACATTGGCTAAGTCATTTAATCATTCTGTGCCTAAGTGTTCTTATATCTAAAATGGTGATAATCATAGCCTCTACCTCACAGGTTTATTTAGAGAATTAAATGCAATATTACATGTAGAGCGTCTATCATAGGACCTGTCTCAGTAAGATCTCCATGATTATTTATTATTACTAAAGGGCTGTACCATTGGACCAACTATAGAACCTTCTCTCCTATAGTTCAAAGATTTCCCTATGTTTCTTTAAACACCCATCATGTTTTCTTTGGTTCCCTCATGTTGACTTGTCTTCTCTGGGGCCTATGTTGCCTTTTCCTTGCTTGTTCACTTTTGGGTTCCGTTTCCAACTAAATGACACAATGTTGGGTCCCAGCCCCAACAATACTATTGGTTCCCTCCCAGGGGCGTGATTAAAAGAGAGAGGACAAAGAAAATGAAAAAGATGAGAGACAAAGGAAAGCACTGAGAGTTCAGCTGGCCCCGAGACTGCATATCTTTCTTTGTGAGGCTCAACACACATGCAGCATCTTGCCCCAGGCTAGCTCCATTTTTATTTCATACACCATTGTTTTAATCATAAATCTCACGGGGGAAAGGCACACAATTCTGATGTGGTTCTTGCTATGCTTTTCAGTTATTTTCAGTTATTTTTCTAATTGAACTATTTCTTTAACTAACTACATTAATTGGATGGATTCAATTTTTGCTTTTATTGCTCTAAGATATTTATGGTTTTTAACATAAATAAAGTATAGACCAGTGAAAAACAGTCCATGAGCAGGACATCAGAGAAGACCCCAATAGGCTGACGCACAAATCACAGCAGTGACAACTAATACTCAAGAAGCTTGTTGCTCAGACAGACAGATGCTTCTAGTCATACCAACGTGACAGAAGAAAAGAGATATTTTATTATTCTTTGATGGTCAATAACACCTTTTCTAAGTTTTTTTCTGGACTCAAAACATATTTATTGTACTCCTGTTGTCTAGTTCTCTCTTTGTAAATTCATTATTTTTAGCTAGCTAACAACTTTTAATTCTTTAGGATAAAATTATTTAGGTCAACAAAGACCGAGCTAAGGAAATGGTGAAACAGCCAAAGTATTCCCAATGTCTGGGCTATCACCACCTTGGTCATTAATCCTTTCCAATTTTTAGGAAAAATGATTTCTTTGTTGATACAACAATGGTATGTGAAAATTTTAAGCAAAAAATACAAGAACACACTGCAAAGTATCACCCACAATTATATAATCTCCAAATAACCACCATTGCCTTTAGATAAATATTATTCTAGATATTTCCCTGTGTTTCTGTGCCAATAGAGAAACATACACTCACCAGTACACATACACACAGTAATAATTTCATAAAATGCAATCACATAAAAATGCTAGTATAGCTGTATTAAATAAGCAGGAGGACATAATCCCAAGTCTGTCTTTAAAGTTTGAATTCTTACATAACAACCTGCAACCTAACTCAGCAAATAAACAAACAAAACCATTATAACTTGTAGGTATAGCAAACAGCCAAGTTTTAGCCATTCACAAGCTGCCAGGTTTCAGACAATCATGAGCAGCCAATTCATCATACCATGTCCAAAGAATACAGGCACATAGCTGTAACCAATCAGATGGTTGCTCTGTTTTGCTGAGTGGGACCTATGATGGCTTGCTACTTATGCTTTTGGTTAAAAGTTTCTAAACCATCACAGGTTTGGGGTGCTCCCTGATTTGCAAATTGTTCTTTGCTTAAACAAACTCCCCCAAATTTATTTTCTCTGAAGTTTTGTCTTTTAACAGTTTGACATCAGAAGTAGAATTTGAAGGAAAGCTCCAGAAACCCCAGGAAGTGCCAAGTGACCATTATCCAGTACCCTTTGTGCCCTCCCCTTTATTACAGCAACTGGAGGTCATGGTTGAGTTGCCTCTTGGATTTGAGCTCTAGATTTGCGTTATGATATCTCCAAATTTATTTGAAAAACTCTTTTACTCTACAGAGCTTGGAATTGTATTCAATTTTAGAAGTCATTAAAATGGATCCAATTTAAGACCTCAAATAAGTATCTTTTGAAAATAAGATTCTATGAATCTAAGAAGTTTTGGACATCAGGAGTCTAGGACTCCACTTTCTGAGATGCTAGCTAATTTTATGTATGAAAATTATGGTCTCAGAACCTGTGTATTTTTGGGAAAATGGGCTAACCTTACTGAGGACAGCTTAACATTACAGTGGCCACAGTGAAGAACTTTTAAACTAGATGAAATTGCTCATTTGCAAAACAAAGAATCCAAATGCCGTGAAAGGGATGGAATGCAGTCTTTAATTAATTTGTATGCAGAGACATCTAAATGATAAACCGAAAATCAACTCCTTAAAAAAATTTTTTTTATAGAAGGCAAATAAAAAATTCTTAAAAGTCTTTAACTCTTACAAGTCTTTTCTTCAAACTTTAGTCAAAACCTTGGCCATCTAGGTTCCATTGACCAGAAAAGCAACTTGGATGCAAATATGCTTTAATAAATGAGTGAGATTTGTATTATTGAACTTGGCACATGGGTAACTTTTATAAGTTGTATTTGTTTATGTTTATGTGTGTCTGCATATATTTTGTAAAGATGTGTGATATTTTTCTACCTCCTGTTGGTGTTGCCAAAGTTAAATTGTTAAAGATACCCATCTATTTAATTGGCTTAAATAAAAATAAATGCTTATATAGACTAAATATTTCTTAAATTTTTAAAAAGATAAAATCCAACTCAAAATATTTTTCAAGTTCATCTGATCTGGAATAATCTTCCGTAAGTAAAAGATAGTCAAAATGTGTCAGTTTGATTAAAACAGGAATGTCTTCTAAGATGTCAACAACTAAAACGTAATTAGCAAAAGAACATCATGTTATCTCCATATTACCAATCTTTTTTATGAGTTAAAAATTCTGGTTAATATGTGCATTTAAAATTACTAGAAATAACAAGAGAAACAACTTTATATGCTAGTACCTGAATAAGGTAAGATGTACTTTTGACAGAAAACTTATAAGGTGTGAGATATGTTATAGAAAAAGAGGATTTTTTTTGTGCTGAAGTAGAACAGCTGATTTTCCCAAAATGAGAAAGAGGAAAAGAAGAAAAGCTGAATGGGCATAGAGAGTTGTAGGTTTGCGAAAGAGGAGTTTTGAGAAAGGAATTTGGTGCATGATCAAGCTGGCTTAATTTAGAAGGGAATTACCATATTTTGCTGTGTATAATGTGCTCCTGTGTATAATATGCACCTGTGTTTTTGGCCTAAACTTTCAGGAAAAAATGTCTTTTATTTTAGTTTGTTAAAGGACGGCGAAGTGGCCGTGCAGTGGTGGCTTCTTCTCTTGTGAGAGGCACGAGGCACAGGGCAGGCCACGGCAGAGAAGCTGGCAGTGAGCCCAAGTGGCAGGAGAGAGTGCTGTGGATGACCTGAGCGTCAAACTTCCCCTAATTGTCCCCTTCTGGCCACTCTTATCCACGGATCCTCTCGTTTCCTTCCTTCTCATGTCCATCAGTGGAAATGTGACCATGCCCACTCAGCTGGGAACTCTAGTGATCTCATTTCTCAGGGAGCTGATGTGAGGGCTCAGAGCTGTCCCTGCCTGCCCCAGGCTCCTGACAGCAGATCCCTGCCTGGTCCAGGCTGCCTTGTGTCTCATGCAACTGGCCCCATTCCCAGGCCCCCAGGACACTGTGCTGAGGAGGACGGCTTCCCCCATGAAGTATTCTGCATTTACAATTCTGTTTAGTGAGGGGACTGATTTCCTTGAGCCATCCAAACCTTGGGCACTCAAGTAACCTTAGAATGAATAACATTAGCCTTTCCCAAACTTGCGAATTCTACAAATCACTTGGGGGATTGGTTAAAATGAGACTCCTGAACCACACACCAAATACATTGAAACATCTCTCCAGGAGAAAGGGCTGGGTATCTGTTCCATTAGCCAGCATCCTAGATGTTTCTTCCTACTGGTAAGTTTAGGAAATTATACCAGCTCAACACTTTGGGGGTTTAGACAAGTCATGGGCTCAAAATTACAATCTACGGGGCTCAGGGCTCAGGTACACAAGCTTTTGTGCTTCCCTGCCAGGGACCCTAGCAGACAGAAAAATTATGGGGACTGAGGCCCAGGGTTATCACAGTGGGCTATTAGTAGAACCAGGTCTCAGAAACCAGATCTCTTAGACCCCAGCTCAGGAATCTTCCTCCTCGGTGCAGCGTCCTGAGAACCTTAGAATGGACCAGCTGTGTAAGAGATCGGGCAGCCCAGAAAGGGCAGGGATCTGGCGGCAGGAGCATGAAGCAGACAGGGCCAGCCCCGGCCCCTCACACGAACTCCTGGGGAGAAAAGCCCTTTGGGATCATCAACAGAGAGGCCCTGGCCATGTTCCCACTGATGGACATGAGTGGAAATAGAAAATGAGATCTGTGGGGACAAGGGCAGGCCGGGAGTGTACTGTTGGGGGAGCCTGGGCATTCGCGTCACACAGACTGCTCTCACTGGGCATCTGGACTTGCATCTGGCTTCCCTCTAGTGGAGGCTCAGTGCCTTGTGCCTCTCATGGGAGAAAGAGGGGCTGCTATGTGGCCACTTCTGCCCTTGTTTCGCTGAGATCCTGATACTAACCGTTGTGCCATAGTCAGCAGCTTGCCCACTTTGAAGGTGGCAGTCGTGATGTCCAGCACAATTGGTTGGGTGGGCCAGTGGTTCCTGCAACTGAAGTGCCTGTCTGGTGTGGAGGGGAAGCCAGGGACTTCAGAAGGGACATGATTTCCATATTCTGGGGGGATTTTTGCGTATGGATATTGTTATTTCTTTCCAGAGTTACACCTTTAATGCATGAGCATAAATAAAAGAATTAAAAACATTTATATAGATAGATATAGAATTAGTACTCCACATGTACCATGTATAATGCATATCCTTATTTTTCCTTCAAACATTTGGTCAAAAGTGTGCAAATACAGTATTTGTAAATTTTTCTGAAAACGCAGTATTAATTTCAAGAGTACACTAATGCAAAACTAGAATTTGATTCTCTCTGTTAAAACAACGAGGTTTACTTGGAGTATTGGCCTGCTCCTAATAGAACCTTGTGAAAGTTTTATTTGTTTGTTTGTTTACCTTTTTGGTAATTGGCCTAGGAAGCAAAGATTCTGTATTTTACCAAGATAATTTCCTGTTGTTCATGTTATCTTTATTAGGCCTTTGATTACTTAAGGAAACAGTCCTCTTTATTAAGAGTTACAGTTTTTCTAAAGCTATGTAACTTTCTGGATTTGCCTTTGAAATCTTTTAATTATTACTCTCATTAAGTGAATGTCTGTCCCACAGTGACCTGTGATCCTATTTTTTTTTTTTAATGTCTAAACCAGTGATTCTCAACTGGTATGCTGTGGCACACTGGTGTGCCCTGAAAATTTTTAAAGATCATTCATTAAATTATTTTTGAAAGAAGTTCAAAGTACTGTAAGTATATTCTTTTTTTTTTTAACTTTTTTTTTTATTGTTCAGGATTCATTGAGGGTACAAGAAACCAGATTACACTAAATGCATTTGTTAGGTAAAGACCCTCTTACAATCGTGTCTTGCCCCCAAAAGCTGTGGCACACACCAAGACCCCACCCCCTCACTCTTTCTCTCTCTCTCCTCTTCCTTTTCCCATTCCTCCCTCCTTTCTCTCTCTGCTCTCCCCTTCCCCCACCCCCACTGTGTCATTAATTGTCCTTATATCAAAGTTGAGTACATATGATTCATGTTTCTCCATTCTTATAATGCTTTACTAAGAATAATGTCTTCCACTTCCATGCAGGTTTATGCAAAGGCTGTAAAGTCACCATTTTTTTAAATGGCTGAATAGTGTACATATACTACAGCTTGTTAATCCATTTCTGGGTTGGTGGGCATTTAGGCTGTTTCCACATTTTGGCGATTATAAATTGAGCTGCAATAAACAGTCTTGTGGAAGTGTCCCTATGATAAAAGAATTTTTTTCCTTCTGGGCAGATGCCCAGTAATGGGCTTGCAGGGTTAAATGGGAGGTCTAGACTGAGTTCTTTGAGGGTTCTCCATACTTCCTTCCAAAAAGGTTGTATTAGTTTGCAGTCCCACCAGCAGTGGGACTTCTCCACATCCACACCAGCATGTGCAGTTTTGAGATTTTGTGATGTGGGCCATTCTCCCTGGGGTTAGATGATATCTCAGGGTGGTTTTGATTTGCATTTCTCTAATAATTCGGGGTGATGAGCATTTTTTCATATGTGTGTTAGCCATTCATCTGTCTTCTTTAGAGAAGGTTCTATTATTCATGTCTCTTGACCATTGAGATATGAGATTGTTGGCTTTTTTCATGTGGATTAATTTGAGTTCTCTATAGATCCTAGTTATCAAGCTCTTGTCTGATTCAAATATACAAATATCCTTTCCCATTGTGTAGGTTGTCTATTTGCTTGGGGTGTTGTCTCCTTAGCTGTACAGAAGCTTTTCAGTTTAATTACATCCCATTTGTTTATTTTTGTTGTTGTTGCAATTGCCATGGCAGTCTTCTTCATGAAATTCTTCCCTAGGCCAGTATCTTCCAGTGTTTTTCCTGCTCTTTTTTTGAGGATTTTTATTGTTTCATGCCTTAAGTCCTTTATCCATCTTGAATCAATTTTTGTGAGTGGAGAAAAGTATGGATCCAGTTTCAGTCTTTTACATGTGGATATCCAGTTCTCCCAGGACCATTTATTGAATAGGGAGTCTTTTGCAGGTATGTTCTTGTTTGGTTTATCAAAGATTAGGTGGTTGTAAGATGTTAGTTTCATTTCCTGGTTTTCTATTTGATACCAAATGTCTATGTCTGTATTTTGGTGCCAGTACCATTCTGTCTTGTCCACTATGGATTTGTTGTACAGCCTAAAATCTGGTATAGTGTTACCCCCAGCTTTGTTTTTATTACTAAGAACTGCCTTAGCTTTATGGGTTTTTTTTCTGGTTCCATACACAACACAGAATCTTTTTTTCCAAGTCTTAAAAGTACGATGTTGGTATTTTAATAGGGATGGCATTGAATAGGTAAATTGCTTTGGGAAATATAGACATTTTAACAATGTTGATTCTTTCCAGCCATGAGCATGGTATTTTCTTCCATTTGTTAATATCCTCTGATATTTCCTTTCTTAGGATTTCATAATTTTCTTTATAGAGGTTAAGGAACCTCCTTTGTTAGGTATATTCCTTGGTATTTTATTTTCTTTGAAGCTATGGTGAAGGGAATTGTGTCCTTAATTAGCCTCTCCTCTTTACTGTTATTGGCGTATACAAAGGCTACTGACTTGTGGACATTGATTTTATATCCTGAGACATTACTGTATTTTTTGATGACTTCCAGGAGTCTTGTGGTTGAGTCTTTGGGGTTCTCTAAGTATAAGATCATATGATCAGCAAAGAGGGAGGATTTAACCTCCTCTGCTCCCATTTCGATGCCCTTTATTTCCTTGTCTTGCCTAATTGTATTAGCTAGAACTTCCAGCCCTACATTGAATAGTAATGGTGACAGAGGACTATCTTATCTGGTTCCAGTTCTAAGAGGAACTCTTTCAGTTTTACTCCATTCAGTAAAATATTAGCTGTGGGTTTGTCATATATAGTTTCAATCAGTTTCAGAAATATGCCACATATGCCTATACTCTTTAATGTTCTAATTGGAAAAGAATACTGGATTTTATCGAATGCTTTTTCTGCATCTATTGAGTGGGTCAGATGGTCTTTGTTTTTGTTTCTGCTAATCTGGTGGATAACGTTTATAGACTTGCATATGTTAAACCAGCCTTGCATCCCAGGTATGAAACCTACTTGATCATGATGTATGATTTCTTTGATGATAAGCTATAATCTATCGGCTAGGATTTTGTTGAGAATTTTTTGCATCTATATTGATTAGTGAAATTGGTCTGAAATTATCCTTTTTAGCTGGGTCTTTTCCTGGTTTTCATATCAGGGTGATGTTTGCTTCATAGAACATGTTGGGAAAGATTCCTTCTTCCTCAACTTTTTGGAATAATTTCTGCTATATGGGAATAAGGTCTTCCTTGAATGTTTGATAGAATTCTGGTGTGAAGCCATCCAGACCAGGGCATTCTTTTGTTGGAAGATTTTTTATTGTTTCTTTAATCTCAGTGCTTGAAATTGGTCTGTTCAGGAGCTCTATTTTTTCCTGGCTAAGTCTAGGGAGAGAGTGTGATTCCAAATATTGATCCATTTCCTTCACATTATCAAATTTCTGGGCATAGAGTTTCTGGTAGTATTCAGAGATGATCCTTTGTATCTCTGTGGCATCAGTTATTATTTCCCCTTTATCATTTATGATTGAGGTTATTAGAGATTTTACTTTTTTATTTTTAGTTAATCTGGCCAAAGGTTTATATCTGTTTTATCAAAAAACCAACTCCTTATTTCATTAATTTTCTGAATGATTCTTTTGTTTCTAATTTCATTGATCTCTGATTTCATTTTGGATATTTCTTTTCTTCTGCTGGGTTTAGGCTTAGATTGTTCTTCTTTTTCCAATTCCATCAGATGGCTTGTGAGTTTGTTGATGTACTCTCTTTCTTTTTTTCAAATATAGGCATCTAAAGCGATAAATTTTCCTCTCAAAACTACTTTTGCAGTATCTCATAGGTTTTGGTAGCTTGTGTCTTCATTGTTGTTATGCTCAAGGAAGGTAATAATTTTTTCTTTTATTTCTTCCTGCATCCAACTGTCATACAACAGAACGTTGTTTAATTTCTATGCCTTTGTGTGGGGTTGATGGTCTTTGTTGGAGTCGAGTTCCACCTTTAGTGCCTAGTGATCTGAGAAGATACAAGGTAAAATTTCAATTCTTTTAATTCTGTTGAGGTTTGTTTTGTGTCCTAAGATATGATCAATTTTGGAGAATTTTCCATGGGGTGATGAGAAGAATATATATTCTTTATCTTTGGGATGGAGTGTTCTATATGTGTCTATCAAGCACAGTTGTTCTAGGGTCTCATATAGGTCCCTTATATCTTTATTTAATTTCTGTTTAGAGGATCTGTCCAGCTCTGTAAGAGGTATGTTAAAGTCCCCTGTTATTATGGTGTTATAGGATATCATATTGCTCTGACTGAGTAATGTCTGTTTCAAGAATCTGGGAGCATTTAAATTTGGTGCATAAATATTTAGAATTGAAACATCTTGTATTTTTCCATTGACCAATATAAAGTGACTGTCTTTGTATTTTTTGACTTTAGTTGCTTTAAATCACATGTATTTGAAAATAAGTTTGCAGCTCCTTTTGTCTTCTTAATTCCGTTTGCCTGAAAAATTGTCTTCCAACCCTTGGAGTTTTAATTTGTCTTTTGAAGCTAGGTGTGTTTCCTGCAGATAGCAAATGGATGGCTTGTGTTTTTTAATCCAGTCAGCCAATCTGTGCCTCTTCAGTGGGGAATTCAAGCCATTAACATTTACTGAGATAATTGATAAGTGTGGTAGTGTTCTATTCATCTTATTTTGTGAGAATCCATTGCTTAGTTTTATCTTTTGCATCATTGTGGAAGTTAGGTTCTGTCCTTTAATTTCTGAATTCCTACTTTGCTGTTGATCCATTATGATGGTCAGTGTGTAGAACAGGTTGAAGTATTTCCTGTAGAGCTGGTCTTGTTGTGGCAAATTTCCTCCATGTTTGTATATCAGTAAATGATTTGATTTTTCTGTCAATTTTAAAGCTTAGCTTAGCAGGATATAGAATTCTGGACTGGAAATTATTCCGTTTAAGTAGATTACAGGTAGACGACCATTTTCTTCTTCTTTTTTTTTTTTTTTTTTTTT
>NW_003852397.1:17394904-17435626 GCF_000181295.1 Otolemur garnettii | reverse complement strand
TGGCAGCTTGAAGAATCTTTTCTTTTGTCTTGACTTTGGACAGGTTCATCACAATGTGTTTTGGAGTAGCTCAGTTAGAGATGAGGCAACCTGGGGTCTGATATGCCTCTGAAAGAAGTGTGTCAGAATCTTTGGTGATATTTGGGAAATTTTCATTTATAATATTCTTTAGAATGGCTTCCATTCCCCTGGAGTATTCTTCTTCCCCTTCTGGGATACCTATAACTTGTATGTTTGAATGCTTCATAAAAACCAATAAAATTCTGTCAGTGAATGTTATGCTTTCTCTCTCTTTCTTTTCTGCCTCTTTAACTATCTGAGTTATCTCAAGAGCTTTGTCCTCTACCTCTGAGATTCTTTCTTCTGAATGATCTAATCTGTTGTTAATACTTTCTATTGCATCTTTAAGTTCCCTAATTGACTGCTTTAGTTCCTTCAACTCTGCTATAACCTTTTTATATTCTTCATATTGTTCACCTCTTATTTGATTCTGTTTTTGGATTTCCTTTTGATTATTTTTCACTTTATCAGCAGTTTCTTCCATTGCTTCCATCATTTCCTTCATTGTTTTCATCATCTGTATTCTAAATTCCCTTTCTGTCATTTTTAACATTTCTTTATAGGTGGAATCCTCTGTAGTAGGTACCTCACAGTCCTTCGGCAGGATGGGGGGTGGGGTTGCTCTAGACTGGTTTTTCATGTTGCCAGGATTTTTCTGCCAATTCTTCCTCATGAATAATTGATTTCTTTTATCTTTTTCCTTGCCCTAATTTTCCTTTCACTTCCTCTTGCTCTTTAAGTTGCAGTGCCTCTGGACTAGGGTTTTGATGAGTCCTTTTGGTACGGGACCAGAAGGATGAGAAGATTGAAGAGCAAGAAGGAAATAAAAAAAGAAAAAAGAGAAAGGAGATGGGATGGGTATAAAGGAATATTGAGAAAAAGAAGAGAGGCACAGAAAGAGGGAGACAGGAGCAATATAGGCTTACAGGAGGGTACTTTGACCCAACCTTACAACCTCCCAACCTCTGGTGATGTCAGGTCGGGTGGTTCCCTTGAGGTCAACAGCTCTTTGCTAGCCTGTTTGGACACAGTACCCCACCTCCACCAAGTAGAAAGGAAAGGCAAAAATAGTATAAATCAAACCAAAGCAAGCAAACAGAAAACTTTATAGGATAAAGGTGGGGGAAAAAACAAATAATAGGGGTAGAAACACTAGCAAAAATGAAGTCCTAATTGTTGAAAAAGGCAACAATGGAAAATTATATTTAAACTAGAAAAATGAAGAAAGAAAATAAATAAAAAAAGAAAAGAAAAATCTATAGAGAAAAATGTTGAAATTAAGAAAAAAACTAAAAAACAAAACCAAAAACAAAGCAGCATATATATCTTGCTGGATATTATCTGGACAACAGGTGATCTTCTGGGGTATGAGGTTTTTTTTTTTTTTTTTACACTTTTTGGCCTGGGTTTGTGTTTGAACCCACCATCTCCAGCATATGAGGCCAGTACCCCACTCCTTTGAGCCACAGGTGCAACCCAGGTATGAGATATTAATCACAATGCTGATATGGCTGTACGAGATGGAGTCTGGAGGCCTCCACTGATTTCTCAAACCCTGCAGCCCACTTAAAAGTCACTTTAAACTGCTAACCTTGGCTAAGCAGAAGCTTTCCCAGGAAAGCACTTGTCACTGGGCTCACCCCTGAAGTGGCTATCCACTTACCCTGTGTGCCAAAACCGGTCTCACTCTATACCCCCGAGGGACAGGGCTATAAGGCATCTCAGTCCCCACCTTTAGGCTGCTCAGTCACTAGATTACTTGTTCCACCCCATCCTTGCTCTGAAACCCTGAGGGCAGAGCTTGCTGGGGCAGTTCTCCCACAATGGCTCCATGCAGCCCACAGCAAAACACTATTTGCTCTGTCTTGCACAACAGCTCAGTCTGGGGCAATAGACAATACTAGACAATACTTAAAGTCCTCCGCACTCTTGCCCAAGTTCTCCTAAGGTAGTTCAACTGAGTGCCAAGTCCAAAAAACTCCCAAATAGCTCACAAGTAAGGCCTTTCCAGTTTGCAACCTCAGTGCTGCTGTATTTACAGCTGCTGGCAGGATTCGACTGAACAAGCACACACAAACACTTGCCAGTTCTCGACTGCTTTTGTCCTCTTCATGAGGTCCAGAAGTCACATGCTGACTCCCTGTGTCCTCAAAGGGATGTTTTTTGTTTTTTCTCTATGATCCTATTTTAATCAAATATTTTAAGACTTTTGATATTTTTAAAAACTTTCAATAATCAAATTATAAATTAAAACCTTTTGCTTTATGCTTTACTCCAAGCTTTTCTTGGAGTATTTGTCTGGGAGTATCCAGATGGGCTCCTGGGCTCTGAAATACCTAAAAAGTATGTAGATATCTAACAAGAGAAATGTTAAACGGATTAGGCTCATTTGGTATATTAAAGTGCATGGGAAGCATTGTCAAATAATAAATGATATTAAACCATTTTAAAGTTTTTTTGTATGGGTATGTTATCACGAAGTGTTCCTGGAATTGTTCGACATTTCCAGAAATATGATAATCCTAATGTAATGCTGTCAGCCATGTGGCTAGTTTTTATCTTAAAATACTGTATGTTGTAGAAATAACAAAAGTTTCTTGTCACTTGCATCACAATGAACTCTTATTGGATCTTCAATCATAATCGTTTTAGGTCTTGTCATGTACAGAGAGTTAATCGTTTTCCTCCGGACTCTCCTGAAAACTGTTGCAAGCAACTATAAACTTGAAGTGTTTTGTCATTGAAGAGATTCATGAAAAAACCTCTGAAAAGCATAAGTTTCTGATAACTGTAAGATTATGCCATTGCGCAGGGTAAGAATTCCCAAAACTCTAATGAAAACTAATTGGTCCATAAAACTGCTAACCTAACATCCAGCCATAACAAGAAATAATTGAATACAAAGGAAATTATTGTTCGATTTTTATGATAAGTCAGCCAGTCTGAAAATTACTAAGATATGCAAATTGAATGAACTCCTTAAGACTGATACAAGTCAAATTTCCCATAATAACTTGTTTATGAACAGTGCTGTGCATCTGAATTGGAGAAACAAAATTGGGATTTAAAAGAATGCAAATTCAACGTTAAGCATGGACTCAATGAAGTGGTCCAAGGTGGCTGTCTGGTTCATCACACAGTCCTCACAGCTTTTGTGAAGGGCTCAGTGACATCTTGAACTTTCCCTGAGAAACACAAACAATGTAACCTAATCATTTATACCCTCATATTAATCTGAAATTAAAAAAAAAACTACTCCTGCATTCACCACTCCTTATTCAAATAATACAAAATATGAAGGAATCGGTTGAGTGACTTCTAAAATTGCTAAAATGGTTTGTAAACAATGTTATTTTGTAATCCTTGCAAGACAATAAAAACTTCAAAGGTGGTACAGTGGTCTTTTATTCATGGTTTCACTTACCCACAGTCAACCATGATCTAAAAATATTACATCATGACTCTTGCACTTTGGGTCCATTATCAAGTAAAATGAGAGTTGCTTGAACACAAGAAAATGAGTGTGATACCATGACAGTCAATCTGCTAACCAAGATGGCTAACCAACCAAGCAAGCAGGGAGTGATAGAGCAGGTGCAAAATTTTAGCCTGTTACTCAGAACAGAATGTAGTTTCAAACTTATGAATTATTTATTTCTGAAATTTTCCATTTATATCACAATGCCTCTGTCATTTATTTCACTTTATCTTGTCATGAAGGCATTTGAGCATCTCACATCATCACAAGAAGAGTGAGTGCAGTTCAGTAAGATATTTAGAGATAGCGAAGGGCCACATTCACATATTGTTATTATAATTGCATTATTTTATTACTTATTATTGCTGTTAAATCTCTTGCTGTGCCTAATTTATAAATTAAACTTTATTATATGTATGTATTGAAAAAACATATGAGGGTTTGGCACTATCTGTGGTTTCCGGCATCCAGTCAGGGTCTTGGAAAGTATTTCCCCCATTGATAAAGGCAGGCCTTTGTACATTTCTAGCATGAGCTGGATCATTTTATTCAGTTGACACTGTCAATGCATAATGTCTGGTTGTGTAGAATCCTTCCTTTGCAGGAAGGGTGATGCTGTAACAGCAGCCAAAAGTTATTAGAAAATGCATGGGTTTTTTTTTTTTTTTCAACTAAATTTACTGAATAACCTTGGTCAAAGGTATTGCTAATTGATGACAGTCAGAGCCACCTCACTGGAAAATAATGATTGCCCCTTTAGGAAATAGTTACTGGAAGACCTAAACCTCCAATAATATTACCTCATGAATATCCTGCTCTTATAACCTCTGATGGGACAGGAAATTCCAAGACTTTATTAAATTATATAAAAGTATATTTTTACTACATAAAATAGCCCATCCACTGATGAACAGGTCTTTCATGATTTAGAATCTAAAGGCTGAGTCTCTAGGAAATGATGCCAGGGAAAGACTGTCCTTGAACCCCATGGAAAGGAATCATATCAAGCTCATCTTACACCCACACTGCAGCAATATTTCAGGGTCCCGAGTTTTAAATTCACATCTCTCAACCATGGTACCAACATTGCTCCATAACCAATTGGAAATTGAACATTGGTCTATACCTCTTAATTTACACTTTGGAAAAAGAGGAATTTTCCAGCAGGCATAAATTCCTTAAATGGACATTGTTTGGTAGAACAGTCCTTTTCTGGTTTGGCATAAATGTAAAGTAGGTTATGATTAGAAATCTGTCTCAAACATTAGCTACTATAGCTGACTTTACTGCAAAGGCTACATTTGCCCAGAAAATGCCTTTAAATTCTTTTGCTAAAGTTCTTTTAGATAACAGGATTACTTTGGACTACTATTGGCTGCACTGGGGGAATGTATGTTATACTTAACATCTCTTTGTGGAGTTGTTTAGCAAACAAGGTAGTTTGTTAAAAACAAGTAGATTTTTCTTCTGGCTCAGTTTTTTATTTATTTGCTATTAATTGGTTTGGTGTACAGGGACTCCTGTTAAGGAATACATGTTAGACTCTTATTATTATTCTCCTAATAGTGATCATAGTAATCTTTCTGGTGCACTGTATCCACTCAAGAGACTTAAACTTAAATGCTAGTATGTACCTATACCCTGCACATCAAATATTTTCACTGTGGTTAGAGCAACGAAAGACTAAAGAGAATGTAAAGAATAATTCAACTGATCTGATGTGTGACATAAAAATTCCACACTGAGTCCAAAAAAGTCCATTATACTGGTAATAGAGAGAGGCATTGACATTCAATGTTTGGCGGATCTCTCAAGATTGATAGGCTGACCAAAAGGAAGGTATTGTTAAATTAAATAAGCAGGAGGCCATAAGTCTGAGGCTGTCTCTGTAGTTTGAATTCCTACAGAACAAACCACAGCCTAACTTACTATGTCAACAAATTAAAATATACATTAGAAATTTAACAAACATCTGAGTTCCAGCCTATCACAAGCAAGGAGGTTTCCACTATCCACAGGCAAGCAACTCATCACACCATGCACAAATAAGGCATATGCTTAGCTGTAGCCAATCAGGTGATTGATGTACTTTGCTTCTGTGTCTGGCCTACAGCAGCTCACTGTTCACACTGCTGTTGGTGCTCACTGAACCTCTGATGGGTCAGGGCATTGCCTGATTCATGAATCATTCTTCTTTCAGATATACTTGAAACTCTGCTAAATTTATTTTTTCTAAAGGTGTTTTTAATATAGTATTAAAATTAACGGATGTTTTAACAAAAAGAAAAAATTAAATAAATGGATCATTTCAGATTTCAGCTGGATAAATATTAGTTACCAGAAGAGCTTATAAAGATCCTACTAAAGTTAAGAACAAAGAGTTTATAAGATGTATAAAAGCATCAAGGTGATGCCCAAAATGCTTCATTTAATTTGTATATAGTATAATGTGACCTCTTGCTTGTATGAAAATAGGAAAGTGACTGCTCGTATTGTTTCCAACCCCCCTTATTTGACCTTCAGTCTCTTTCTTACTTATATTATTTCCTTTACTTAACTGAACATTCTAAAACATTTTTTCTATAACAGAAGTCTCACTAATGTTTAATTTTTATTTTTGCTGCATTTAGTTGGATTCAATACCTATAAAATACCACAAGTTCTCATTAGCTTTGCTTTTAGCAATATTTTGTCTTATTTATCTATTTTTTTTAATTTTCAAATATTATAGGGTACAAATATTTTGGTTACGTGAACTGTTTGTGTACAGTTTGAGTCAAAGTAGTTTTATGTGCGCCCATCACATGGGTAATGTGCACTGTACCCTTTGGGGTGTATTTGTTTCTCCCTGCCTACCCCCCACCTGCATACTTTCCATTGAGTTTTACTACCAAATCTGCACATGGCATTAATTGATTAGCTCCAATTTAATGATGAGTACGTGTGGTGTTTGTTTTTTCCGTTCTGTGATATTTCCCTTAGAAGAATGGCCTCCATTTCCATCCAGGTTGTTACAAAAGGTATTAGTTTGCCACTTTTTTATGGCTCAGAGGTACTCCGTGATATAAATATACCACATTTTACTAGTTCACTCATGTGTTAAGGGGCATTTGAGTTGTTTCCATGTCTTTGCAATTGTGAATTGTCCTGCAGTAAACATACAAATTCATCTATCTTTTTGATAAAATGACTTTTTCTTTTGGGTAAATACCCAATAGTGGGATTTCTGGGTCAAATGGTAGGTCTACTTTTAGTTCTTTCAGGTATCTCCATACAACTCAATAGAAGATGTACTAATTTGCAGTCCCAGCAACAATATATAAGAGTTCTTTTCTCTCCACGTCTACTACAGAATCTGCTACTTTGGAATTTTTTTTTGATAAAAGCTATTCTCACTGGAGTTAGGTGATGTATCATTGTGGTTTTAATTAGCATTTCCCTGATGATTAGAGAAACTGAACATTTTTTCATATGTTTATTGGCCTTTAGCATATCTTCCTTTGAAAAGTTTCTATTCATGTTTTTATTACCACTTTTTTACGGGGTTGTTTGTTTTCTTCTTGCTGATTTGCTTGAGTTCCTTATAGATTTTGGTTATCAGCCCTTTACCAAGTATATAGCATGCAAATATTTCCTCCCATCCTGTAGGTTGTTTATTTGCTCCACTGATTGCTTCCTTGGCTGTGCAGAAGCTTTTTAATTTAGTCAGGTCCCATTGGAAGATGGAAACAAGATTCCCACCTCTCATCACTCACAAATATTAATTCATGATGGGTAACAGATTTAAATCTAAGGCATGACACTAGAATAAAATGTTGGAAAAACTCTTATAAACTTTGGCCTAGGTAAAGAATTTATTATGCATCTTTTGATTGGTTAGATTTTTTTCCTTTTCTGGAAAGGTATTAGATTCCAGGTCTCCTTAAATGTTTCAGTTTGTAATTTTATTTCTTTTGTTACTTTAGGAAATTTTTTATATTCTATCTTTAAACGTATTTTCTCCACCTGTACTGAATCCTTGGCTCAGATATTCTTTTCGTTCCATATGCATCATGTTTTCTGTACTTGATTAAACTCTTAGTCCATTTCTTTTCCATGTGCTTGATAATCTCATGCCTTTTTGTATGTCTGTAGTTGATGATTATAATTTATTTATTAGTGTGCAAATGGTATTTGGACTCTCTGTTTGTTTTCCTGGCTCTGCATTTCCTCTTTTCATTTCATTTGGTTATTTATCTTAACTTTGAGTTCTAAAATTATTGAATTTATGCTCTGATTAAGTTCATTTATAGCATGACTTATTTGTGGGAAATAATCTTTTCACTGGGTTTGGTTGATTATTTATTTTCCCCAAATAAATTTTTCATCTGGCTTTTGCATGCCATTATCTCCTCTGATATTTCTCTGTTTTTCTTTTGGAGTATTGTATGTATATGCAGTCACTTCATTTGGCTTAGGCTAAGTAGGAGATTTCTAAATAGGCCTCTATGAGATCTGATTTAGCTATTGGGTTGTTAGAATTTGTCTTTAAATTTCATGTCTGAGAACTGCTCCTCTATATGAGCTGTGGGAAAAGAATTCTAGCCATTGATTCAGAGCCTGCTGATGGAGAAGCATGAGGATAGAGCTGAATTTGTTAGGATCTGAATGTCGCTTGTGTTGGATAACTTGGCCTCTGTTTTCCAATCTAAGATTTTGCCCTGTGTCTAGCTGGAGTGGTACCCTTAGCACTGTGGCACTATACTCTGGGTTTTCAGATATTTTCTCAATTTAGGCTGAAGTCCTGTAAAATGCTGAGCCCAGAAGCTTCTGCTACATTTGCTGAGCATCCAAAACCCAGTCCCTAATAATTTGGGCATCTGCGATTGAGGATTTTATCATAACTTTTTTTCTAGTTGCTGTCTTCTCTACAGATTATGAGCTATTGGTGAGACTTGTCAGAATTTGATTTCCTTCCACCAACACAGCTTCGAAGGCTCTGGTTACCTGCTCTGCCAGCCAGAATTGTGCTTCTTTACTTGGCCATTACTTTCCAAAATTCCTATAGTGAAATTTGATTTCTTTCTTTGTATGGTTGCTAAAGGTGAATTTAAAATTTTTGTTTTGGTTTTTCTTGTGCTGTACACATCATCGACTTTTGCATACAACCAGTCTACAATCAGACTTCTTTTCCCATCTGTAACTCTGGAGCTCCGTTTTTCTTTTTTCTTTTCTCTCTTTTTCTCTTTTTTTACATTTTAATTATCACTTAGGTTTCTGGATGCACTCATAAAAGCAAATTATTTCTCCCCCCATTTCTATGAAAAAAGGCGGTCTGCAGACCTTTATGCAAATCTCCAAGAAACCAATCATTCTCCCTACCCTTACCTGATCTGATAGACCCCTTGTTTTCTGGGATTTGCTGCTTCTTTATCTTGAATTATAAAATCTGGTCTTCCAGATTGGAATGTTGACATTAATTCCAGATTGGCATGCACATTAACTTCTCATAAAAACCTGTTTGATTATTTTGGTTGATTTTTTAAAGAAATTTTAATAACATAGGATTTTATAGGACAATGCCTTTAAATATTTACATACCTGTTGCACAAGAAAGTTAATTCAGTGGTTGGTATAAATTCCATTTGACTGAATTTCAGCATTGAAATTGAGATTCGATTAATATTTTTAATTATTATTCATATTTATGATGTGATTATCTTTTAATGTTTCAGAATTGTGATACTGCTTGCATTTTTAACTTTCTAGGTACCAATTTAAACAATGAGAAAAATTCTCTTTTCTTAGGTGACATTCAGTTTCTATGGTCTAGCAAGTTCAGAAGAGAATTTTTAGATAAAACAATTTCTATTTCATTTACGAATACAAGGTGTAATCGACAGTTATTTCCTAACTGACAAGTTCTAGTTTGGGCTGAATCTATGCTTTATTTTTTATTTTATTTTATTGTACTTCTTTATTTTATGTATTTTATTTTTTATTTAATTTATTTTATTTTAACTTTTATTTCTGAATACTACAGGTGTACACATGTTTCGTTTATATAATTTGCTTCTGTATATTTCAGGTCAAAGTTATAGTGTACTCTTCACCTAGAACATGTGCATTATAGCCCTTAATGAATTAATCCACCCCCTTCTCCTACCTCCTACTTGATTCCCACTGAGTTTATTCCACATGTGCACATAAGTGTTAATTTATTAGTTACAATTTAGTATTGAGTACACATGGTGCTTGTTTTCCCATCCTTCTGATACTTCAGTTGGGAGAAGGGCATCTAGTTTTGTTCATGTTGTTATAAAAGATACTAGATCATCATTTCTTAATGACTGTGTAATATTCTGTATATATACCCCATTTTACTAGTCCACTCATGTGTTGATGGGCATTTGGGTTGTTTCCACATCTTTGCAATTGTGAATTGTGCTGTCATAAAATTTGAGTGCAAGTGTCTTTATGATAAAATGACCTTTTTTCCTTTGGATGAATACCTACTAATGGAATTGCTGTATCAAATGGTAGTCTACTATTAGTTCTTTGAGATATCTCCTTGCCACTTTCCATAGAGGTTGTACACTTTCACTTTTGAAGTTTTGCCATTTGTATTCAGATTACATAGAAAATAGAGTTGTAACTCAAACACACTTTGTGATTTTTGTTTACTTGCAGTACTGTGAATATCCAGGGCTTAGAACTGTTCACATACTGATATACACTCAAAGAAATATATACAAAGCCAAATAGGTGTTTTGATCCAATTCATTACATTTTAGAGAAACTAAGATGTAAGACATAATGCAATCACTACTCTCATTGTCTTTGGGAAAAAACATATGGGTATTCAACTTTTCCTCTCATATATGTCTACCTATAAATACTCTTATAGATGATTTTGAGCAATCAAATAGCATGCATGACATCTTTAAATTTTAAAAATTGTTTTATTTACTTTATCTTGTATTTTACTAAAGTAGGTATTCAGCCCTCCTCTTTACTTCTAGTATTGTGGAATCTATCCAGGTAGCATCTAGGTAGAACAGGGTAAGACTGACAGCCATATTTCCACCAACTCTCCCTGCCTTATGCTACACACTCACTACCCATTAACATTTCTCTTACTGTTGTACTTGGATCACTCATCTCTCACAGATGTTTCTTCCATCCTTTTCTTTGTAATTAGCAATCACTCACATTCTGCTTCCCACATTTTTCCATAACCTCATTACTGTACTTGCTTATATTACGTGTAAGAACCTGTTTCCTTTTTCTGTTATCACACATACCATTTTCTCATTGCCAGCATTTTTACACAATAGGTGAATTATTTCAAGTTCAAATTTAACAATAGTGTAAGTTGCTATTTGCCCAGTTAACACATGTCTTATGCATTTATTCTATATTCAGTATTCAGTACGCTTATTGATATTTTATTTTCTTTTATGATATCTTTGAAAGCTTGAGCAAATAAAAATCTTCCTTCATTCAGCTCTGTTACATCTGGATAAGATGTGTCTAAATATTTATAGTTAAAAATATTTCAGTGAAACTATAATATTTTAGTCCTTTCCAGGACTTACTAATACTATTTCAAGAGTGATTCCCTGAGCATCCTCTTTAACCTTTCTGTTCCTTAGCACTGAATAAGACAGGAAAAAAAAATCACAGCAGTTATGTTGTAAAAGAAAAAAAAGAATCCTTATGCATGAACGAATTTAATCAGTTTCTGTTAAATTAACTTCTATTAGATTTTAAAAGTAATCATACCATCAATACAATTTTTAATATTTAAATATAAAAAAATTAATACCTTTCTTTCAAAATTTAGTGGAAGCCCTTCCTAATGCAGGATGATTCTAGTGATGGTTTCATATGCTGTATTATATCTGCAACTTAATACGTATATTAGGCATCTCATTGCTATTAGCACATTATTACTATTAGTAATGAAAATTGGTACAGAGTTCTAGAATATTTTATATCAAATTCAAGAAATCTAGTCATTTGTGGGAGAAGGAATATAATGGGATGGAAACAGCTCCTCTTCTAGTAAAATTCTAAGTGACACCAGTGATAATCAAAATAAAAGGCTTGGTGCCTGTAGCTCAGTGGCTAGGGCACTAGCCACATACACTGGAGCTGACGGGTTCAAACCCACCCCAGGCCTGCCAAACAACAATGACAACTGCAACTAAAACAAAGAAACAAAAAAAATAGCCAGGCATTGTGGCAGGCACCTGTATTCCCAGCTATTTGGAAGGCTGAGGCAAGAGAGAATTGCTTTAGCCTAAGAATTTGAGATTGCTGTGAGCTGTGATGACTTGGCACTCTACCAAGGGTGACATAGGGAGACTTTCTCTCAAAAAAAAAAAAATATATATATATATATATACACACACACACACATATATATGTGTATATTTTGAGACTCTATCTCAATATAGATAGATAGATAGATAGATAGAGATATGTATATATATATGAACAGATGAATCCAGGACATTCATACATCTTATTTTTACCATGTTCCATAATTTCATTTTTTGGGTGAGCAGAAATGTATTATATGGTATTGGCCAGAAGGATCCCATCACTGGTGGTAGCTGGAAGATAGATAGTCCTTGGTGCAATGTAACCTGCTGCAAGGGTTATTAGCTAGTGCATTCTACTAGGGATTTAGAAATATGGAAGAAATAGCAACCATGCTGATAGATTTGATGGATGCATTAGACAAAAGTAAAGTGGAGAGTATAGAGCAATTACTTAACAAATAAAATCTAATGAGACAGCCAGATAACCTTCTTAGAAGGATGTAAAGAGATATCATCACCTGCAGTGAAAGAAAAGAGTAAGCTTAAGACTAGAACCAGGATTTAATTGTCAAAGAAGCTGAATGCCAATGAGGTTGAACTTCTAAGTAAGCAGATCTACTATGTCATATGGGACCCTAGTGTATATGATGGGATGCCTTGGTGTTACTCTCAAGTCTTGAAAGGCATGCCTCCCTTAACCCCTCTGAATTTCCATTAGTGGCCTTTCTGCTAGAAGCTTGTGCTTCTCCCTGTGCTTGCAAATGAAGCAGGGACCTTTCCTTTGTCAGACAACATGTATCAACTTAAGGATATGCTCCTTCTTCCCCTTCAAACTACTAGATCCATGACTAGACAGGGACATCCAGGACCTGATGATGAAAGAAGGGACTGCATCTCTAAAGAGTTACAGGACCTTGTGGCACCCGTGGCTCAAAGGAGTAGGGCACCAGCCACATATGCCAGAGGTGGCAGGTTCAAACCCAGCCCCAGCCAAAAAAGAAAAAAAAAAAAAAAGAGTTACAGGACCCAACCACTGTATCCTGGCTAGAACTCAGAGACTACACACGGGACAGATTTCTGAGGGTGCTTGATCAGAGTGGCTGGAAAATAAAACTAGATAAAGGTTATCAATTTGGGACCAGTCTCCCAGAATACAAAATATTTAATACTGTGAAAATACCCTTTTACTAGTATGGGGGATAGAAACACAATGACCCACATGAGGAGTGATAAAACTTTTGCTTCTAGGGACTATTAGTAAATACAGTAGAACCTCTATAGATGACTACTTCTCTACATTGACCAACCTCCTTAAGTTGACCTACTTTTCAAAGACAAGACATGCATCACATGTATGTATTAGTACAGTAAGCCTAATTCCTTATCTTAGCACCTCTATGTGTTGACAGTCCCTTGAGTTGTCGACGTACAGAACTTCTACTCTATTTAGGTTTTGTGGGCCAGGTGGTCTTTGCTGCAACTATTCAATTTAGGCCTTGTGATGGACAAGCAGCTATAAATAATACACAAATGAATGAGAGTAGCTGTGTGTGTTTCAATGAAACTTGATTTACAAACACAGGTAACAGGGTTTGACCTATGGTCCATATTTGCTAATCTCTGGCCTACAGTGAGATTGAAATGGCAGACAGTGGTACTGCAAAAGATTCAGAGATGGGCTCATGATAGAGTGAATAGACTACACAAGCTGAGAAGAGCTAGTTAAGGAATATTTTCAATGGGGAAGGCCCATAGAGCACAATATTTAACAAGACCATCAAGAATGTACTAGTGGGAGGGGCACCTGCTTCACTTATTCAGTGATAGTTTGCCTCTGCAGGCCAGGGCTAATAGTTGGAGATGCCATTGCAGAGTTGGAGCAGCATGTATGGTGGTAATACTGAAGCAATGGATGCCAGGTATCATTGTTTATGAACGGGAGCCAAATGCTGTAGAACCTCCCTGTAAGCTGGCCATCCAAGAGACTCTAACAAACTGGTCAACATACAGAGGTGGTCAGCATAAGGCACTAGGCCTAGTATACTGATACATATATGTAGTACATGTCCAATCTATGAAATTAGGTCAACTTAAGGAGGTGGTCAATGTGGTCAACTATGTACCTGTAATTACCACAATGAGTGGCAAGTGTAAAGAGTCTTCTGGTGGTCTGGCCAGTGGGGAGCTAGGGAGACACTTAAAAAAATATGATATCTTGGGTGGCACCTGTGGCTCAAAGGATTAGGGTGTTGGCCCCATATGCCAGAGGTGGCGGGTTCAAACCCAGCCCCGGCTGAAAAAAAAAAAAACTGCAAAAAAAAAAAGGTATCTCTAGCTGCAGAATAAATGAATAGCTAATGCTTTATAACTCAATTTGTACAAAAAAGTTCAAGGAAGATGCTAAGGAGGCTGATAAAAATTGTTCCAATTAAAAGTCACGCTTCCTGGTCCTCATTTTTGGCGCTCCTACCTCTTTCACACCTAGATTCCACTAACTGAAAGAGAGGCAAGATTCTTAAGAGAAAGTACCTTACAAATGCCAGGCCATGGCAAAGTAAATGGTAATGTATCCTCATCACTTTCCACAAGAGGCCTACAGACATTTGACTCAGGCAACTATAAAATGTGTAAAGTGGAATGCCCAAACACTTTAAGAACTGTTCTATTCAACATGAAAGTTAGCATCATGGTGCTCTGTTTGGGTGGGACTCAGTATGGGATACAGGCAACAAAATGCAATGGAATTAGCCTGGCTCCACAGACCTACTCAGGGGTCATTACTGAAGCCTCTGACTATACAATTGACTCTATATGCTTGATATTTAGCACATTCCCCAAATTGACTCTTTGGCCTGGAATAATGGAATAAGAGCCATTGTAGGAAACATTAATGAAAGCATCTAACCCGTCTCCTCTACTTCATTTTCTAACCAAATAGTAAATAATCACAGTAGTTAATACAGAGGGAAATGGCATTGATAAGCAACATCCTTGAAGTTATACAAAATGCAGGATGGTAATTATTATATATTTCTACTTACTTTATCAATCTGGCCCCTGCGATGAGTTGATGGATCTTGGAGGAAAATAACAAACTACCAAGTAGGAGCTCCAAGTTTAGCTATTATGCCAAATATGTTATTGCTAGAGTTGATTAACATAAGCCCAGGTTATATCTAACATAACAAATTTCTCCTATCTAACAAATGTTATGTTAGATATAACATAATAGCTCACTGATCAGGGAAATGTTTTCTTTCAAATCTGATAACAGCTTACTGATTGGGGAAATGCTTTCTTTCAAATCAAGAAATAGTTTGCTTCCAAGACTTAGCAATTATGAATTGGGCTGCAATAAACATTCTGGTACAAATATCTTTGTTATAATGTGATTTTTGGTTTTCTGGATATAGTGCCCATTGACCCATGAATGGATCTATAAATTGTGGTATATGTACACCATGGAATATTATGCAGCCTTAAAGAAAGATGGAGACTTTACCTCTTACATGTCTACATGGATGGAGATGAAACATATTCTTCTTAGCAAAGTATCTCAAGAATGGAAGAAAAAGTATTCAGTGTACTCAGTCTTACTATGAAATGAATTTATAGCTTTCTAATGAAAGCTATAGCTTATTATAGCTCAAGAAGAAGGGGAAAAGGGAGTGGGAGGGGAGGGGAGGGCAGAGGACAGGTGGAGGGAGGGTAATTGGTGGGACCACACCTACAGTGCATCTTACAAGGGTACATGTGAAATTTACTAGGTATAAAATATAAATGTCTTAACACAATAACTAAGAAAATGCTGTGAAAACTATGTTAACAAGTTTGATGAAAACACTTCAAATTGTATATAAAACCAGCACATTATACCCCATGATGTCATTAATGTACACAGTTATGATTTAATTTAAAAAAAAAGATACTGAAAAAAAAAGAAAGAATTTGCTTTTTATGTAGACCAAGAACACTTTTACCCATGGATATGTAAACTCTCTTGCTTTCTGCTAATTGTTGGCCTACTCAGCACTTCTCCTTGCCCATTATCAGCTTTTCAATCTATTCTCAGACTCTTGGCGCCTTGAACTCTGTTACTTCTTCACACTGTAACCTTCTGAATGATAACAATAGCATGTCTTCCCCCCATTTCTCCATTTATAAATGAGAATGATAATTATGCCTCAATATTAGTGGGAGGATTAAATGAGATAAGTTTTGTGTTACAAGTTAAGTGGCCATCAATAAGATCAAGTGACTTGAAGTTCATGAAATGTAATCAAGTTATAATCAGTATGGCCAGGAGAGCAGAATATGTAAGTAGCTACAATAGAAGAAGGTAATGCAGGGAACTGGTTACCTATGTGATGGTATAGATGAGAGCCAAACATGGGACAGAGAGGTCCCAGAAATTAGCATCAGCAAGAGTGTTCATTAATTTGACTCAAAAGACAAATGAACAAAAGAAGCTGGTTTTGTTAGAATCTACGGGTTGGGATCATCTGATGAAAACTGGAACCATGGTAGGCTTGCCTGTTGGGAGCTAAAGGTAAAGAGGAAATACATTTTTTTTTTATTTCAAAAGAGCTGACCAAAGAAAAGGATGGAGAAAGAAATATTAGGACTACTCCCTTCCCCTGGCCCTCCAATACCTTGCCTCTCATTGACCAGAAGCCAGTTGACATGAAGCCAAGCAAACACCACCTGCAGGGGTCAGGCCAGAGCACAGGAAGGATCTAAAGTCAACCATGTTTTTATCTGTAGAGGTCATGGCATCAGGCTACATCTTTGAGGGTGGGGTTTCCACAGTGGAAAAATATATTTCCGCTATCAGCTCTCCTGGAATTAGATTAAGGCTGATTTAGGAAGACAGGAATTGAGATGGCAAAGTGATGGACCACTGCTCAGCAACAGAAAGGAATAAGCTGTGAATACTTGTAACAACTTGGATGAATCTGAAATGCATTATACTAAGTGAAAGATGCTAAATAGAAAGAATATATAAATTATGGTTCCATTTATATGAAACTCTAGAAAAGGCAAAATATTAGTGATAGAAACCAAATCAGTGGCTTCCAGCGACTGGAGTATGGGAAAGGAGATGAACTGCAAAGGAGCACAAGGAAACTTCATGGGGAGAGAAGTTTTCTCTCTGATGATCGTGGTGAGGGTTACAAGCTGCATGTACTTCTCAAAACATTAATAGCACATCTTCAGCGGGTAAATTATATTTTATGTAAATTCTACTCAATGAAGCTGATCAAAATAAATTTAATTAAATATTCATATACATTTATTCTTTCCTTTTTTGAAAAAAGTGGGGTTTAATTGATTACTGAAACATGAAAACTCTCCCATTCTCCAAATTTACTAGCATTTTCTGTTCCCAGAAATGCAGAACATGATTTATTATCATGTGGGAGCCTGATTTCCTTAACCCATCAACTGGTTATGTTACAGAAATCAAAGCCCAATTTTTCAAAAATCATATTTAAAACTTTGGTTCTAATAATGTTTATAGACACACATCTGAATTACTGAGTGCATTTCCCACTTTTCTTGCAACTTATCGCTATAAAAGCATTTATAGAGTGTATGGTTCATAAAAGTCACACTTTTAGCTTTCAAACACATGCATAATTAATTGTCTATAACATTATAGAGACAGCAGGCAACTTAGAAAGATAGTGACTCTATCAAAAATTTTGGAATACGTAGAAGGCTTCTTTGGGGGAAATTATATCCAGAATCAAGAAACTATATAACTCCATGATCTCCACAAAGGAAAAACTTGAAGCAAAGGAAAAACTTCCTAAAATAGGAAGTTGAACTTCTAAGTTGTCCAAAGTGACAAACACATTGAAAATCTGGAAGAAACAACTCAAGAGATTAAAACAAACACCAAGTACAATGCATGGGAGAGAACTGATTGAACTCAAAATCATGTAAAAAGAAGAATGGTACAATGCAAACACCTAATGTCATCTCGTGGTCTGACTGAGATTTCTGAGAACACAGCTTAATGGTATTTTGGCAAGTCTGATGGAGGAGTTGATTACAATTTAATGTCAGATGAATTTATTTTCAAATACCAGTGTTATAGATAAGATGCATAATGCAGGATTAAAATACTCTGCTACTAGATGATATCGCTGTGGGGAAAGATTTGAACTGGTGTCTCTGATGTGGGATAGGCTCTCTTCTGAGAAGGGAAATCCTTGTTTCCTTGGAGCTAAGCCTGGAGATCCAGACTAGGGAGGCGAGCTGCTTGAAATACCAAAGAGGTAGTTATTATTTCCTGTCTAATTGTCAGTAACAAGACAAGAGCAGCTTATCTCCTGTGACATATTGAAGGAACACAAAGACTGCTGGGTGGGAGGCCTGCTGCCATCAGAGACTCTATTCTTGCCTCTGACATAAATTTAAAGGAACTTTTCTGCTTCTTAGAATGAGGGAATTGGTATGAAGGTGTGAGCTAACTTCATCTATTTAGAATTCTTATATGTTTTGAGCATCTTTGTTTTTAATTGCTCACCTCAGTCACAATGGGCAGAATTACCAGTTTGTGTAGTAGACTTTTCAGCTATTTAAAATAGATCATTAAATTATATTGTAAACAAGAAGGTTGAGCTTTTGTGCATTGATTAATCATGCTAAATAAAGTATTTGTTAATTGTACTTGAGTTTCCAGCATTATGCAAATACTTTCCAATGGCATTTTGAAGTCTTAAAGCTGTGCTTAATTAGGAGAGTTGGAAATTTGCCAATGGAGTTTACAGAACCTTGTTATAACATCAGGGAGGTAATGTAATGGGGAGGTAAAATGCCATTTCTCAAGCTGCAACAGAAACTTGAAAGTCATCAAATTTATCATGCTAAAATATGTGTCTTTGGCCAATCCTATGGTGGCTCTAAGTGCCATGGAAGTGGAAATTAAAGTCAGTAAGTTATTTGTCAATCACAAAAGGTCTTACTGATAAGGAAAAACATCTTGGATTTCTTATTCACTAGATTTTTACTTCAAAATCTCTCTGTTATTGGATTGTGATTTTAAGAACATTAGATTTTTATGGCATTGTGTTCCATATAGAACATTTTTAAAAAATGTTTTAACATATCTAGGTTGTAGTGAGGCAGTCAGAACAAGAGAGGAATAAATCTGGGGAGGTATTGAGGAAAACCTGTACTGGGAAGCTAAACAGATGTACAGAGTGTGTTTTAATCCCTCAAGGCTCTTTAGATGTCAAGTGGCTCATGTTTCTGGACACTATTTGTCAGATCATATTGAGCTATCTCAGGTTTATATTCCTGGGGATTGATTTTGTTAATGAAGAACTCACCAGATAACTCAAGGTTATCTGCAGTGAAAGATGACTTCTTCATGTCTCAGCGGCTGAAAGATGGCTTGATGATTATTTCTTAAATGGCAGAAGTTGAGGTGTGGGTTTATGGTGTGAAGATTTTTAACAGCAAGCTGAAGTAACAACTGGACATACTTTAGAACTTTCTGGCGAATGTTTATGATCAACTGGAACTCTTTCAGGGCATATTAGAGAGGAAGAGGCAAAAGAGGAGGAGGGGAAAGAAGTGGAAGCCAAGCCTGAACTGCTGCTGTGAGAACTTGGTGACAGCATTCTCATCTTACAAGTAAGTGCCAAATATTTCCCCATCTATGAGGAAAATGATGTGGGGTTGCAAAGAGTACTTAGAATAAGAAAAAAAATACACGTTACAGAAATAACAAATAGGAGATAGGACTAGAAAGTAATGATATATATTCTTATCTAGCCCATGGGTTTTTTTTTCATACCTCCTATTTCTTTGTATGTTAAAGGCAAACAGACTCTAAAGCGTCTATACTAAATTTTAATTTTCAAGTTTGTCAGTCAAAACCAAGTGGTCATGTCGATTCAAAATAAGAACCATCACTTACTTAAATAAATAAATGAGTCTTTAAAATTAGGCCTATGTCTGACTTTATCTGAATCACAACAGGTTAACTATTCCTCAGGGTATTTTTTAAAGCCTTACTATTGAATTATTTTTTAATTTTAGGTTAATGTGAGTGTACAAACAACTAGGTTACAATATGTGCATTTGTTAGGTAAAGTCCCTCTTGTAGCTGTGTCCTGCACCCCAAAGGTGCGCCATATACAGTTACATTGTGCCCATTAAGTGGGAGCACACTTATCCCCCTCCCTTTTCCTCTCTTTTCCCAACTTAAATTGAATTAAGTTTTTCTTTTAAGTGGGCACCTATTAGATCATCTACTGGCTCATATTAGTATCGAGTACATTGGATATTTGCTTTTCCATTCTTGTGATACTTTACTAAGAAAAATGTGGATTAACAGTTTGTTAATCCATCCCTCTGTTGATGAGTATTTAGGTTGTTTCTACATCTTAACAATCATAAATTGAGCTGCAATAAACAATCTAGTGCAAATGTCTTTATAATAAAATGATCTTTTTTTTTTTTTTTTTCTTCTGGGTAGATGCCTAGTAATGGGATTGTGACATCAAACTGGAGGTCTAATTTGAATTCTTTAAGGATTCTCTATACTTCTTTCCAATGAAGCTATATTAGTTTGCAGTCCCACCAATAGTGTAAAAGAGTAAGACATGAAATGATAAAAATCCTAAAAGAAAGCGTAGGAAAAACTCTTGAGGATGTCAGCCTAGGGAAAGATTTTATGAAGAAGACTTTAGAGGCAATCACAACAACAAAAATAAGCAAATGGGACTTAATTAAGCTGAAAAGCTTCTGCATAGCTAAGGACACAATAAGTAAAACAAACAAATAACCTTCAGAATGGGAAAAGATATTTGCATGTTACGAATCTGGCAAAGAGTTGATAACTAGAATCTACAGAGAACTCAAATTAACCAATAAAACTGGAGCAATCCTATCTATCACTGGGCAAGAGACATGAAGAGAACCTTCTCTGAGGAAAACAGATGAGTGATTAATAAACTTATAGAAAAATGCTCATTGCCCCTAATCATCAGAGAAATGCAAATGGAACAGGCTTTTTGTTGGAGCACACTACTTAGGTTTAGTGATCTTCTCTGGGTGCATGCTAACAGGAGAATCAAGGAATACTCAGGAGAATGCAGTTTTTAAATTATAAAATATCACCCTGACAAGAGCCAACATTTTGCTAATCTCATTAAGGGAGCATGGGATTTTGCTGAACCAAGAATAAGCCATAAGCTACTATTTTGCATTCCCATGCAGAAAGAAAATTTATTTTATTATAAGCTTTTGTTCTCTTCTAGTTTACATTTCTCTTGTAATTTAAGAATAATATGTCTATTTACTATATGCTTATCAGCAACTGCTTTTTCTAAAGCTAACGTTTTTATCTAAATTGAACTTTTGATAGTTTTTTTTTCAAAACAGTTGTAAATAAAACATGCTTTACAAAGGAAAAATATCTAGTTTCCAATTCCAATTCCATTTTGATTTTACCTCTTTTCTAATTTATAGATTAAATTTTGTTCATTCCAGAGATATCTATCCTCATTTTACAACTTGCCTTTGCTTGAAATTTTACAAAAATAAGCTTCCTAAACTTCAGACATATTTTCTATTTATATGTGAAAAAACCAGAACTACTTTCATAAGCATTAAATATTTTACAAAATACCCTATTAAGCCATTATGAATTTTGGTTTATTGAAGTCTGAATGGTTAGAAACCACTATGACGCTTTCATTGGTTTCCCAATCACTACCATAAACTATGTTTTTGTTGACTCATCCAACCTCTATTTGGGAATACCTTGGGCAGATTCTACATTTTTATGTTCACTTTCAAGCATAAAAAGCTGTGTCTCTTAAAACATCAATCTCATCCTCTTAATGCTTTTTTCTTTACTCATCTCTAGCAGTTTTGCCAAAAGGATTTAAATTAAAGAATGCTGTTTATTTTTTCATTCTTTTTTCTTTCTTTTCTCCTTTCTTCCTTCCATGTTTTTGTTGTTGTTAAGAAAAGGCAGACGGATGGTTTCTGTTTTTTGGTTGTTGATAAGGAGTTTAGAAGTTGTCACTCTATCCTAACAATGCGTAAAATACTGAGCATACTGAAAAATCTGTCACTCTTTTAGATGCATAAGATTGTGATGCCACAGGGCAAAAGTACTGCCCCATACCCCTAATATTGGATAATATTGGAGGTGCAGATAGGCAAAGACAGGGAGTCCAAGCTTATTGGAGCAGATACTCAATAGAGGAAAGTGATTTGGAAACAAGGGCCAAGGTAGGAAATACTGCCCTGTAATTAATGAACTGCTGGAGGCTCAGCGTGGACAATTCTGAGAGTTAAAATTTCCAGGGGAACCCAGTCATTGTGGCACATCCACATGTTTGTGAGTTAGACCTTTCAGAGCTTCACTAGGTTCTTTCAGTATTAGAGAAAAATCCCATTGTGTTTCTGGCAGGGAAAGGGGGAAAGGGATCACATTGAAATATACCAGAACGCTGTATTGTTAACAAGACCTGCCCTCAAAAGAAACTACTTAACTACTACTTATCTTACTGGATCATTGTTGTAGCCTACCTGTCCCAAAGCAACAGGAGATACCCAACTCTAGCCTTCCAAGTTGGAGAAGAGAAATGCTCAGCTCCAGGCAACTCTATACACTCCAACTCAAATAAGTAGGGAGGAACCTGAGAAATACTTGCAAAGTTCACAACCAGATGCATATAAGACTTAATCATAGGAATAGATAAGGCTTCCCATTCCCACACACCTTGCTAATGCATTCCTAAAGGCCTATTTACAGCAATACATCATGTTTCCCTATCAAAAAAGAAATTACAAGGCATCCTAAAAGGTAAAAAAATAGTGTAAGTGACAGAGAAAGTGATAAAAAACCAATGTTGCAATTAAATCGGGAATTTAACAACTATAATTGAGATACTAAGGGATCTAATGGATAAAGTAGAATGTCAGAGCAGATGGGTAAACAGAAAGATGGAATCTTAGGAAATAACCAATAGAAATGCTAAAGGTCAAAAACACTGTAACTGAAATGAAGAATGCCAGTGATGGGCTTATTCGTAGATGGGACACAGCTGAGAAAAAAATCTCTGAGCTTGAGACCATATCAAGGAAACACCTAAAATTAAAAACAAAGTAAATAAAGACCTGAAGAATCCCAGAATATGAAAGGACTGTGGTTACTTTCAAAAGGTGTAACATACACATAATAGAAATGCCAGGAGAGAGAAAGAAAGAAACAACTGAAATATATTTTTTTAGTAATTGAAAACTTTCTTAAATTAATGTCAGCCACCAAACCACAGATCTTGAATGCTCCTAGAATACAAGCAAGATGAATTCCCCAAAACACCCTATACCTAGGTGTAACATATCTCATTTGAACTTTAGAAAATCAAAGATTAAAGAAAAAATCTTGAAGGAATCTGGGTAATGGGGAACCACTTTACCGATAGGGGAGTTAGCTATAAGAATTATAGCTAACTTCTCAGAAACCATGTAAGCAAGAAGTGTGTTTAAATATTAAAAGTGTTTAAAATATTAAAAAAGGAAACCTCCACACTTTAGAATTCTGTACCCTGCAAAATTATCTTTCAAAAAATATAAGAGAAACAAAGACTTTCTCAGACAAATAAAAATTGAAGGAATTTGGTGCCAGTTGAACTGCCTTTTAAGCAATGTTAACAATTCTTTGAAGATGAAAAATAAAAAAAGTAAGAACATTAGAGAAGGAATAAGTGAAGAAAAAATGGAAACCTTTATTCTTCTTAATTGATCTAACATATAACAGTTTATTTGAACTAATAATAGCAACTAGGTATTTGATTATTTATACATATGCATATATTATAATCATGATTACATATGTTTATATATAAATAAAATAATGGCACCAATGATAAAATAATAAGAAAAAACGTTTAGAATTATTTTGTTATTATATAGTACTTACCCTACTTAGATCATTACTCAAATGTAAATGTGAATTAGTTGCAAATATGTATTGTAAGCACTGGAGGATAAACGTTAAAAAATTAAATATAAATGTACAGTGATATGCTAAGGAAAAAGAGAAAATTTAGTTATATAAAATGCTCAATAAAATCACAAAAAGCAGCAAAAGAGAAGACAAAAATAGAAACAAAGAATAAGAACAACTAAAACATAGTTGCAAATGTAGTAGATATTAATCCAATTATATCAATAATCACTTTAGTATTACTTTAAAACAAGATTATCAGAGTAGATCAAAAAGCAAGACCCTACTAGATTTTATTTACAAAACTCACTGTAGGTATAAAAATAAATATAGATTAAAAGTAAGTGGATGGAGAAAAATAAACCAGGCTAACTTTTTTTTTTTTTTTTTTGTAGAGACAAGCGTCTCACTCACTTTATTGCCCTCAGTAGAGTGCCATGGTGTCACACAGCTCACAGCAACCTCCAAATCCTGGGCTTAGGTGATTCTCTTGCCTCAGGCTCTCTAGTAGCTGGGACTACAGGCATCTGCCACAATGCCTGGCTATTTTTTTGTTGCAATTTGGCTGGGCTGGGTTTGAACCTGCCACCTCGGTATAAGGGGCTGGTGCCCTACCCACTGAGCCACAGGCGCCACCCGGGTGCCACAGGCTAACATTTTTTTTAAAAAGCAGGAGGACCTCTATTAATTTCAAATAGATTACACTTCAAAATAAGGGGAGTTATCAGGGTTGAAGGAAGGCACTACATAATGATATGCGGTCTGATACATCCAGGAAGACATAACAATCCTTAACATGTATGCATCTAACAAAAATTGTCAGACTATGTGAGGCAAAAACTGACAGTACCACAAGGATAAACAGATACACTTCAAAATAAGGGGAGTTATCAGGGTTGAAGGAAGGCACTACATAATGATATGCGGTCTGATACATCCAGGAAGACATAACAATCCTAACATGTATGCATCTAACAAAAATTGTCAGACTATGTGAGGCAAAAACTGACAGTACCACAAGGATAAACAGATGAATCCACTATTATTTTTGGAAACTTTAACATCCCTCTATTAGAAATGGATAGATCAGTCAGAATATTAGGAAAGACACAATTGAACTCAACAACACCATCAATCAGCTGGATATAATTGACATCTATAGATTACTTCATCCAAAAACAGCAGAATATATATTTTTCTCATGCCTATATGTAACATTCACCAATATAATCTATATTATGAGCCAAAACACATCTTAAACAATTAAAAGAATTATTCTCATTTAATATCTGCTGCCAGACCAAATGGAATTACATTAGAAATCAAAAACAGAAATACAAATAATTAAAAATATCCCAAAATACGTAAAAATTAAACAACCCATTTCTGAATAACACATGGATCAAAGAAAAAAGTCTTAAGAGAAATTAAAATACTCTGAACCAAGTGAAAACACACATCACACTTTGGGGATGCAGAAAATCAGTTGTTAAATAGAATTTTATAGCATTAAGTGCATGTATTAGAAAAAGAAGGAAGATCTGAAATCAATTACCTAAGCACTCACCTTAGGAAAACAGAGCAAATGACACTCAAATTAAGCAAAAAGAAAGAAAGAAATAAGAATCAGTATCCCAGCTGAAACTGAAACAGAAAATCAATAGAGAAAATAAATGAAAACAAAGCTGGTTCTTTGAAAGATTAATAAAATCAATAACTTTCTGTCCAAGCTAACAAAGGAAAAACAAAGAGAGTACAAATTAGTGATGTCATGAATGAAAGAGGGGATAGAACTACAGATCCCCCAGACATAAAAAGGTAATAAAGAAATACTAGGAACAATTCTATACCCACAAATTTGGTAATTTAGATGAAATGGACCAATTCCTTAAAAGACACAATCTACTGAAACTCACACAAGAAGAAATAGATAATCTGAATGGCCCTATTAAGAAATTGAATCACCAATTAATTATAAATTTTTAAAACAGAAAGTATCAGGCTGAAATTAATTTATTGATAAATTTTACTAAAATTTAAGAGTGAAATTATACCAATTTTCTATAATTTCTTTTAGAAGAGAGTTGAAGGAATACTTCCCAACACATTTTATGAGGCCACCATCATCCTAATGATAAAACCAGCCAAAGACATTATAGGAAATAAAAGCTACAGGCCAATATTTCTCATAATTATAGATACAAAATTCCACAACAAAATATTGGCAATCTAATCCATCAATGTATAAAAAGAGTGATATTCTGTGACTGAGTGGGATTTGTTTTAAGTATAATATGCTAGTTCAACTCTCTCTTTGATCCCTTTAGTGATGTGTATCACATCAATAGGGTAAAAATATCACAAATGTATTAATAGATACAGAGAGGCATTTGACAAAAACCAACACTGAGTCATGATAAAAACTCTCAGTAAACTAGAAATAGGTGAAAATTTTCTTAACTTAATACAGAAGAGCTACAACAAACCTACAGCTAATATTATACTTAGTAGTGATAAACTAGAAGTTTCCCCAATAAAATCAGAAACAAGGCAAAGATATCTGTTCCTTCTCACCACTCCTTTTAAACCTCATACTAGAAGTTCTAACTAATGCAATAAGAAAAGGACAGAAAAAATATACAGACTAGAATGAAATAAATAAAGCTGTCTGTGCTTGCAGATGGCATAATCCCCACTGAACTAGTAAGTGATTATAGTAATATTTCAGGATACATGTTAATATGCAAATGTAAAGCTCTTTCTGGTACACCAGCAATGAACAAGGGGAATTTGAAATTAAAAACCCAATATAATTTACTCTAGCATTGCCCCAAAATGAAATATGAGGTGTAAGTATTTCAACAAAATATTTACAAGAAGAAAACTACAAAATTCTGATGAAAGAAATCAAATAACTAAATAAGTGGAGAGATATTCCATGTTTCTACAGAGGAAAGCTTAATGTCAAGATTCCAGTTCTTTCCAAGTTGATCTACAGATTTAATGCAATCACAATCATAACATAAGCAAATTATTTTGCGGCTATTAACAAAATGATTATAAAGTATACGTGAAGAGGTAGAAGACCCAGAATAGGTAACATAATATTAAAGGAGAAGAATGAAGTAGGAAGACTAACGTGAGTTTGAGACTTGTTATACAGACACAATAACCAATACACTGTGCTATTAATGAAAGAATAGACCTCCCATTTGATCCTGCAATCCCATTAGAAGGCATCTACCCAGAAGGAAAAAAAAAAACATTTTATCATAAGGACATTTGCACTAGACTGTTTATCGCAGTTCACTTTACAATCACCAAAATGTGGAAACAACCTAAATGCACACCAACCTAGGAATAGCTAAACAAGCGGTGGTATGTGTATTCCATGGAATACTAAACAAGTGGTGGTATATGTATACCATGGAATACTATTCAGCCATTAAAAAAGATGGAGACTTTGTGTCTTTTGTATTAACCTGGATGGAGGTGGAACACATTATTCCTAGTAAAGTACCACAAGAATGGGGACCAAGAATCCAATGTACTCAATGCTAATATGAAGGCAGTAGATGAGCTAAAACAAGGTGGGGATAGGGGAATGAGGGAGTAACGAGAGTGAAGGATAGAGGGAGATGAGGGGTCACGGAGTAAAGCACATCGCTTGGGGGCAGGACACAATTATAAGTGGGACTTTACCTAACAAATACAATCAGTGTAACCTAATCCTTTGTACCCTCAATGAATTCCAAACAATAAACAAAAACAGAATAGATAAATAGATCAATGGAACAGATGAAATAAATAAAGTCAGCTGATCTATCTGAAAACAATATCTAGCTATTATTTTAGATGAATTTAGAAAAGTCGATTTCAATTTATTTTTTTTAAAGGTCAGTAAAATGAAAACGATGAGAGTTGGACAGAAAGGGGATTTTGGCTGTCCACAGAGGGCTAGTTTCTCACATCTTTCCAACCGAAAAATTTTCAGACTTGTTTGGGGAAATATAGTTACTATTTGGTAGAAAAGGGGCTTGGGGCATATGTTAAAATTGTGTGTCTGATGTGAGAATTATGACAGAACTAGAAATATAATAGAGACCTTCTCATTATCGGGGCTCTGAATCTCTGCTAAGTGTACCATCTCACTGTAAAATGAAGAGAGCAACTAAAATTGAGAAGAAAAAATAATCTCGTGATGTGACTTTTTATCTTTCATTAAATCTAAAAAGCATGTTTTCTGGATTTAAAAATACAGAATGTCCTCTATATTTTTGTTTACATGATTTAAAGACAAAGAGGGAATTGATGAATAGTAAAAAAGGAATGTAGGCTACTCTTTTCATGGAATTTCTTTGTGAATTCTCATCTGCCTGGAATTGTTCAAGGATTTTTCAAAGTTGACATGTGGGGAAATCAACTCCCAATGTGCCTTCCAGGTTTATGACTTTATGAAAACTGACTGAAACATTTGAAGGGAATTAGATGCACTTTCTTCTCCTGTAACTAGTAATTCATCTTAAAAGATAGAGAGGGGTGCACATCCAGAACCTTACATAAATTAAATCAAGTTGAATTTTTATTTTCTTAACATTTTGTCTTGTTCTATTGAAGCTTGTGATGCAATTCTCAACAGATAAATAAATACCAACAAATACGAGTAGCAAAAAATCAAAATACAAAAGAATTAGCCTTGTTTTACAACCTTTCCATGGTGGTGTCCAGTGGAAAAAATTGCTGACTCAGTGTTTCTCCAACCTGGAATCTTAATAGCAGTGCCATTGACATCCCACAGGCTTGCCAGGGACAACTGCATTTATTTGGCATAAATAATTACTGCTAAATTAGTACTCGTTTCTCTTGAGCATGTTTACCACAAACACTTTTCTCTCTCCAGCTTAAATAATATATTACATTAGGGGCTAATTCTGTGGCTTTTACTTAGGAAATATAGCCCTAGAAGTCAACCCTAGGCTATAAATTTACTCTAATTTCATCATTTTATTTTTCAATTTCTAGCCCTGTTCTCATACCATGTTAAAGAAAAAATAATTGACAATGGTTGACTTAAATTCATAAATATACACACATATATATGGTGAAGAAATTGGTAAATAACTTTCTGAATAAATTATTTATTTTCTCTGTTATAATATAAAATTTTTTAAACCAGCTAAATCCACTACAATGTCAGTTAAAAGCACTTTTTACTTAGAAAAAAAAATCAAAGCTTTGTCAAGAATATAGTTGAATAAATGATCTTTGAATTTTATGTTTTTCTTTTCCCCACAAGTATTGAAGAAATTTCCATATCCTATAGTTTATTGCTTTCTCTTGTATGGCTATCATTCTTTCTCTCTCCTCTGTCTCTGCCCTAATTCAAATACTTTCTCTTTCATGTTGAATTTCAGCAGTTGCTGGATTAATTTTCTTATCTCTCATTTCATTCCCTTTCAAGACATGAACAATTCCAGGCAGATGAGAACCCTCAAAGCCTTCTCTGGGGCCATAGGATTCTTCAGGAAGATGATGATTTGAAAGAATCACACTTCCACACTTCTGAACAGGCTTATACTTCCGTCTATCCCTAAAAAATACTTTAGAGAAATAGTTTGTTGTGACTATAAGTAAACCCCCCCAAAATTGAAGCTTATATACATGTAGAGAGGGTTGTCTATTGTACTAGTGATGTCTCAAGGCCATATATCAGGGCAGCAGGGAATTTGCTGGTAGTTCAGAAATATAAAGAGTCCAGATGCTTCTTCATATTCCTGTCATTATGTTGTCAGTTACCCTTTTTCAAGATTCGAGATTTTAAACAGATCAAAATTAGAATATCTGTTGATATCATGTAACCTTTGGAATGCAGGATATATCTTTGCTGCTAGGAGAAATTATTTTTTTTCTTTTGAACAAGGATCTGTCAGCACTTTTAGTAGACTGGAGCCTCAAAACATCATTGAAGTCTTTACCACTTATGAACTACTATCTGATCAAAAATTATTTTTTTAAAATATCAAAACATAGAAACAAGTTATGTTTCTATGTTAGAAAATGCATGTTAAAAATGTATATATAATCTGAGTATAATTTGTAAAAAAAATCTGTAGACATTTACAAGGGAAAAGAATGTAGGAAAACATCAAGGTATTAATAATATCTCTGAAGAGTAGTGTCAAGGGATCTTCCAATTTCTTAATTTCTGTGTTTTCTAAGCTTTCTAAAATAAACAACGTGTTTTTATTACTACTATAAATGTACTTGTACTGTAGTTCTTTATTCATGTGTACAAAATTTTCCTATTTTACATACGTCTGAAATAAGTTATATTTTTGAGCTCATTAGTTCTTATTAGTACTAATAATTTTGCATTATTTAATAGCCTGGAAATGTGAAGTAAGGGTCAATAACTTAGTATTAGTTCTGATTTCAAAAGAAACATTTTAATATTTAACTATGTGTGCTATTATTTTTACATAAATGTTATTGAGTTAAGAACCCATTTTAAAACTTGTATATCAAATGCTTATTTTACATTTCATTTGAGTATCTCACCAGAGACTGTCCATTTTTCCCTACTATTATTTCTCCCTTCTTCATTTTAAAAATAGAACCCCATTTCTGAGGTTTATCTTATAGGGGTACAGGTGAATCTTTCTAAGAGTAGAATGTGAACGTTTTAAAGCAATAACTGAGAAAATGACATGAAGGCTGTGTTGACCAGTTTGATGGAAGTAGTTCAGATTGCATGTGAAAACCCCACACTGTACCCCAGAAGTGCATTAATGTACATAGTTACCATTCAATAAAAAAAAAATAGAACCCCATGAGTTGCAGCTGGGTACGTGGCTGGGCACAGCCGGGCACATGGCTGGGCAGCTAAGCCATGTCAGGTGTAAATTTTGTCCAATGTCATGGGAGCATGGTAATGTTTTCCACTTCTAGGTGACGTTAAAAGAATTTGTCTCCACTCCCTTTCTGGGGAGTAGGTTAGAGCAACAACAAGGTCTGTTGCCTCAGACCCAAGCCAAGCTACTTCTGAGAAGACCATAATGCCTCAGATTAACACAAGAGTCTAATCCACGTGTCCCAAACAACTTTATTTCTGAATCGCTACCGTATTCTGCAGTTTTAGCATATCAATCTTTCACATATTTTATATTTGATTATTCGTGTTTTGCTGCTATTATAAGTGATGCCTATCTTTAAATTTTTAATATTTAATTGCCAGAATATAGAAATAAAACTGGCATTTGTACATTGATCTCATATCCTACAATCTTGCAGTAGCTTATGGATGTGGTGAGTGACATTAACTTTCACACAGAACTAGGGCTTTAAAATACGTTTTGGTTGATAGGTTTTTAGAAGCTACTGCCCCCAGAGAATAATGGGACCAAGTGCTAAGTTAGACCACAAAGTCTTATGAGAAGGTGTCAGTCTCAGTCTCAGTTGATTATACCTTATTTTTACATAGAATCAGAAACAAACTATGTGAAAGATAAAAAACTCTGTGAAAGATATTCTAGTTATCACAGGACAATTATAGCATGAGGGCATAGGGGTGTGGGGCTACCAAGCATGAGTGACTTTTGCCTTTGTTCCTTTGTACCCCTGGAGTTGTCTGAGGGGGTACTTTTTCACTCCTCTTCTGGTGAACTGAATATCCACATCTGAGTTTTGTTTCTTGCTGCAACCAAGTTTTATAACCTACCTGATTCTTTGTTTCATTTCTTGCTGCCCTGATGAGACTCCTCAAGGTTTCAGTACAGGCTCCATCGTGACTTACCACAATAAGTTGAATGCTTACTGTGTGCAGCCAAACTTTGCTAATCTCACAGAGATTGGTTCGACCGCATCTCAGAAACATACATTTTCTCAAGGAATGAAGCACATAAACAATTGCAAAGTTTAAATATCTTATATGCAATGAAACTGATCCAAGCTAAAGGAGGAAAGATTGATAAAAGCTGCAAAAGAAAGTTAGAGTGATTGTCTTTGAATATTAAGAGAAATGCTGCCTAGAAGAGAGAATCAAGCAATTTTGTTATATTAAAGGGCAAAACTAATACCCATGGGCAGAAACCTTAAGAAAGACCGATTTAAAAAGCCAAAGTAAAGAAGAACGTTACAGAAATTAGAGCTGTTCCAAACTTGAATGACCCGCATTTTAGGTAATAAATTCCCTCTTATTAGTAGTGCCGGACAGAGGTGGAAGGTACAGAGGTCAGTCATGCTTTCAGGGATATTTCTGATCTGGTAGGACTTGGTGAAAAAAAGAGATTTCTAAGTTTTCTTTATCCCAAAGACTCCAATTGAAGTAGGTCACCAAAAAAAATTGCAGAAGGGGAAAAACACTACCTTGGAAACAGAAAACTTTAAATCTCTCTTAGACCAAAAAGGCATAAAGGCTTTATATCCAAATAAGCAGTGGGAAAAAAATCTCAACCCTGCCTATGAAGTGAGATTTCCATAGCACTCCATTTAATGAGAATCTTGGGATCAGGCTATTTTGTTTCTCTGAGAATAATGGAGATGTACCCCGTCTTCTTGTTCCGTCATAGTATTCCTGAGTATTTGTTCAGAAAATAGCTGTTTACGAAAATTAGCATATTGCTTTTCTGTCCCTTGCAAATTAACCTCCCTGAGTGGCTAAAAAATATTCTAGGCTTCCAAGAACCTCCGCAGTATTCATCAGAGCAACTCAAGCTGAATACATTTTTTTGCTTCCACAAATTTGTTGCTAAGTAGACAATTTGGTGCATCTAATTATGTAACTTTACTTATCCTTCTCCTGGGAAACACCCCAATTTTCACAACGTTCGAGGGCACCAAACTCAGCCAAAGCATGCTTTGTGCTGCTGCTTTGACACTGGGCAACAGGGTAGTCTATGAGATGAAAAAAGAGATTCATTACTCCTGACGTTAGAACACTGAACCTAAATAAAAGTCTTCCAAAAACAAGAAATGTCTCTCAGGAAATGTTTTGTGTTACCAGTTTAAATGCCTTCATTGGCTCTTCCACCAGTCTGGTGTGCTGGTAAAGATTCTAAACTCTTACAGTCAAGAGGTCAGAATACTTAGATTTGGTCTCTCAAACAAGATTCTTAAATTGTCACTGTTTCAAATTTGCTACCCAGGTAGATATTTCAAATTTTGTGACAAGCTCAATAAAATATGGTTTTTGGTCTACTCTATTTTGTCCTGACAGGTCCCTCCGTTGTTGCTGAAGTGACCTATACCCTCCCCCTCTTCTGTTGATGATGCTCCCATTCTTCCTGCATGGCAGACTGATCCTTAGTTAGCTAATTGGATAACAATGATTTTTCTTCTTCTTTTTTTTTTTTTTTGGAGAGAGGGTCTTGCTCTGTTGCCTGGGTAGAGTTCAGCGGCGTGATCATAGCTCACTATAACCTCAGTGCTCCTGGGCTCAAACGATTCTCCTGCCTCAGCCACCTGAGTAGCTGGGACTATAGGCACTAGTCACTGTGCTTGGCTAATTTTTTCATTTTTTGGTAGAGATGGGGTCTTGCTCTTGCTCAGGCTTCTTGTCCATATTACTGATTATAACTTAGTGTTTCTCTTTAACGTTGCCTTCTCAGGGAAGGATCTGAGTGAGTTTCTTGGAAAACACCTTGAACTCTCTGCTCTTAATCACCTGTTGTGTATTTCTCAGTGTCTTGGCCCAATTGTTTAATATATTCCTTTGTCATAGATTATTTTGATGTTGTCATTTTGCCTATATTTGCTCATTAGCATATATTTTAGGAATTCTGCAAGCATTAATGTCAAAACTAAATTAATTTTGCATATCTGTGAACTCAAGCTTGTCACCAAGTTCTTACTTTATTGCCTTCTCACATGCATAAACTTGAACAAACATATCAGGCTGGGTAACTAAGTGATATATTTTTGTGTGTGCTGGGGAGTGAGAGGAGATTGAGACTTTTGCATAATCATAACAACTATTACTTTACTACCAGCTTCAACGTCAGAGAAAATTAGGTAAATGTACATCCATGAGGAGTGAATACTGAGCATTTTCAGACGGATAACCAGAGAAGCTGGACAGAAACCTCTGTACCACAACAACCCAAAAGGGACTTATGCTCTAGCTTAATTCTTGTTCATTAAAAAAAGGCTGTAGGAGTTCATTAAAAAAAGGCTGGAGGATAACGCTAACATCACCAGCATGTGAATTTCAGACCTGTGTTTTCTCTCACTTGGCATCTTCAAAGACCTTCTCCACAGGAGGTAGGAGGGATGGATGCATACAAGTTAATTCCTTCATCTTCAAAGACTTTCTGCGTTGGTTCTAGCAAAGGTGGATGTATACAAATCAATCCCTTTGCGAAATAAGTCAATCTATATAGGATCGAGTGTTGGGGGTGGTGGGGGAAGACTGATTCTCATGCAAGATGTATAAGCTGTGTGGAGGTGAAAGCTAGGTAAAAGCCTTCTTGTCTTTCCTGATCTTCTTCTGGTGCTTTAAGCTTGAACTTGGTCACAAAATGATTGATTTTTGATTTGTCAAAAGTGGGCCTTTGACTTGATCTTAAAGTTTCTATCTTGAGAGAGTTGGTGAAAAAAGTATCTTCCAAGTACCAAATCAATACCTGACTAATACAGTGGAACCTCTATAGTTGACCACCTCCCTACACTGCCACCGTCTTAAGTTGACCTAACTTTCATAGAGCAGCCACGCACCAAATGTACTTCCTTATGTTGACCAGTTATTATGGTCAATGAGTGGGTGGTCAATTCACAGAGGCTCTACTGTGTTCTTCATACCAATACTCTTTTTTTTTTTTTTTCAGATTAACATAAGGGTGCATACAATTAGACTACATTGTGTTTGCTAAGTAAAGTCCAAGTTTCAGTTGAGCCCTTCACTCGGGAGGTATTACATATTTTATTCTTAGTCATAAGAAGTAGCAGGGAGAGTTGGGTCTTTCTTGGTTCAAGATCTCATTAGTTATTTTCCTTGCTTTGTAAAAAATAAAGAAAAATTTTAGCATTAAAAAATGTATTATTAGTCATAAATAACCAGAAATTAGTATTCAATGTTGAAAACAGAATGAACCATACAAAATTTAAAAATGTGAACATTTAGGATTGATTTTTTTTTTTTAACTGTCTGTTTTCGGCCCTTGCTGTGTTTAGTAGTAATACATCTAAACAGTTTTTTAGGCTTTCACTTCTTTATCCACATTTGGATTAATGATACTGATCCAGTTCTTTATTTTCTATTTCTGAATTTTCCTACATGTAGATCCAATGGCTTAGTAATAAAAAATTAAATGCTAAGTGGAAACTCAGTTGAGGACCATTTGTCTTGTTCCATCATAGCAGAACCACAAAATGCCACACTTAGTGGGATTTGACTTTCCATATAATTTTCTACCCAATGATATTATTTATTTATAATTTCCTTTTTTTCTGATCCAGTTTCTTTATTAGCAAAATATCTATTTGACAGTAATATAGTCATCTCTTTAAAAATGTGGAAAAAGGCCGGGTGTAGTGGCTCACATTTGTAATCCTAACCTTTGGATTACAAACCTAATCTATTGGCCTCTAGGAGGCCAAAGAAGGACGATTTCTTGAGGCTAGGAGCTTGAGACTAGTCTGAGCCAGAACAAGACCTCTCTGTCTGAAGAATAGAAAAATTAGCCATGTGTGGTGGTGCTTGCCTGTAGTCCCAGCTCTTTGGGAAGTTGAGGCAGGAGGATCACTCTAGCTCAGGACTCTGAAGTTGCAATGAACTATAACGATGCCACCAGACTAACCCGGGAGACAGAGAAAGACTCTGTCTCAAAACATAAAAAGTGGAAAAAACATCTGCATGTCTGTCATTGGTGAGTTTAGTGCATAATATATGTCAAGTGGCAGATGAGTCTGCAGTTTTAGTCTTTGTTTGACTCACTTACTATTTGTCTAACCAAGAGATGTTAGCAGATGTGGGGAAATGTGGTAAGTGTTGAAGGACACACACATAGAAAAAGGAAAAAATATCAAAACCCAGGACAATAGGTGACAATCTTTTAAAAGCCTCCTGGTGTTGATTTATTACATCTGGCAATGCTGAGTGCTTCAGTTTTTTCCTTGCTTTGTGAAAATCATGAGGAGGTTTCAGGACATAATAAGCCAGAAGTGTGTGAAAAAATGGGATGAAAACGGAAAATAATGAGACAAACTCTCTTCATTTTTTATATAACATAGCAAGAAAAGATGTCTTCTTATTTTGTCCAAGGAAATCTGAAGTTTTTTTGTTCTAAGTTTCTTTGAATCCGTGAGAGTTGTAGTTAAAATTTTCAATAATTGTTGAGAATTATCCATGTCAACAAGATATGAGGGCTAGAAATCATAGGTATTAAATAATGAGTTGATATGGGAAAAGATTCGGAAAGTATAACATTTTGCACAAATGTAAATCATTGCATTTTAATTCTGTTAGTGATAATAACTATTACTAGTTTATTATTTACTTGAATGTTATGATTCATTTTTATTATTTTTATGTTATATGTTATGTTATTTATTCATGTGGAGATAGGGTCTTTGCCCCAGCTGGCGTGCAGTGGTACAATCCCAGCTCACTGCAATCTCAAACTTGGAAAAAGCAATTGCCTGCCTCAGCCTTCTGAGTGGCAAAGACTACAGATTCATGCCATTACACTTGGCTACATTTTTTGTTTGTTTTTAATAGAGACAAAATTTCCTTATGTTGCTCAGGCTAGTCTCGAACTCCTGGCCTCAAATTATCCTCCTGCTTCAGCCTCCCAAAGTACAGCCACTCAAAGTACAGTGAGCCACTGCTCCTGGTCTATTTTTATGTTTTTAAGGCTTTGCTTAAATATTAAAATTGTATTTTTTAATATAACTCTATTTACTTTTTTAATTGGCCTTTATACTATCTTGAAACTTGTAGTCTGCTTTTCTCTTAATCAACATTATTAAGAGAAATCTGGCTTATGTCTTCTCAAAAAATTACATTTTTGAAATACTGCAGGCATGTGAATCTTGCAGATGAGATTAATGTGCATATGTATAATAATAGTAAGAAATATAGGGGAGCAATGAGACAGGTAATATAGACATAATTTACATTTGTCTTTGGGTTGTGTTTTGTGCTTAAAATTTAACAACATCATAATTGATTTTCTAAGAGCCAAAGTGCTTTCAACAAAACAATGGATGAGGGAGAGATCTGTCTCAAGATCTATTAAAAAGCTTCACAATTCCTAAAATGATATCTTGTTATTTACCATTTTATAGTGAACACTTAAATTAGTGGCTTATCATCTTAGTCTATCGGCTATTTGTTGCGTCTCATCTTAATATTATAATACATTACATTATGTATCTCAGGGGCTGGGAAATGAATGAATAAGTGAGATATTTAGGATTTTTTTAAAGTTGGTCTTTAAACTGCTGGCTAAAGAGATAAAGATACTGTCAATCAGAGCCATTATAAAGAAAAGAGATGATCTTCCTGCAGGAAAAACTTAGAATAGATAAGAATATAGAATATAGTTAAAAGACCAGCATGTGCCCACGGATTTATGACCAATTATCTATGTTATCTTTTTCTAATTAGCCTCTCTCAGTCTAAGTTTTCTCATTGGCAAGATGCAGTTTATAACTTCCATTACTTCAAATGTTTATAAGAAGAGGTGAGACATGAACTATCACACAACAGCCACTGCAGCAAAATGTTGTTTTCCATATGTAGTTTACTGGGTTGTTGTATGAATCAAATTCAATAATATAGGCTTCTGTAAACCATAAAGCTCTAAACAAATACTGTTTTAACAAAATAATAAGTGGAGAATTCTGCAAATGTTCTTCTTCCCAGATTTAGAGCTAAACAAAGAATGTTGGATTGTGAGTTCGAACTGTGAGTTCTGGTGAAAAGAATTGTGACTACAAGTCTTGTTCAGGTATCATGAAGGGGGGTTGATAAAAGGATGGGGGCCCCGTTCAAATTTTAAAGGATTGTGTACAATTGGATACTATTTTATAAGATGAATCTTGGTTTTATGTCGTGCGCTTCATTCTGCCCGACTGAAGGCTTTCCCTCTGGGTTTCTACTCAGACATAAAGTTCCCATTGCAGATCCAATCACTCAAATGCCCAGAGCAGAGAGCAGGAAGGAGCAGCTTCAACAGAGGAAGAGATTCCTCCACAAAGTTTCTGACGGAGAGAGCCAGGAGCTGTAGTAGTACAGGAGTGATGGCCCTAGTTTGCTTTGATCTTTAACAAACAACAGGGTGCGTCTCTCTCTGGGGTAATGTTTGGTACAGTGTGAGTGTTGATGTGTTTGAGGAACCTTTGTTTTATTTTTATTTTCTTCAACTACGTCAAATGTGTTTTATTCCTCCCCTGCCCCATCCCCTGTCAAAAATCAAAATAAACATAAAACAAGTACATATGGCAAAATGCTAAATTTATAGCTCTATATGGCATTTTTCAGGATACATTTTATATTATTTCAGTATGTTTTTGTATGCTTGATACATTGATACTATTTCTTATTAATTTTTAATTAAAATCATAACTATACATTTACGAGGTGCAATGTGCTGATTTGATATACAGTGTGGAATGCTTACATCCAACTGATTAACATAGCCCTTATCTCATGTGTTTTTTTGTGGTAAGACATGTAAAATTTACTCTTAGTTATTTTGAAATACACCTTTGCATTGTGTACATTAGGTGAGATCCCGCCAAATGCCCTCCCTCCTCCCACCAATTGCTCTCCCCCTCCTCTTCCCTCGTCATCCCTCACCCTCGCCATACTGTATTTGTATTTTATCATTTGCATGAGGGTATAAGTGTTTATATATTGGTTTCATAATATTATTGAGTACATTAGATACTTTTTTCTGTTCTTGAGATACTTTCCTAAGAGGAATGTGTTCCAACTCCATCCAGGTACACATAAAAGATGTAAAGTCTCCATCTTTTTTAATGGTTGAATACTATTCCATGGTATAGATACCACAATTTGTTCATCTTTTCATGGGTTGATAGGTGTCTGGGTTACTTCCATGACTGGGCAATATTTAGATGGGTCAGATTCTCATCTAGGAGGTCACAGCAACCATGAAGACCATTCCTCTCTGATAAATTGATCTAGAAGGTGTCCGGTCTCTGCTCATTCCTGTCTACTGCTGATTTCTGGGAAAGGTGTATTAAAAAGGAAAGAAAAAAAGGATTCTAGAAATGAGGCATTTAGAGTATGCTATACCCAGGAGGTTATTTGTTTTTCTTAAACTTACCATATCTTCAACCACTTATTTGATTTATTTAGCATTAAAGATTCTTAGAACAAGAGCAGTCTCCTAAACTAGAGAAATCGAAGGATACTCATTTGAACTCAATTAGCAAAAGATCTGAGGAAAAATGGGTTCAGGATTCAATTGGGATTGGAAACTCAGAGATAACTTTCGATGTTTATTCTTAGTTTTCCAAACTCAAGTCATACCAACATAACCAAGTATCTTAAAAACTGTAAACCTTTGTGTTAACATGATTTAATTTCGTTTGTTTTATCTTGGCAAGGTGGGTATGTTAGCGCCCAAATGACAAAGAAACAAATGGAGATACCCAGTGGCTGAACGCCTTAGCCAAGGCCAGAAAGCTAAGGAAAGTCAGGCTCAGCATTGGAACCTTAGATTCTTAATTTCTAAGATGTTGTGGTTTCTACCGCAGTGTTAGTGATGGTTTGGAAATGGGATAATAAGATAATGAATACAGATACAACTTGAAATCCCTGGACCAGATTTCTCTTTTTTGAATTGATTTTCTGCCAAGAGAACACGAAAGCCAGGAAACTGTTCTCTCAGTGGGAATTAGAGGAAGAAACCACTTGAATCACAGCTTAAACAGTCAGCCTAATCAAAGCAACCTTCAAGAGCTGACGTGGAACCACAGCTTTGAGAGTCAACGCAAGTAAGAAAATCATGATATTCGTTAAATGTCCTCATAAAGTTACACTGAGATCTAGTCTTTTGCTATTTTATTCTAAAGTTGCTAAAGGGAATGATGGTAAAGAAGGCAATAAATAGCACAACACCCAGAACTTGTAGGAAAGACAGGGGAAGGAGAAGATAGATCAATCTTTTCCTGAAAAAATTATACTACATTTATGGAGTCAAATTCTATTAGAAAAAAATTGCACAAAAAAAATCTTGGATAAGGAGAGAGATTGCAGGGTTTCAGGGGATATGTACATAATAGTTGAGAAAATATTTATACCATAAACTTCACAGAGGAATATGGCTACCTGTGGACATTTTATAATAAGATTTGGCCTGCATATTAGGTTTATTTTTTACTCTTTTTCTTCCTTCTTATGTTTTTCATATGTACATGTTCAAATGGTAACTCACTTACCTAGTATAGAAACGAAGTGATTTTACTTGAATGGATTTCTTGTAATAAAGGATGGCACCCAGAAGACGATCCCTGCCCAACATAAGCTTTGCTTCTTATGCAACAATCTTGTTGATAGCGAAATCTCCAGAAATGTTATTTTAATGATGGAAGAAACAGACGGGGATAATCCTTGGGCCTTAGTTTCCACATGTGTAGAAGGAATAGAAAACTATCTATCATAGTGTTGTTTTGATGTTTTATAGACATAGTTTCTATACTGTAGTGCTTAGAAAGGAAAAGCTGCTTAAAAGTAGTAGATGGTAAATAAACATCAACTTTCTCTCCCACCTTCAAATTTGATCAAAAGTAAGTAAAGTAAGTCTTTTTGATCAATTTAGATAGAAATATTTATATAAATATTTTAATATATATAAATATTTATATATTTTAATGTATATTAAAATATATATTAATATATATTAAAAATATATATATGCTCATCT
>NW_003852397.1:17358223-17394751 GCF_000181295.1 Otolemur garnettii | reverse complement strand
TATTTTAATATAAAAATTTTATATAAATATAAAATGCTGTCCATACTTTACTATTTTCTTGGATTGAAAATACTTAAATTGAAAGTTCCAAAGACTAAACACACAGTAACAACTAAAATTTACCAAGTCTTCCTGTGTTCTAAGAGCATTAGGCGTTTCTTCTTAAATATGAAGAAAAGAAAGCCCAGATTGGAAAAGAATAACAACCACCAAATAGTGTAGACATTAGGTTAAAAAGCCAGGGTTTGAATTAGACCCCACAACATCTGTGCTTAGTCCTAATGCCATATTGCTGTGATTATGTATATCAAGTCTCATGTCGGGCTTGAATACAGAGAAACTCTCTGTATTCATTACCAACACTTGTTTGACCACACTGAATATTCTAAACAGACCCATATTCTTGTGTTTTTAACAATTCAGGATGTTGTTCCTATTGACTGATTCATTAAATCTTTTTTTCCTTCACAGTCCAGGAGAGAATGTCTTCATTTCATTGTACTTCTGTTCTGTAGGTTGAGAAATCATACAACTATATTGTTAAAAGTTCTGTATAAAATAAAGGTAAAAATGCCTGGAGGATTCTTCTCTTAGTAAAAAATTAGAGCTTGGGCCTCTGAGACAAATGTATTACTCATCCCACAAACACCTTTTAGGTGTTAGGCATGAGGTGGTGGATAAAAATGGGGAAGACTGGCCCTTTACTCTACAAACTCTACAATCGTATCATACAAAGTATAATATTATGACGGATTAATTAGCTCCATAGTAAGTTAAGTACTTAAAGAATACTCATGTTGATGGGGGAGGAGACAATGCAAAAATTATTATGTGCACACTCCCTTCCAAAAAGGCCAACAGCAAAGGGAACCGCACAGCTACCTTGAATCATCTGTCTCTTCATTCATTATTAAAAATAAACAAAAGTACATGTTGAGATTATTTTGAACAAACAAATTCTCAAAATAGAGCCATCCTGTAGGTACAGCCTGGACAAGCTGAAGCCTGTGAAGAAGTGGCCAGATTACGATGGAGCACTGACCAAGCTAAGTTTCTCACATTTAAAGGCCAAATGATTGAAAATGATTTATAAAATTAATAGGGAAGGATGGCATGGAATTCTTGCAGGAGACTTAAAGCTGAGCACCTTTTTAGTGAATGTGTCAGGCTCCCTGACAGTGCATTTCTCCTTTCGGCATGCACCAGAACTGCGGAGAGAAAATGTTGTAGAGAAGATAAAGACCTGGTGAAGTATGGTGCCAAAATGCATTATTAATGAATAATACAACCTATCCTTGAGTGTGTGCAAGAAACCAGGCTCCGGCTGGAGCATGTGACATGCACTATTTCATGTTACTGTCCTCAAGAACTCTTTGTTATGTCATCCTCATTGTACAGATGCTGCTTGGTTTTAGGGTTGTTAAGTAAGGTTAACAGAGTTATCAATTTAATAAGGGACAGAACCTGGTTTCTAAGCTACAGTGTGAAGTTCTGAAGGTCAAAATGGCAAACAGTGGGAAATTCTGGCAATTCCATTGAGTAAGAAGGTAATCTTTCCCAAAATATTTATTCTGTTTAATCCAAATAACTTGCATTCATAGTTAAAAATACAGCGTCTTTCATGGTTTTAAGAATGAAGCAACAGATTATATGCTAAAGGCACAAAAAATAGTAAGATAGAATTCAATGAATTTTATAATGAATTTTGAATAAGATTCAGCAGTTTTTAACAAATTCTTTCTACTAATAGCACAATTTTTTTTTCTTTTCTTTCTTTCTTTCTTTTTCTCTGAAACAAAGTTTCACTTTGTTGTCCTCAGTAGAGTGCTGTGGCATCATAGCTCACAGCAACCTCAAAGTCTTGGGCTCAAGATGTTCTCTTGCCTTAGTCTCCCAAGTAGCTGGGCCTATAGGCACCCGTCATGATTCCCAGCTATAATTTACAGATGGGTGTCTTGCTCTTGCTCTGCTGGTCTCAAACTCATGAACTCAAGCAATCTACCCCCCTCAGCCTCCCAGAGTGCTGGAATTAGAGGCGTGAGCCACTGTGCCCAGCCAGCTCAAAATTTTTTAAATCCAGTAAGTAAAGAATGCCTTTGCTGAATAGGATTATTGTTATAAGAATAATACTTAATGCCACTACTGAATTCTTTTGATGCATTTTTCATTAGCTTGTATTCTTATACTTTTATTACCAAGTTACTCACCAACATCCTTAAATAAATGAATTGTCTCTTCAGAACAGGATTTCCTTGGGGCAACCCTATGAAGTGGTAACATTTGTGTACAAGGTCCTAATAGTCAAAGACCAGTTAAAACAACTGAATTTTTAGCAGTTAAATACAGTACTATTTTTAATGTGGACCTTATAGCAAAAGAGAAAGAGAGCTTTTTCTAAAGTTTATAATTTAATGTGATTTTGACCATTCTATGAAAAGCTATGTCAGCGTCCCAAGACTCAAGCTATGTATGGCTATATATTATATATGTGGAAATAATATTAAAGTTTTAACCATCCTTTACTATGTCCCACTATGATTTTCTAGTTGTCTAAAGTGACTATTCAATGTGACTGACCTTATAACAACCATCTCACTGGATTTTTCAAATATTGTGAATCTTTTTTGTTGTGTGATCCAGCTTTATGATAATGTGCTATCTTTGGGTATAATTATGTGACTGTATTATCGTTAAACATCCCCTGTGAAACACACAACACCATACCCCTATGCACACACCCCTCCTAATCACCTGTCACACAGCCTGGAAGTCAGACGTTAAAAGTTTTCTTCCTTGGGTAAAGGAGTGCTGAAATGTTAGTGGCTGCATGGCATTACACATAAAGATGTTTCCAACCAGTCTTGAGAAAGAAAACTTGTACAATGTGTAGGAATAATGCCAGCCATGCCTGCATTAGGGTTTTTCTGAGATCACAAACAGAAAATATTTTTCAAAAATATTTGAGCTACAAAAGGTAAGGTGCTGTTACTGTTTACATTTGTGCTGTGAAATTAATTTAGCAAATAACTTTCCTCCACGACTAGTAAGAGTCCAGCACTGATGAGTTTGCCCTTTCATTTGCAGTATTTACAGTTACATGTCGCATTTCTTTTGTTTGTTTTTTGAGCCAGAGTCTCACTATGTCACCCTTAGTAGAGTGCTGTGACGTCAAACTGTTGAGCTTAAGTGATTCTCTTGCCTCAGCCTCCCACGTAGCTGGGACTACAGACGTCCACCACAATGCGCAGCTGTTTCTTTTGTTGTAGTTGTCATTGTTGTTTAGCAGGCCCGAATCAGCCAGCCCTGGTATATGTGGCCGGTGCCCCAACCACTAAACTACAGGTGCCGAGTCTACATGCCATATTTTAAGATGGAAACAGGATGAGTTTGGAAGACTTGGGAATAATTAGTTTGTAGAAACAAAGAGTAAGAGGAGAAATAATAGCTAGTATCAGATAACATGAGTCTCAGAAAGCAGGAGCTGATTTTTTTTTTTAAATATGCTTCTTGAGAATATGAATTAGCACCATCAGGTTAATGGCAAAGGGAAAAGAAGGTTTGGGCTTAGTGAACAAAAGTGTGATATAGTGCTTTGTCAGAGAGCAAGTTTTAACATAACGTGGTTCAAGAAAGTGTAACCAATAATTTCTTAAAGATGCTCTGGAAGGATTTTTTTTAACCTACAGAGATTTGGTTGGATCAAGTAACTATTAATATCCTGCTGTTGTTCAATCAGGGGTAGCATAAAAGGCCACGGAGCAGGGAAGGCTTAACAGTGGGTACACGATTGTCACTCAGCCAAGGGGAGAGAACACACTTGTTTTCCAGGATAATCATCTTTGATAGGGAGCAATGTGATCAATTTGATGATACAATTTATATGGTAATAGAAAAAGTTAAAGCCTGACTTTTAATTCATTTTATTGATTTATTCACTTATTCATCAATTTCTCAACATAACTGTATGTGGCAAGTGCCATTATGTGAAAACTGTGATGATGATGAGCTTAGGAGGATTGTCAATGCAGCTTGAGTTCTTACGGTGTCTAGAGAGAGGCCACAGGTGAGATGAGACAATAGAAAGGAGAATAACGTACTGAGGACAGGGATGAGAGGGATTGATTTGGGAGTGAGTTGATGACAGTGGAATATTATTTAAAAATTGGCCTGTTTCTCTCTGTCTTCCTTTTCTTTCCTTTCCTCTTCCCTCCCCTCATGCTTCCCTCCATCCCTTCCTTCCTTCCTTCCTTTTTATTCTGTGATGTGTCCAGTTGGGACAATACCAGTTTTCATCAGTCTCTTCTTACGTACCAGCTGCAAGGACTCTCCCTTCCATGAAATCCAACTGAGCATTCACGGCCCCCTCTGAGGATAGCCTGGCATTCATCCATAATAGCACCTAACTTCTTAAAAACATTTATGGTAATATACTCTCGAAATAGGATTTGTCAAAAGTCATTGTTCTGTTACTCAAAAAATGCATGTCAGTAGTAGTTTTACACAGAGTAGACATTACATATTTGTTGGATATATAAATAAATGAATAAAGGATACCAAATATTTATCACATCTTTTGAATGATAGTTTGCACTTAATATATAGTCTCTCATGTAAGGTCCTAACCAATATTGTGAATTATTATTATCTATATGACTTTTATATTTAATGTTTGTATGATTCAATTTTACTATATAGTTTTGAGTAAAAATAATAAATTTAGTCAATATACTTACATAGGAATGATTTAAATGAGTACACAATCATGAATTGCGAACAATTCAGTTCAAGGTTGAAATACAGATTTGCAGGACTTGGCAGCAGACCCGGCAGTATTAAGTACATTTCATAGTCCAGCTAACTGAAGCTTAGACAGATTATACCACATATCAAACAGCCTGTAACTACTGGCAACCCAACTCTTCTAATCTCAAAGTCACTTATTTTTCCACAATAAACTATCTTACTACCTATCTTTTTCTTGAGAACTTGCTAATTGGGATATTTGTAGGTGGGGCAGACAGGGTACATGCATGCCTCTTTTGGTGAAAAAGCACATGGTACATTTCACTGGCTTTCAAGATTAAATAAAACTGGACCTCTTTAATTGTCATTATGCATTGGTAGCTCAGATATTGCGTAATCTTGACAGAAGAAAAAATCAATTTTTTAATAAATTAAAGGTTGTACTGAGTTTTAATAAAATGTTCTTTTTAAATGCAGATTGCTTAGGTCTTCTGGGTTCATTTTCCTTATTTATAAAAAGAAAGCAATTGGATAATAGTCTCCAAGGTCTTTTCAAGACCATTATTATTTTAAGTGTTTGCATTCTTCCAGCTTTGAGTAGCTTGTTTCTCTTTGTGTTTTTGTTAGTCTAGTTACAGATAATTGTGCCAGGATGATACATTAATGTCTGATGGCCGATGGAGATGGCTTCCAGCATGCTCATAGGTTTATATATCTTCCTGCCTAACAACACCAGCTTTGTTCAATATTTTTAGAAATTTAGGGAAAGGGTATGATAAGACCAAGTGTCATTAGCTATTTCATAGTTTACTTCACATTTCTGTATAATATTTTAGGTGTTCATGCTTACGTCTTTTTGAAGTAGATGGAAATTATATTCTCTTACTTATAGCTCCAAAACATACCACCTCATAGCACAAGACACGTTGATATCCTGTTGACAAGCAAAATGGTCCGTGTCAGTGATAACAACCACGTCCCAGTGCCCCGATCCCACTATTTATCATCCAGGTGCCACCTCTCACGCCGTCTGTAGGTTGGCTGGGCACATCTTGTAATGATCATTCTGTCAACCTTTTCACGTGGTGAGGACATCCAGACTGCCACACTTGCCAGATACAGAAAACAGCACCTGCAGTAGCCCCAAAGTCACCTCTGTTCTGACTCAGCTGTAGCCAGTGACACAAACTAAACATGTGAGAAAACTGCAGCTTGTCCAGGAAGATACACGCGTTCTAAAGAAAGAAAACTATTTGGGAACTTGTGGATGTGACAACTGTTCTTGTTCACACTCAGTAAACACATTAGGAGGGGTCCTGTGATTGTCAATTAGCAGTGCTTTTGCCGGGAAGACTGGTATGGATGCTGTTTTTAGCCTTGGAAAGTCCTGTGGGAGAAATGAGGAATTTAGCACATTGCAGGTGTGATTCCTGAGTGTCTGACGGTATCCTCCGAACTTTATATTTAATTACATTTTCAAGCACAAAGACTATTTTGCTGCTAGGTTTCAAAGAGAAATTCTTTAAAAATCAGTAAAATAATAAAGGCATGCATTAAGTATTTTTTGAGGCAGCTCACATCTCACACCCTTGAGCTGGAGATCTCGTAGGTCAAATGAAGCCAAGGTCAGGAGTCTTCCGACATCTTGGGCCACAGGTCATTTTAGAAGAAATGATTCTGTCCTTCAGTGACCGTCTATTCCACCAGCCCTGACTTGCTCTCTCACAAGGGATGGTGCTCTTTCCTGACACGAGGAAGACCAAGGAAGACATCCTTGGTAGCAGTGAAGACCATGATAACACTTAGATATAGCAGGCAGCTGGACTGAATAGGAGTCAGTAGCTTTCCCCTACATAAGTGGAATCGCAGAAAATTGCTATTTTTTTATTCAAAAAATTAAAAACAATTTCATATGGGTCTTATTTTTTCTGACTATAATATAGACAGGAGGATTTAAAAAGTTATATTAGGTTGGCTAATCTGATTCCTTTCTATGCAAATACAACTCCTGCAAGCTCAATAATCAGATACATAACATTTGAAAAATAGAACAATCTAAAATGAAATTTGAAGAGAAGTCCAATTAATAACGCTTTTCATATTTAAAGCCCAATAAATTATCAGAATAACGTGTGGGATGACATACGGAATGGCAGACTAGCTCCTAGAGCCAGGGGGCGAAGTTCTGAACTGAAGTTCTGATGTTTTACCTTCACTTTAAACAGGTTACTTATCTGTTCTATCTGTAACTTCAATTTTCTCACTCTCTGAGTGAGAAGGATAATACTACCCATTGTATAAGGTTGTTACGAGGATTATGTGAGTTAACCACATAAAATGTGTACAGTGGTGCTGAATGAATGTTGACCATGATAACCTACTCGTAGTTACTAATCACCAAATGATGGTACAGAAGAAAACTAATTAGACGTGTAGATCTCTGTCTTTTGAAATAGATTTGCAATCTGGAGCAACTGATCTCAGAGTCTACTATATTTTTAGGTGTCTGCGTGAAGCAGAGCCCACGTGGATGTTAGGTGATAACATTGTCAAAGACGTCTGAAGCATTTCACGTGGTGAACTTTAGGAGAAGAGCCAAGAGCTCCAGTGAGCTCTAAAGATAGATCACCAGGCTGCATAGAATTTATCTCGTGCTTGTTTATGGGTCAGGAGGATAATGACACCACAGTGTGCCTCTGAAAGGATAAGTAACATTGGATGAGAACAGCATTATCGACTTTCTTGGTCATGATGCTTTAGCCCTTATCAAATCTTATGTGTTTGAAATTTTGTCACACTGCTTCCTGTCACCAGGAGTGAGGGGACAGGAATTGTGTTAGGTTCGAGAAGTACATAACAACCAATTTTTATTTGGGCAAAGAGAGAGATAAGTTCTCAATATTCCACTGTGGGATGAAATAAAGGAGATAGCAGAGTTCACAGTCAGAGGACTGCCGAAAAGACAAAGCAGCAGAGTCCAAACACTGAGCAGAACTTTCAGGGCACTGGGCCACTACCATTCTCTCCTTTTGCTGACAACTGTGGAGATCAGAGACACAATCTCTAGAAAGAAAATCATACCCCTTTCATGCTATATTCAGCAGTAGACCTGCAGCAAAAACCCTGCTGATCACTTTACTCCGATGATGTTGGAGAGGGTGGTAGTTGTGCAAATACGCTCACCCTTCTTGCTTCTCTCTCGTGCTGTCAAATTGCTTTGCTCTGACAATTCCACATCCCTGATTAACTATCCAATTACTCCTAGTCAAATCGCAGTAATTGAACATTGCTGGAAAAGAAATCTATCACTTTACTAACTGGTTTCACTTTAAATTCATAATATTTCTCAAATGGGCCCTTGATATGACCCTATAATCCTGACATTTTCCCGGGCTGTTTCCCTCCTCCCTCTCCAATGCAAGTATTTCGTGGGTTTGACCTTCCTTCTTTTTCTCTTTTATTAATCTGCTACTTCCCTTTGTGTTTTCCAAGAAAAACTGAAGCCCTCTGATGGAAATGCTCTCTTCTCCCCACCAGCAAATCAGGCACCCGTGTCTGCACCCATTTGCTGTCTCCCCCTCAACCTCTATCCTTTCTACTTGTCTCAGGACTTAGTACAATTCAGCCTCGTTTCTCCTATATCCCCTTGTCTTCCTCTCTGTTGGCGATTCCCCACTAGAATTACAATCCTTAAAAAAAACCCTCTCTTGAGCTTCACATCTGTAGTCTACTAATAAATCTTTTTCCTTACCTGTTTTCCTTACCTGTTGAAGGAGTTATTTACCTTCTCTAGCTCTGCTTTTTCTCCTCAACCCACTCCAACAAGTCTTTGCTCCCCAATCTTCTCCTAAAACTACTCTTGTCAAAGTAAACAATGACTTTTAAACAGCAGGATTTAATGCTGCTTCCCCTCTCCATTGCTTTTGATAGAAAAGATTGCTCTTTGCATCTCCATACACTCTCCTTGCTTCTCGACAGCCTCAGCCTCCACGCCATCTGAATTCCCCTCACCAGCTCGGCTTCCTCTGGTCCAGCTTTCAGAGCTGGTACACTCAGCTACTCAGTCCTGTGGCACCTTCCCTTCTGCACCCATGTTTAGACTCCAGGTAACACCAGCCATGGCTTCATATGCTGATAAATCCCACAATGAGAGCTCTTGCCCTTGAATGCTCCTCAGATCTCCAGACCCAGCTATCCAATTGCAGATTTAGCAGGCACACTTGCGGTATCAAACTTTAAATGTCCTAAACTTTGCATTAATGTACCTTTTCTCCTGCCCCCATAGCTGTTCCTTCCTCATCCTAGTAGATGCCTAAACTTCAGAAATTAGTTCAAGCCAAAATCTTGTAACAACAGCCATGACTTCTTTCTTTGTCTCACTGCTCAGCTATGATCCATCAAGTGCTGTCAAATGTTCTTTCCATCTTTATTTTCTGAAGAAATTCATGTAAGGTTAGTGGAATTTATTCCTAAGTGTTTGATGGGCTTTACCAGTGAAACCATTTGGACCTTGGCTTTTCTTTGTGGAAGTTTTTTGATAACAATTCCAATGTATTTTCAAGGTGGCTGTCCAGATTTTCTGCTTCATCTCTTATCAGTCTTGGCAAGGAGCTTTCAAGAAATTTGTTCATTTCATTTAAGTTGTCAAGTTTGTCAGCATCAAGTTGTTTATAATATTTCTTTATTGTCCTTCCAGAGTCTGGAGGATCTGGGATGAGTCTTCCATTTTTGTTCATCAATCTAGGTAGAGGGCTTATCAATTTTGTTGATAAGTGCTTCAAAGAACTATCTTTTTGCCTGATAAAATGTCTCTATTATTTGTGCTCTCTTAGTTACAGTCCTCTTTCAACTTATTCTGGATTTGCTCCAATTTTTTTTTCTGTTTTCTTAAGGTGAATTCTCAAGTCATTGATTTTCAGAGGTTCTCAAATCTATGGCTCTCAGGACCTATTGTCACTCATAAAACTGTGGAGAACCCCAAAATGCTTTTGTTTGGGGGGATTATATCTCTGACTATAAGTTACACTATATTAAACTTAAAAAATGCATGTTATAAATATTTATTAATTTATTTTTAAATCACAATCATAAATCCATGAAAACAAAGTTACATAGTTTATGTAAAATAACTATATTTTTAGAAATAAAATATAACCATGACACCATGACTCTAACATTATTAAACTGATTGATGTAACTAAAAATATTTGTATCCCCATAAAACTTTGTCATATAATATATATTAGTCAAAAGTGACAATACTTCACATTTCTGCATATCTCTTTGTTGTCTGGATTTACAGAAGACAGTTGGATTCTCATTTCTGCTTCTGCATTCAATTTGTTGAATTATTGTTTTGGAGCATATGAAGAAAATTCAACTTCACCCAAAAATGCAGTTGAAAAAGGGAAGATTTATTTTGATAGCTTCTTCAGATAAATGTGGATAGTCTCCCTTGATAACTATACTAAACCTCAGTAAGTGGTAGTTTTCAAAGGTTAACTGAAATGCAAAAACTGAAAACATGTCAATGAACATTTTATATTCTGATATATTAAAATCTACTCGTCTACCTTGAACTTAGACTGGGTTTATTATCAACATTTTTTTTTTGTAACATCATGAATTGGTCAACTGAAGATTACCAGTCTGCTGAGTTACACAGATCTTCCAAATATTGACACATTTCATTATGCAATATTAAAAAATCACATATGTTAAAATCACCAGAAATACCATAAGTCTTTAAATACATGGCATTTGCCATTTCTTCAAGTTTATGGTGGCAGATACAAGGTTTTCAAAATTCTAAATTTCCTATGAAAGCACAAATTCTGTGTTACTGATAACAATATTATCGATTGTTTTCCTTGACATGACAAGCTCACTTCATTAATTTTTAGCAAAATGTCTTCCAAGTGCCCAATGCTGAATTGTCATTCTCTATCAGCCATTTTTTCAAGTAAAAAAACCCCATGAAAAACACGGCTAGTTCATCTCACAACTTAACAATCACACAGTGCTTTTTATTGAAGGCTATACCATTTTATTTTGGTAAGCAGATGATGTGCTTTATGTGTAATCCAATTTTGTCATGCAGAATAGTAAAAAAAAATGTACACTAGGGTGTAGTTTTAATAAAATTAATATTTTCTGCTTTATCATCGACATTCTTAAGTGCCAGTGGCACCTTTTTTCTTACTGCAAGTCTATGATTACTGCTGCATATGGTGCCACTGCCTTGACTTGGGCTAAAGTGCCAAACATTTTACCCATTATTGATCTTGTACCTTGAGAGCAAATGCCAACATGGCAAAAAAAGGCAAATAATAGCTTAGTATTACTATGAAAATCGTTTTCTCATAGCGTCCTGGGAGATGCCCAAGTTCTTTGGATCAGTTTGAAAACTTCTGGCCTACATCAATGACAACAGTATAACTATTTATCAAAGATACATTTGATAATGCTTTCATACTAAAGTTTTATTCTTTAACATATAGTATATTGTTTTATTTAATGGATATAAATACAGGGAATACAATATTAGCAAGAATGAAACAATAAAAATACATAGAAGATAAGATCCTATATCATAACCTATTAACTTAATCATTATGTAACCTAAACTCTTTGTCTCTGAGTCTTTACATGTGATATTTTTGTACAATAGCCATGTAAAGGAAGGTTTTGGTTGTTGTTTGCACTCATCATTATAATAGTAGCTGCCCTATGTTGAGCTATTAATGTGTGCATGATACTCTGTGAAGTGCTTCATATTTTTTAATTCATTTAACTCACACGGCAATGTTATGACATGGGGATTACCATCTCTAATGAACTGATGAACATCTGGTAATTACTCAGCAAAAATGTGTTGAATGCATAAAGTCACTTGTCTAAAGCTCCTTCTTCCTATAATTACATCCCTTGCCACCACTCAATAAATGGTAGAACCAAGATTCATGTCTAGCTATCTATAAAGCCTGGTGTTGTTACTAAGGGCTGCCAAGTATTTTGATGGAGTAAATACATTATATTTAGCTTCTTAACTAATTGGTTGCAAAGGTTAATTTTCTGAATTTATTAAGGCAGAGAGAGTTAACTTGAGTAGTTCTGATCTGAAAACCCCCTTCCTCTTCAAGGGTCCAAGGTCAATGTAGCCCAACATTGTATTCATGGCATCATAATCCCAGATGAAAAGACATTTCTTTTAGCAACTGTACAGCTAGCTCACCTTCTAGTTTATTTCTCTAATTATTCCAGATGACTATGTAGCTTAGTGCATTTGTTTAGTAGAATGATAAAGGATTTGTAAAATGTATTTCTTTCCAAAGAAAGATTTTTTTGCTTCCATTAGCTTATCTATACTCTGCACTGGGCATGTTGATGCAGATAGTGAACACACTTGAAGAACTTTTAAAACAAACATAGGAAGCATAAAATGCATATTTTTTTTTTCAACAGCCTAAACACACTTGCCAGTGTTGGAGGAAAGTTGCTATTAAAATTGCTTTGATCTTTAAAGTGCTTGAGGGTTCATGGGGAGACTTATTTAAGACATGAAAACAGGAATAAGATTTTATTCTAAAATACCTAAGAACACTTGACACTAAAACAGCATATTACATTTATTTTCTCTTCTATTGTCCCATATGGGTGGGGGAACCTACTGTAATAAATGCTTTACTTTTTCTTTTTCTTTTCTTTGATCAATGTCCATGACAGTTACAAAAAGTTATTCTTCCCTCTGCTAAAGGAAGAACAAAATACCCAAAGAGAACATAAAATTTGATATCCTATCTCCTGATAGATTGAAATTTATTGGAAACATAGTATGATAATGTGACTAACAATTCAACATTCTAAAACGAGTGACACTCTAATAGTCCAGAATATCTAACTTCAGCATTAGGCTGCTTCGTGCCTATGAACTCACCATTTCAATAAAAACAAACTCACTCAATTTCCTTGCCTCAGGTTTCGTGAAAACTTAAGGTTGAATGTGTTTCCCACATATCTTAACTATGATATTTAACAAGCTAAAAATACAGTTCATTGTTGAGAAATAAACTAGGAATAAGTCACATAAAAATTGTTTGAAGTCTGAAAATGCAGTGTTTTTGAGCCCATACGGGGAAAAGTGACATTTTTTACTGCCCCGTGAAGATTTCTGGTAGCTTAAATCTGTTTCTTATTATGTTTCTCCCCACTATATTTAGGGTATTTTTCGTAACTCTTGTTCCCCTTCTGAGATCGATTACTATAGACTTTACCTGTTTTACAAACAGTCCTTCAATCCTCAAATCGTGAAGCATTATTAAGGACTGATGAGAAGGTTATGGTGTATCTTGTTCCAAATATTCTTCACCAAGAAATTATTTAATCTTTAGCACTTTGAATATAAGGAATTATGTTTCCTTCCTTGTGACTGATTACATTCCCATTTGCCATTGAAAGGGCTTATTATTTTTGCTTGCAGCTGACAAAAACTCTGATCTTTATAAGATTTATCTTATAGTTGTCATCCTGTTGGAAAAATTAAAGCTGATATATAAAATTAATGTGAACATAAACTGAATCCAGTCATTTTAACTGGATTTGTTTTTAGGAGCATTAGTATTTTTTTTTAAATGTTGGTTTAATGATAAATCAAAGTCTGGAATCTTTGGTTAAAATTATTCAACCTGATCCTCTACTGGCTATAGGCCACTATTTAAACTCACCTAAGATCATCAGGTGAGTCTTTGTGAGACAGATTTCCTTTGATCAAAAAGGCCTACTATCTTCTCTGTATTTTTATGGAACCAATTTTGTGAAAAGATTTGCAATATTTGACATATAAGCTTTGTGGAATTTTGTTATTATATAATTACTTTTCCACACATATTTCAGGATTTTTTTTTTTGTATCAGGATGTTAAATTCTGTGGTCAAAATTTAGATTATAATCATTTCATTGATCCTATCTTACTCACCTTTTCCCCTCCTGCTGTATATGTAAAGCAAATACTTTCATTCTGGTTTTACTTTGATAATTAAGCATATGAGGTTCATAGTATTTTATCTGTGAAAGTAGGCAAATTTAAAATAAATGAAAATAAAGTGTTTATTTAGTGTGGAGAATATTGGGTTATCAATATTACCTGACATGAGTAACATGTCTCAATTGAAATGTAGCTGGTGTTACTTTAATAGCTCCTTTATGTCTGAAAATAAAGTCATCAGATCACAGGTAGTTCTCTGATGTAAGAGATTTTAGCTAGTGAATCAAAATCATCAAGGTACAGAGATTTTACTTGCTTCAGAGAAAGTATAAAAAATTTCAGCTTCACAAGACAAAGATAGATCTGGATTTTTACCAAAAAATTATATATATATTTTTTATTCCAAATAGAAGTTGAAATACTAGTAATACAAAATGGAAGAAACATGCAAATTACTTTTAAGTTGTATGAGGACTAAAGATATAAATGGAACAAGAAGAGAGTTATTAGATTATCTAGAAGTCAGCATTTAACTTGCTATCACCAGTAAAACTACAGTTAAAAATAAAGATTAATGGGAACCTAGGTTTATATAATTGAAATCAGTGATGCATTCATTAAAGACTAATCTGATGTAACAAACATATTCAAAGTGCAGTGGCCTATACAAGAAGGAGAGTATTTCCTCCTCACATAACAGTTCAGAGGTAGATGAATGGTTCAAAGTACATAGTACATGGTACCTACTCTGCCCAAGTAGGTTTTCCAAGAACCAAGTCTTCCTTTGTTTTGTTTGCCCTACTGTGTTCTGGGATGTTGATCTAATCCATATGGTGGAAGCTGGCTCGAGGCTGAGTGCATTCCAGACAGAGTGTGTGGTCTCAGAGAATTCATGGAGGTAAGAATGGGACAGTGAAAGACTGAGTCAATATGACATAGAGTGTATAGCTACGCGGGCAATGCATAGATATATATGGGATGCATGGATATGTAGGAGTATATGTAGATAAATAGGCAAAAGACACAAAGGGTTGTACAAATAAAAAGAGATTGTAAAATAAGAGATTCAGTGTAGAAAAATACTTTAAAGTATAACTCTAAAAATATCACTAACTCATGTGGTCAAAGAAAACACTTTGACAAATTATCTTGAGAAGTGACATAGATGGGACAGTATAGGAGGTGAGAAGTCTAGAGAGGAAAATAATACCATTTATCCTGTAATTTTAATACATCATAATTTGATAACTCAGTATCAAGGATATGCAGTGAAATTAGGATGAGTAGCCCCTCTCTAACCACCAAGGTGGCATGAAGATTCCAATGAAAAGAAAAGAGCCATGTGACTGTGGTTATACTTAAGTATCTTACTGTGGAAGTTTTGAGAGGCATCTTATCTCTTAAGGATCTTTGAGAAGAACCAATCAAAGAAGAAAGTGCTTCGGTTCCCACTATGAGAAAGGCTGAGCTGATGATGATCCTTTAAAGCAGGGTGTCACGCAACATCTTTTGTGAAGGGTCAGATAGTATTTTAGTACCATGTAGTCTCCATCACAACTACTCATTTCTGACCCCGAAGGGCAAAAGTAACCACAGGCAATGTACAAAGAAATAAGTGTAGCGATGGTCCCATATAGTTGTACAGCATTAGTGGTTCAGTGGGAGAATTCTCACCTGCCCATATAGTTGTATTTATGAGTAAGAGGTGGAAGGCTGGATTGGACCCACAGGCAATACTTTATTGGCCTCTACTCTAAGGAAATTAAATGGGAGTACTTAGGTAAATTAAGTAAATTCTTTTGAGTTGCAAGTTTATGAAAGATTACAAATATGTTGAACTTTACTAGACATAAAATATTTAGAGGGATCAAGAGGAGGAATAACATAGGGGTAGAATAACAGTATTCTTTAGTAGGTAATGAAGAAAATGTTGACCTCAAAAGGTGTAGATGCTTTGGAATAGAAGATAATAAATGCTCTTTCCATGATGCATATGTAAATATTATTTCTTCTGAAAATGTTTGGATTCTAAAACAATACTGATAAGACCAGAGTAAGTTTTATGCATAAAACTACAAAGTATTAAAATATATATAAAATTAATATACAAATTAATAATAAATGAATATCTCATTTTAAAAGCTTCTCTCTCTCTTCTCCCTGTCTCACTTTCTTTCTTATAATTAATTTAACCCATAGTCCTTCCATAAAGAATTCATCTGTTATGGATAAACCAATTGTAAGTCTCATTCCAGACTTTCAAAAATAACTTCATAATATCACAAGTTATGTCAGTGAAAAGTATAGAATCCCAGGTAGGTAGAATGACAACTGAAAGTCATTATTCTTCCTAAGGGATTTTAAACACTAAATATTTTTATTTTTATACATCATAAAGCTTGTAAAAATATAAAATAAATATTAATTTAACGTTGCATTATTCACATAGAAAAATGTTACCTATGTAACAATTCTTGACAGCCTAGCAGTATTTCTTATAAGATGCACTGCCTTATAAAATGCACTGCCACCTATTCTTCTCCAGGGAAATCAAAGTCATCAAAAATAACTACCTTAAGTTACTTGGAAAGTGATGGATGGTCAAATGAATCATAGCAATTATATCAACACCTCACTCAAGGTTGAAAATGGTAAATTTTTCTTCATTTATGAAAGGGTCTGCCTGCCTCAAGGTCCTGCCCTTGGTGTGTTAGCTGTTTCAACTCTTGACAGTCCTGCAGAGGACAGCACTTTCCACCTAATTTGCTACTTCTAACCCATGGCTTCGTGGTGAGAAATTATTATTTCTCACCAGTTAAGAATGCAATTTGGAAATCTTCTAAAAGTTGAGTGGCTCTCTGAGATAATAATGGCCTACATTGAGGCGCTTTACCACTTACAAAATCTTTTCATCTAAGTTACTGAATTTCGGGCTTCTCACCATCCATGGTCGTAGACAGGTCAAAGGACGTGGTTCTTCATTTCTAAAGGGGCAAATAAACTAAGAAATGAACCAAACTGTCGCCCACAGCTCTTATTAAAGAGCTGAAACAAAGACAAGATCCCAGGTTCCCTGAGACTATCTAGTCCACTCTTCTGTTTCAAGCTTGTCACTTTTTCCATTTCCATACCTCCGTGCCCTCTTTCCATTCCTTACTGAGAACTTTGATGTGAACTTTGTAATAGTTCCTGGGAAAAGAATATCACAACAGCTAAGCATATGAAAAGTGAAACAGCAACTATGTGAAGGCTCCTACTACAAACACCTGACTATAAGCCAAAAATCTGGAATTCTTGGCCCTCTTACTCCAGATTTTGTGTGTCTTTTAACAAATCATACAACTTGTCTGACACTCAGCTTGCTTACCTAAAAAGTGAAAAGATCGTATAAGACCCACCCCACATATAAATTTCTGAAATATTAGTAAAGGAACCCATATTGAAAAGCAAAACAAAATGAAACAAACAAAAGCATCTCGCCTGTGTTGTGTTGCTCCCTCTTAGAATTGTTGGAATGAGCTACAGACTGCAATGTTACAGCTGCCAATTCTTTAACAATTTGGACCGTGTAGCCCTAACTTAAATCCACCTGTGGGAATAGAGTTGGAAGCAATACACCATCTCAACTTGCTCTGTTTGCATTTTCAAAACCACTAAGGGAAGTTGGGTTGAAACTAGTTTTGGAAAAATACAGAAACTGTATATCAAACCTGACAAGAGAGATAACTCTTTGACATATTAATGACTTTGATTATATTAGTAATTTCCTATTGCATTGTTTTTAGATTCAGTTATATTGGCACAAAATAAAAAACAATATGGTTACAATTTAGTTTAATTTATTAAGACTCTCCAACATGGGGCACAGGTGTATACTAATTTGAACACATCTAACTAGTACCCTTTAAATTTTACATAATTAATCAATTGCAGGCTTGAGTAGACTGACATCAGTAGAAATGCCTGCTCCATCTGCATTTTCTGAACCTCTCCTGGGAGCCATCTTGCCTCTCTTGTCTTCATTCATCACCAAGCTCCAATCTTCACTTGAAGAACTTCCAAAGATAAAATGGCCAGTCTTACAATCAACAACATCAGTTCCATGCCTCTTATTTCCTTTGTCCTCTTCTTCCAGTTTCTGACTGTTTGAAGAAAGTCACTTAAAGAAAGACACTTACTTCTCAACAGCACCCACACTGCTGCCCACATATGTATCTTTAGATCCTGCAGACAGGCCTGTGGTCAGTGTCTATTTTGCTATTCTTTATAAGGCAAGGTCATCCAGTTCAGTTGGAAGACTAGATGGTGAACTGCTACTTCTCTAATTCCAGAAAGTTGCCTGCCATCCCAACACATAATTAAAGAGGGCAGTAGCGTGTGTTCCCAAATGGTGAAGCAATACTTCGGGGAAGTCTGTTGGTATGATCAGTAGCACGCCCACGTAGCCATGACCATATTTGGCTATTGTAGGACTATTTTTCTTAGTTTATGAACACTTAAGGACAAGTCTATGAGTTGTTTCTACAAATATAATTTGAGTCCAAGACTCATCCATATCAAAATTAATCATACGTAGTCTAATGAGTACAACGTTGTGTAGAATGCCAGAGGACTCATGGCAGATTCCAAGGTATAAAAAACTTGCCAGTGACCTCTATCAAGTCATTAAGTCTCTCTTCATTTAGCATTCTGAATCATAATCTGTAAAATACGATGCATACTTTCTATTTAATTTACAGGGACTCAGAAAAAAAATGTCTTTAAAGAATCTTAAGCCTATTAGGAAAAAGTTTCCATTAATGTAGGATGTCTTCCCACTAATTTGCCTCATATAATCTGTTGATCCTAGCAGTTATTTTTCCCCACATTTAAATTAAATCTTGAGAAATGTAAGTTTCTCAAGTGACTTAAAGAATTTTCTTAACTGTTCCCAGTACCAGTACCAACCACTTTTCTTTTTAAAGCATATGAGTTGAATTTGCAGAAGAACAATAGAGATTGTCTACAGGAAACTGGCAAGAAATTTTTGTTTTCTTTGTATCTTTGTGGGGAATCTATAAGCACAATTTCATTTCTTGTGGAAACAGAAAGCAATGTTTTACTGAGAAATTTTTCAGAACTAATTACTGGTGCATAGATGAAACCTTGCCACCCTCCTGACCCCACTTCCCAATGCTATGTCTCTTCCCCAGAAAGTCTGGCAAAAAGAGAGCAAATGGAAATATGGCTCATTTTGTGCACTAAGTATTTACAGGATTACAATAGTATTACTAAGAAAGTCTGTTTGTTTACATTTATGATTCCAAAGGAAAGGAAACCCAGAGGCAGATGAGTAACCGTTTAGGTCCAGTTGGAAGCTTTCACGTATGTTACTTTTTAAGAATTTCCAACAGATTTTTTTTTAAAACCAACCCTCTGGTAGAGGAGAGCAGAGAAGACGAGATCATGTGATGTGCTGTTCTTTCCTAACATCTGTAGCTGGAAACACCCTGAGCCTGTCCAGAATATAACTCTAGCAAGAGTATTTTGAATCCTACCATCTCCTTACCTGTCTGCAATGTTTCAAGAAATTAAAAGTCCTGTAAAAGGATCTTGGGAGAATGGAGAAGATCTAAACTTATTTCTCTAGACTTTTCTGCACACAGTGCAGGGAGAAAACTCCCAGCAGACTAGTCTTTTCTGAAGAGAATAGAATTTGTCATCTGCTGACAGAAGCTGAGGACGGCCTTTCAAATTCTTTCTCTGAAATTACGTAGAGTGATTGTAGCAGAGAATTAATATAATTCACAGCTCGCCTGATTCTGTTTAAGCCTTTTTGGAAACTGCAAAAATAGATTTCGAGCATTTCTAGATGAAAATCACCTCAGACACTTCAATACAATGGAAGAAATGATTAGAAAGGGGAATGTGGGGAAAGAATTGCTTGGCTCATGTCATTTCAGAAAGACCAATTCCCCGGCGAGTATCTTTCTACTTTATTTTGTCTGTAAGTACAGCTGCAGAAATCTCTTCTTTATTCTCTCTCTTCTTACCTCCCTCTGGAAAAAAATTCTCATTTTGCCGTGGCTGCATTTCTCAGTGCAGCAATTTGATAATTCACCTTACATTCAGTTTACTCAATTTTTAAATTCAGTCCTATTTCCCTGAGTTTTCATTTTGGCAAATGTGGAATAAACCCTATTGAGTTTCAAAAACAATGAACATGGGAATGCAGATATCCAATCAACAAAATAATTTCAATTCTTTGGTTATATACCTAGAAGTGGGATCATATGGTAGTTCTGTATTTTTTGAAGGAACCTGCATAATGGCTGTACTGTATTAATTTACATTCCCACCAACAATGAACTAGAATTCCCTTTGTGCCACTTCTTTGATAGCTAAGAGACAGAAGCAACCTACGTGCTCATCAACAGATGAGTGGATAAAGAAATGTGGTGCATACAGAGACAATGGAATATTATTCAGCCTTTAAAAAGAAGGAAATTCTTGTATTTTCTACACATAAATAAACTGGGAAAACATCATGCAACGTGAAATAAGCCAGGCACAGAAAGAAATATACCTTGGAATCTCACCTATATGTGGCATCTAAAACAGTCAAATCATAGACATAGACATTACAATGGTGGTTACCAGAGTCTGGGGCAGGGGGCTATGGGCCTAGGGGAGATGTTGACCAAATGGTACATTACAGCTAGACAGGAGGAGTAAGATTTAGTTGTCTTTTGCACAAAATAGTGACTATCAGTAATAATAATGCATTGCATATTTCACAATTGCTTAAAGATTAGATCTTAAATGTTCTCACAATATAGTAGTATATATGTGAAATAATGGATCTATTAGTTAGCTTGATTTAATCATTTCACTATGTAAACATATCAAAACATTGTATCATAGCCTATAAATACATACAATTATTACTTGTCAATTAAAAATAAAATGAAGTGAAATTTAAAAATCAAAAATAAACCTTAAAAAGATTCCAGAACAGGCATCATGGATGGAGGTGATTTTTCAACATGTAGCCATCTTGAAAAAGAGAGACCTTAATAAAAGCGTTCCTTTCATTGCCTTCATCTGGCACGTTTCTTTTTGGTAAAGATCAAAGATTTGACAGAGATGAAAGACTCCAAACTTTACATAGAAATATATATCAACCAGGAAGAATTTCTTAAGTGGAAACACTCCTACAATAACCTTCTTTATTTCCATCTCCATACCTAATAAATTTTCTCAGACACCTTACAAATAAAATGGAAGCAAGTTTCCTTCATGGACAGTTCACATTACAACCACATTCAACAAGCAGATTAAAAAATACAGTCAACATGGTTATCGTTTAAAAAATCCGTACGTTTGTATCATGTAGCCCAAAGGCTCAGATGACTGAGAAATATTCCATTTTTATTAAGTTGTTTGGCACAATGTTAAAATAATTGCCACCTAATTTGTAGTTCAGCCAACTAGGTTTAAAGGTAAAATCGCAAGCTGTTTCAGCTTCCTTTAAAAACTCCTGTGACCTTCCTCTACCACTATGCACATATTTCCAACTCTAATCTAAGCAGAAAATGTATTTTTTCTTCATATCTGTAGATAGTTCTGTGTCGCATACAGTAAAATATTTTCCACATTTTTGGTATCTTAATGGCAGGGGTAAAATTCCTTTTTTGCATTGTCTTTCTTTTTCTTATAAAATATGTATTTTTTTCCTATGGAAAACCAGTATAGGGAGACATAAAAATAAAGAAATTAAAAATTATTTATAATCTTTTGTCCTCTTCTACTGCAAATATTCACCTGCTGTTTCTCTAGAGAGGTAAGAAAGACCATGGGGCTCAGTAAGGATTTCACTACCTGTAGGAAGACTGTAGATCAGATCTTGAAGGTTCATAAGAAGTACAGTTGCAATAGAAAACTTCCATTGAAGTCTAGATTCTTAAAAGAGTTCATGAAAATGGATGAAATCAGGGGGAAAAAACTGCACAGGAAACTTGTCTGTCTGAGCACTATGTAAGGAACCTTCCCTGAAGAAGCCAAACATCCGAGACTATGTGTGTCATGCCTTTACTGTTTTGGATCTCCCAAGAAGAGAAATAACAACAAAAAATAATTTTTGTCTGGGCCAATTGGCAAAGCACATGTACACCCATCATGGAGGGACTCTCCCATGGTAGGATGGACACATCAAGAGCTTTCAGTATTAGGAAAACAATCTGAAAGATATGGAAAGCTATAGGCTGAAATGATTAAAGACAAGAAGAAGGAATCAAAGCACAAAGAGATCAACAGCAAACTATAAAGAAAGAATAGGCTCACCTGAAAAAGAGCTGAACAGAAATTCCTGAAATATTTTCTCTTCCCATCTCAGAGACCTCTTGATATCAGAGAACCTCAGGACTGAGCTCTCGGTTCTCCTCTCTGAGTTCTCTCATGCTCTTAATGATCTCTTGTCCCCAAACCTCAGTCTCCACCAAGGCCTTCACTTGCATATCTAAATGACATCTCAAATTTCATATATCCACAACTGAGCCAAATATTACCCTTAAATCCACTCCGTCATAGTCATCCCCATCTCCGTGAATGGCTCCCCTCTTGCCCTCTTTTCATCATGCCCGTGTCCCTGTTGTAAAATCCAGGGGGCTCCGCTCTCAGGACAGATCTAGATCTGTGCACACCTCTCCAGTGGGCTCTCCCTGTTTTGAGCACCTGTTATCAGGCTTCTCCTAGATGGCTTGTCCCTTGTCTCCCACCCTTGAGCCCCATAGTCCCTCCTCAACATAACATTCAGAAGTAAATCAGGTCTTATTACTCTTTGCTCAGAATCTTCCAGGGCCTGCCCATTTCACTCAGAGTAAAAGCAAAAGTTCTTGAACAATCCCACAGGCCTTGGCCCCATTACTTGAAGAGAATCCCACAGCTAACTCTCCTTACTCCCTCTGCTGTGGCCGTACTGGCCTCTTCTCTGTTCCTCGAAACTCTGATTCTTTGTGCCGTTCTCCTCTCCTCTCCCTGGAAGATCTCCTATGATCTTTCTTTCCTTTCTTTTTTTCAGATCTTAGCTGACACATCTGTCCCTCTGTGAGCCCTCCCCGGCCATATATTTCCTGTTTAAAAATACATCTACTTCCCAACTCTCATTATTCCCTGTCTTCTTGCATTTTTTCTTTTAGAAGTTATTTCTTCTCATATAGTATGATTTACTGATTTGTTTATTGACTCCCTAAGCAGAATATAAGCTTCCTATAGGTGGGGGTTTGTGTGTTTTGGGGACTGTTAATGTGATTTCTTAAAAACACTTCATGGGCTTGGCCCTATCAGTCTCAGTGATGTGGTTTTCTGGGATTGATGAGAAGAGAACATAATATTTTAAATAAATAATGTTTCTTACACAGAGGTGCCCTATGGACAAAAATTCCAAAGATAGCATTTGGTTAGATGGAGGAGAAAGAGGAAAAAGGAAAAATATATTAAGGATTGTGTACTGTTTTAAAGTAGAGAACTGGAGCAGAGGAGATTATTGATGAATCTGGGAAAGTTGTCACTTCAAAGTAGAAGAGGAGGGATCTGTTCTTTATTTTGGACAAATAGGCGTTTAGTATATATCTAAGATATCAAAATACCTTCTACGTAGTGCTGCTTCTAAGTAGATACAATTTGATCTTAGACTGAAAATTCTCTCTTTTGGTTATTCTCAGATTTATTATCAAAAATTCTCAAATTTAAAGGTAGGGTTTGAAAAGAATTATGTATTTTATAAAACCATGTGGCCACTAAGAACCTTAGGAAAAGTGCGACTCTCTCAATGCCTTTGCAACTAAATTTTAAACATTTTTAATTTACCTTTCCCTTGTCCGTTAAGAAAAAATTTTTATCACATTATGAAGTAATAAAATTAAATCAGTTTCTTGTTGAAGTAAATTTATTCTCAATCTTTTATTCAAAAAGTTAAAGAAACAAAGACATGTACTTAGAGGGTTTTCTTGCCTTCTTTTTCTTTTTCTTTTTTTTTTTTTTTTTATAGGATGGGCACTTAAAATTTAAGCCTTGATTGTTCTGTTAATCTTTTTCATTTCAAAATATGGTCTTTGATTTTGTGCCAAAAGACTTCTGCCTTTGCTCTGCTAAGAACTTGCCTGATGGACGATGATATTGTCCACAGCCGGGCTTGGGATCCAGCTCTACATTGTCCTGCCGAATTTTATACGAGTGATTTTACAAAGGTTTCTTTTGTTTCCTAGCACCTCCCATGGGAATGTGGATCTGGAAACCGTCTATTAGTGATTATAATATTCAGCTAGAGTTGAAACAAGGCACCAGCTGTGGTATATTCTGTTTAAAAATTTATTTCTGGAGCATTAGCAGAAGGCTTAACGAGAGTGTTATAATTCTGTTTGATGAAAGGTAGGAGTTTCTTAATTCTTCAGCTGTGTGAATGGATAGAATTTGATTCGATTTCAAGAAGTAATTTAAATTCACTATTTTTTAATATATTTGAATAGGCTGCCAATATTTTAGTATTAGAAAAACTCATGTGTTAACTTTTGAAAACAAGTTAGAGATAACATTTTTATGACTTAGTGTACCTGCATTGGAGGAAAAATTTATACTTTAGTGGGTCAGAGGAGTTTTTTCCACATTTTTTATTTATTTATTTCTGGCTTACCCCCATCCCCCTGCCTTCTGAATAACTAAGTGGTTCAAAGGTCAATCCTTTAGCCTTTGTCTTAACTAGCAAATCCTTACCTCTTTTTGCTCTCATCTGGTCTCAAGGTATTAGATACCACATACCATCAATTTGCTGCTGACTTTAATGTTTCCAGTCCAGAAATCTCTACTGAATTCAAAACTATATGCTCGGTGCCTTATATGCAATTTATTTGCAATTGACTGAATGTCTCTGGAACTCCCAGATCCGCATGTTGGAATCCTAATCCACTATGTGATAGTGTGATGAGGTAAGGCCTTCGGGAAGCTACTCTCTTATGAATGGGATCAATGGCCTTATAAAAAGGACCCCACGGAGATCTCGCTTACTCTATTTCTGCCGTGCAAGGATGTGACAAGAAGACGGCAGTCTTCAAACTGGAAGAAAGCCCTCACCCAAATCCTCACCATGCTGACACTGTGCTCTCAGATTTCCAGCTTCTGAAATGATGATAAATAAATTTTGGTTGTTTGTAAGCTACACAATCTATCACATTGTTACAGCAGCCAGAGCGGCCTAAGATACTCCTTTTAAGACATCTCACAGGTCTGTTAAACTTAACATATCCCATACTCAGGTCCTGATATTCCAACCCCAGCCCAATTCAGCTTCTTGTACAGTCTTTCCACTTCATTATATATTAGGGGATACACATAATACAGTTTGGCTTATTTGCTCAGCATAACTATTAAAGACACCCTTTTTAAATACTCTTAAAAGTATCAACACTATCTCTTAAGCCCCTTAAATATTCTTCAAAAGTCCCCCTTTAAAGTTTCAAAGTCGTGATACACTATTATTTATACGCTCACACGAATTAATGATAATTCAGTTGTCCAGGTGCTTAGGCCCCCAGAGAACACCTACAATGCTTTCTTTGTTCTACATCCCATATTTAGTTTACTAGTAAACACTCTGGGGGGCACTGTAAAAGCAAACACAAAATGTAACCACTTCTCACAGCTCCATTGCCACCAGGCTGACCCACCATCATCTCTTGCCTGGGTGTTTTCTATAAAAAGTGTGTTAAATGATGTTACTCCTCTGCTTCAGAACCTCAGCTAAGTGACAAAATTCTTGCTACCTTTTGATAGTCTTCCCTGCTGTCAGTATTTTATAGCTTGCTTGGAATTAGTAGAAATGACACCCCATCAAACTCCCCACCACTATATTCTCTTAGGTGTTGGAACAATTGCTGGGGTTATTTTGCCTACTTGCCCAAATGCAGGCTATTACTTGCTTCCCAGCTACCAAAACTGCCGGACTGGACTTTGGTTCCTGTATTTTGCATTTATGGCTGGGTCTGTACTCTTCCTGTTCTCTTGCTTTGCTCAGCTATGCTGGGGAGGGCTGAAAAGGCCCTAGTAATTCTCTAAGTCTGCTTCAACTATTAAGCCATTCCTTAATTACAATCACCAGCATCTTGAATCAATGGAAAAAGGAGCCAAGTTCATTGAAGGTAGACTAGTTTGGGTACCAACAGAAGTGTCTGTGATATCATGTGCAGGTATATGCACTGTCAAATTATTTGTTCTTTGCACTGATGTAAAGAAGCTGCCTAGATGAGCATTGAGAGTTCACACTATGATGTTTATTTTCAAACACCAAGACCACTGTTTACGTGCACATTTCTGTGATGGTGAATTTCTCACAAAACTTAGAGGAATCTAAAAGCTTGGGAAGAAGTACATATATATTTCACTAGAATAATCAGACCCTAAGAAATATAAAATGGTCCTAGATAGTTAATTAGCATCCAAAAATTTTATGCAAGCTCCTTCCCCAGTAAACCAGTTCTAATGGCTTTTTCAAGGGATGATGTAGGATGCCTTTCTTCCCAACCCTACTAAATTCTTATTTTAACGTTCAAAATGAAACAAGTGGGAATTTTTGGTCTGCCTTTGATTTCTTAACAATTTCTTACTAGAAAGAAAGGACATTAGTCCTAAAACTTTTTGTTTCCTGTCTTGCTAAATAGTTTTAACTTCATTACATGTTTTGTATAATCCATTTAAAAATATGTCTCGATGGATTATTTATACAAATGTTTTTAAACATGAATCAGTAAAAAGATCTGACTAAAGTTTTTTCAGAATCACAGTGCCAAACTCTTTAATCTCCTTGAAGGAGTATTAAAATTCATACTTAGTTCTGTCCTGCGAATTAGCATACTTGGAAGTATAACCTTTAACTTAATGACATTGACTTTAACTCATATATTCACTCCCTTAACCGTTTGTTAAAGTGAGAAACTTATAAAAATTTAAAAATATACTTAGAAAATTTTATAACAAACAATCAGACCTGATTTTAATACTTAGAGGATATGATATTTTATAATAGAATTAATAGATGAAAAACTAACCTTTAATCAGTAATGACAAAATAATGATTTAACCACTTGCATGTTTTGATGCACTCAATAAAAATTGATTCCTGACATTGTAGCAGTCTTCTTCATCATAAACAATAGTTTTATTTATGGTTATCAGACATGATCCATCCCTTGTTAAGTATCAACTGGTATTCTAATTACATGGTAAGAATTCTTGTGTATCAGAAGCCCTTCTTTGTAGGACATCCTTCTACACAGAGAAAAAAATATCTATTACCCATATTCAAATGCCTGAAATGCTATCAATAAAATTTTCTTTATATATATAGGATATATATCCATACACATCAGTTTCTTATTGAAGAGCTGCTATGCACTGTGCAAGATATACCAGTCTTTAACATGGGGGGGATATTGTGAGACAAGAATATACATCAGTATATATACAGGAAATTTCATTGATAGCATTACAGGCATTTGAATATGGGTAATAGATATTTTTTCTCTGTGTAGAAGGATGTCCTACAAAGAAGAGAAGATTGTAAAAGTATATATATATACTACACAAAGAAGTAAATATATCCAGTATATATATGTATATATATATGTATATACAGGATATAAGTACTCTGGGACAAAGTAAATATTTAGTAGCTATTCTGTTGTCCTTGTTTTTCTATTATTTGTTAAACCAAAGTTGCTAAAATTATGCTATAACTAAGCAACAGAGGGGATGGCAATTTGTAGGAGGTACTTGCTTTCATGTGAAATGAGACAGTAATGCCACAAGATGCTTCTGCAATTACAGCGATTTGTCCAGTAGAAAGTACAAATAAAAATAGCTATTGATATAAACATATTTGTTTCAGAAATCATATTCTATTTTTAAATATGTGTGCTGAAAATCTCTGGGGGCTGGTACATCTTGCACAGTGCACAGCCACTCTTCGATAAGAAACCAAACAACTTAACGGGGGGGAGGGGGGAATCATGAGACCAGAAAAGGACCAATATATAACTAAATGAGAAAAAATAGGAAACGTGCATTCAGAACTACAAAAGGGGACGTTTTTGTAGATGACTGTGTAAGCTGTACTATAATGAAGAAATATTAGTAGCTTACTCCAGAACTGCACTAAAATTCTGCTTAAATAAAACCTATAGCTGACTATTCATTGTGAGAGTATAACCATATAGTTCCCAGATCTTGATAAATGGTAGATATTGACAAAGAAGTATTTTTTTGTTGTTGTTGCGTTTTATTCTTTTCACTTAATTTTAAAAGGTCTTGTGAATGATTCACTTTCTATAACAGGGCCTGCAGCCTCTTGGGTGTAGCACTGGTTGTATGTGTATAATTGTTTAGGGGTTGGATTTATTAAAACTATCTTACACAGGAAAGACCCAAAATTATTGCAAACATCAAAGGAGATTACAGCTGAAGTTTACCCCTGAGCAGTATCAGTCTGTCATAAGAACGTATTTATATTTTCTGCCTGAAGTTAGTTCTGCCAAAACAAGGCTGGCAGGAGAAAAAGAACGTGCATTTTTTTTCTGGATGGTTTAAGAGCTGATCCTCGACTCTTCACTCTTGAATATCCCTGACAAAAACGATGTGGCAACTCGAGACGCTCCACCTGGCTGTTGCCCTTTTAGTTGGCAAGGGCTGATGAGCTGTGCAATTAGATAAGTGTTCTCGCCAATACCAGGGGTGCAGTAATGTTTTTCATCTTTTCCATTATTGTACACTTAACTAGGAAGCATACACTCGGTTGGCATTCTAAGCACTTTTGATTGATTTACAATGTCAGTGAAATTTACAGATTATGCATTCCAAAAGATAAGAGGGAATTAATGTCTTAGGCAACGTTTTGAGCAGAGCTCCTCTTGCCAACATTAATTTTTTTAGCATTAGTGTGTCTAAGTGTACAGAAGCAAGTAAACACGGATAAATGGAATCCAAATTAAATTGCTGAGGATGTTATTCTCCATTCCGTTTGCTCTGGGCTTATAAGTAATCGTTCTTGATGTATACTTTGAAGTGTGTCTTGCCTTCCATTAGGGTTGTCAAAATAATGTTCAAAGGCCACGTCACATGTTGCATATTATTTTTGGACATGCTGTTCTGTTTTGTTTCTCTCTAGCCACATATATAGATTTAAGCTAAATAAAAATCAGTAAAAACATTGACAGAGGTATAATATTGATTTTTGAGGATGAAATAGCAGAGTACCTCATGGTACTCAGGAAAACTTTATGTGGTCTAATAAGAAATAATTTGAACTTTTTCACACTGATTTCATCTTTACTTACAAATTGAATGTACCTGACAACAAAGGCTATTCAAACAATTGGGAAAGTATAGGTCTGGAATCAAGTTGACAGAGAGATTTGACAATTATATAAAATATCTCCTACTCTTACATCACAATATACACATATCAATAGACAAAATAAGTACTGTTTACAATGATTATATTTTATATTCAGACTGAAAAAAATCAATATTTTAAAGTTTGAGATTAAGTAAGCTCAGGAGGACTTTGCTTTCCAGAATAATTACATTTAGCTTTTAAATCAGATGCTTACTTTTATTCATGATTACATAAGGCAGGTCTGTTATTTTAGGGGTAAGGGAAGATTTTAAATAAATATTTAGGATTTCAAAAAGGTATTTTTAGCTATCAGGAAAGAAATCAGATTTTGATAACATAAAACTACTTATAATCAAGGCCTGAATAGATTTTCATTCTGCTTATATATTGAGTAAATGCACACAGAGTTGCTTCATAAAAATTTAGTTTGAAGTGATGTCACATGAGGAGCAGATGTGATTCTGAAGCAGAGAAGTTTATTCGGATGATACATAAATCAGTTTCCCAGGAAAATGAATACCCTTATAGAATTAGAATACAAAAATTCTTAGCTATGAGGTCAGTGAGCAGAGATTATTAGATGATATACTATTAGTTATGCCAAACTTTAACAACACAATGTTTCATTAAGGTCTATAGCTGGGTCTTTATTTGAAATTTGAGAAGTCCTACAGCCTGGATAAGAAAAGAATTGTCTTGGTTTTATTTGTTTCATTTTCAGTCATCTTGAATAGAGTCTGTCTTCTTAGGTTGTCATACGGCCTTCAATTTTAGCATCTCTAGATCTAATTTTTATATAATTTTTTCTTTACAAAATTCCAAAGAGAAAGATCATTAAAGCATTGGTTGATTAAAAAGCCACAAAGCTATTTATGTTCAAGGATTATTCAAGTATATTATGCAAGTCCGAGTGTTCTGATAAACCTCTAGGGATTTGTGGAGCTTCTCCTAAGGCTTTTGTGGAAGAGGGGTCCTTGGGATCACAGACTGCGCAGTCACATGGATTCCCTGCTTTAGTCAGAACAATTCTACATTTATTTCTCACAATATTCATCTTCTGTGTGAGTTTTCATTTAAAGAAAAAGCTTAAATGACATTTAAATACACCACTACTTGTGGATATTACATTTGCATATTTTTATAAAAGACATTGATGAAAATTTAATTCAAGAACATTCATCAAAAAATCTATCAATTTATTACATGTCTTCTTTGTGCCCAACACTTCTCTGTGTATTTTAAAGTATTCAAAGAAAGAGACCCATGCAATATCTTCTATGGTTTAATAATTATTAACAAAAAATAATATAAGGAAAAAGTGTGATACTGATACTCAACAGGTGGTGCCCCCAGTCAGCTCAGTCGAGCAGGGCTGGAGGACCTGCTGCCTCTGTCTTGGGCAGGCAGCAGAGGAACCAGCAGGCTGGAGTGTCTGCAAGTGGGAGAGCTTTGCTCCCCCACCAGAGGCACCAGACATGAGCCAGGGAAGACACTGGCACCTCCTCTTCCTCCAGTGCATCCCTGATTGGTCCATTTTCAAAACCTGCCCCTGATTGGTCTGTTTTCAGGACCCAAAAGCTCATTGGACAACTGCCCCTTTGTAAGCCCCTGAGCAGAGAGCCCAAGGGCAGAGTGCTGCAGACCTCCCAGGGAGAGAGAGCAGAAGAGCAAGAGCTGTAACACTTATATCCTGCTCTGCAGGAGGTTTGGCTCTTTTTACGAGCTGTAACACTTGTATTACTGCTGATCCTGTCCTGTAAGGAGGTTTGGCTCTTTGTGAGAACTTTAACACTCATTGAATAAAACCTAACCTACTGCTGATCCTGTGGTCCGTCGCTTCATTCTTTGAACCACTGAGACTAAGAGGCTGGAAATCCAGTATCAAATTCTGGTATCAATACTAGAGTTGTTCACTGAATTTTTCTCAGTAGGGAAAACTTTATTTAGAAATGAACTCAAATGGACATACATATTAAATACAAGGCCGTTATTAATTTCCTTGTCTTAACTGGCATGGAACAAAGAAATAGTTGAACTTTTATACATAAGAAATAAATAGGGAAGTGGGGAGGATGGGTGGAGGGAGGGTAATTGGTGGGACGACACCTACGGTGCATCTTATAAGGGTACATATGAAATTTACTAAGTGTAGAATATAAATGTCTTAACACAATAACTAAGAAAATGCCGTGAAGGCTATGTTAACCAATTTGATGAAAATATTTCAAATTGTATATAAAACCAGCACATTGTACTCCATGATTACATTAATGTGCACAGCTATAATTTAATAAAAAATAAATAAATAAATAGGGATTTATAGTTGGGGAGGAGTTAGAGTAGTAAAGATTATAATCCAAAAGCAGAAAACACAAATTCAATAGAGAAAAAGAAGTGGGAAATAAGAAACACTAGTGAGCAAAGAAACTGGTATAATGTATTATGTTAAAAGAGACATTAACTCATAATACAAAATGACAATCTGAATTAAAACAATACAACAGTGGATGTCACAGGGATGAGGGAGGGAACAAGACTGCAGAAACAAGTTTTATTTTTTTTAAGACAAAATATCCATTGTGTTTTTCTCTCCTGTGGATGTACAGTTGTTTACTTATTGGTTTCATATTAGTATATTAACTTGCTTTTCCATGGGTGGGGGACTTGGCTACAATTTGAACTTTACTTAAGAAATGCAAACAATGTAACCTAATCAGCTGTATCTGCACATTAATCTGAAATAAAATATAAATAAATAAATGCTAGAAAGGACAAAATATTACCTTGAGATAAAAAATACCTAATAAAGGCATGCTACGTGAAAAATATAAAAGAAAGAAAAAAGATATTTAAGATATTTAAGAAGCTTGATAAATATATAGTATGTATGTAAGTATATAACATAAACAACAAATATACATTTTTCAAAGATATGTGGAAGTCTTTGAAAATATTAGACTGAAGAGATACTTTCTAGTCTTTCTAAGGAGAAAAGAGAAGAAATATTTTATCCACATCACATTGTCTGGCAATAATACAATATTTAATAATAATAAAGTTCATATGTGTTATTGGCAACCAAAAATTAAAAATATGTATTATAGGGTATTTAAAAATAAATGGTAGAAGTGTAGCTAAATGGTTCTTAGCTGAAATTTTATGTCTGTGTGCTCAAAAGGAAAGCTACTTAACCAACTAAAAGAAGAACAATTTAATATACTTTAAAGTAAATTAAAAGAAAATAGTCACTAATTAATTACAAATATTCATTAATAAATTAGAAAATAAAAACAAATTAGGCCTGTTCAATAATACCAAACATTTGTGCTTTTAAAAATACTAATAAAATAGAAGAAAAAAGAAATTATATTTGCAAGTCTAATCAAAGATGGGAGATTACACAAATTAGCATTATAAATGAGGATAATAATGTAATGGGTGGAATATTTGAAATGTCATCAGACTTCTCAATGTTTACAATAAAATATTATAGGAAAGAGAAAATGAGGCACAAACCATTTAATATACAGATTACTAAGGCTTTATTGACAATCTTAAAAATAAAAAATAAATGAATCTATATCTTTTCTCAGCCTCTTCAGATAAACACTTCTTAAGTTAATAAAAGGCTCTGAATGGAAAGGGAGGTTTAATAGAGGGAGGGTAAACAGTGGGGCCACACCTATGGAGCATATTGCAAGGGTACAAGTCAAATCTGTCAAATATAGAACATAAATGTCTTAACACAATAATCAAATAAATGAGGCAAAAGCTATATTAATTAGTTTGATGTAAGCACTCCAAATTGTATTAAAAAAAACACATTGTACCCCACATATGCATAAATGTATTCATGATCTATGTATATATGATTTAATTTTGAAAAAAAGGCTCAGAAAAAAGATCAAATTCAGACCAATGAAGTAAAAACATGGTCTAAAGATAAAGCCCTTATTAAAATCCCAAAAGGATTTGAGATGGCATCCCATAGATCCCTTCAAATAAGGCAAAGGTACTGTAAAGATTTTTTTTAATTAAATAATAACTATGTGCATTAATGCAATCATGGGGTACAATGTGCTGGTTTTATATACAATTTGAAATATTTTCATCAAACTAGTTAACATAACCTTCATGGCATTGTCTTAATTACTGTGTTAAGACATTTATATTTTACACTTAGTAAATTTCACATGTACCCTTGTTAGATGCACTATAGATGTGGTTCCACTAATTACCCTCCCTCTACCCATCCCATATTCTTGGGCTATAATTGAGTTATAGCTTTCATAAGAAAGCTATAAATTGGTTTCATAGTTGGGCTGAGTACATTGGATGTTTTTTCTTCCATTCTTGAGATACTTTGCTAAGAAGAACATGTTCCAGTTCCATTCATGTAAACATGTAAGAGGTAAAGTCTCCATCTTTCTTTAAGGCTGCATAATATTCCACAGTGTACATATATCACAATTTATTAATCCATTTGTGGGCCGATGGGCACTTGGGCTTCTTCCATGACTTAGCAATTATGAATTGGGCTGAAATAAACATTCTGGTACAAATATCTTTGTTATAATGTGATCTTTAAGGGCATGCCTCATATACCTTCTCTGTTAAACAGTAGGCCTGCTGAGAATCTCAGAGGCAGCGTTTCTTCTGTAAGCTCACAAAGATCCCAGGAAAGAAAGGTTTATGTCAAAGAGATCTGTGGGTATATTATAATGGAAACTTATGTACAAAAGCTCTGGAGGTTTTAAGAATAATGCCATATTGTAGGGAAAGGAATGGGTTGAGTACAGAAGGAAAAGAGAACTTGGACTCCCTAAGCAAGGAAGGACACTAATGCTGCCAACAATTTTATGAAAAAGAAAAGATGACTTAGAGGTGAACCCAAAGCCTCAGTGGCAGAGCCACAACCTACAGCAAACAGCTCCCAGGCAGTAGGATTGTGTCCTAATCAGGGAGCAGGCAGTATGTTCTTCTGAATTTCAGAGTGGTTATGGATCACCAACTCCTTTAACTCCTTTAGTGGTTATCCTACATCTGTCCCAACATTGCATTTTGGATATGAAAATGTGGCAGATGATTTGTATCTTTATTTCAAAAATCTTTAAATGACAGGAATTATCCTCAATGAGCTATACTTAAGGGACCTTGAGAGAAAGGATGATACATCCCCCATTTGGAAGGGATTCAAATTGTGGTCAGAGGGTGAACTATGGCAGATGCATTTTCCTAAAATGGCCACTTAGTTTAGATTATACTATATCCATCACGCATGACCTTCTTACAGAATGACACTGGTATTCTAATCAAGATTGGAAGAGTGATCTATAGTGCTTCCCCTTCAATCTGGGTGGGGACTGTGGTTTAAGTGAAACTGGGAGACCTTCATGCCCACGTCATAAAGACTGCTTCTGCCTTCCATTGGAATGCTTACTTAAAGCCGCTAGGCTGTAAGGAAGCCTAGGCCACTTGGACATGAATGAGAAGGAATACTCTACATGTTATAATCTGGGGAAAAATAATCAATTACATTTTGTGGAGAAATTTCACAAAACAGACCAAGTGTAGAATGTTTAGGGAAAAATGGCATAAAGAAAGAATTTAGCACATAGTATATTCAATATATTTCAAATGTATCTGGATGATATATAAACAGTCATCTGATTTCAACATGTCAAATAGAACTAAGAAGTTAATAAACACACTGGGATTCATTTAAGCAGTGGTCATTCAAACCACACACGGCTCAGAGACAAGGACACTCAAAGGTTTTCCACCAAGAGTAGGGAAAAGAATCATTTTCTTCCTCTTGAGGATCAAGGTCATTTCTTGAGTGCCCTTTGCCCCTTCTCCTTTTCCCAGCCTATTCCCTAGTATTTTCTTAGTGCTAACACAGCCTCCATTAGGCACATGGAAAATAAGTGTTGATTGGAGAGGTGAATGACCTCCTACCATAAGGGCAGGTGCTCTCCAAGGCGCTAGGATCACATACACAGAAAGTCAGTGATTCTCAACCAAAAGGAACCCCATTTCAGGAGACTGTTCAATATCCCAGTGTTTCAGCTGAATCTGCTTTGGGAATTTTTGTGTTTTCTGGATTGCCTTTTTAGTTCTTTCAACTCTTTTCTTGACATTATTTCAACATTTCAGGACAACTCGGTTTTCTTACAAAAAAAAATCCCTAAGAAGCATAGCCAAGACTTTCTTTTAAATCAATTTCAGAAACTCATGAGATGATTATTCATTTCCTTCCTCATAGTACACTTGGCCTTATGGATGGTAAATACCTTATGTATTTTACATTTTTATACAAATAAGGTCTCTTTTGAAATGTCCATTTCATTGTATCTAAAAACGAGTGAGTGGTACAGTCATTACGATCTACTAAAAGTTCTTTATGACACGCTGTAATAAGCGAGACCATTACCACAAAATTTAAGACTATAAGATTTTTACTTTCTGCGAATTATATCCTGTAGATTAGTGAAATACTTAAAAAAATTTTTTAATCCAAATCATGTTAAAATGGTCAGGAAATAGAAAACCTAAATGTAAAAGAGAATGCTTTCTGCTTACTGTTTTCAAAAATAGCTTTGAGGAAATCCTGGAATATCACGGTTTATCTTCACGTGAAGCATGACTTAGAAAGTCAGAGGAGTGAAAAATCTTTCAAAACAAAAATTCATGTTTTCTGTAGTATTTATGATTATAACATGGAAATGATCTCCTCAGAGTGAGTGGGCTGTAAGCATACACTTTCCCTACAGTGAAATACCACTGCTTGGCTTTGTGCAGAAATCACAAACAAAAAGAGTTCAATGAATTGTTTTAAAATTAATTCTTACATTGTATAATGACAAAACAGATTTATAATTTGACTAACATAGAGCAATAGGCTGTGTGATGAATTTAACCAGGAGAGACTCAGTACAGCATAGTGGCTAGGCCTGGGGGCTTCAGTCAGAGTTTGAGGTTCTAGTTCTGGCTCTGCTGGGTACCAAATGGGAATCTTTTTTTTTTTAAGTTTCATTAAATCATAGCTGTGTACATTAATATTATCATGGGGTACAGTGTGTTGTTTCTAAATATAGTTTGAAATACTTTCATCCGTCTGGTTAACATAGTCTTCATGTCATTTTCTTAGTTACTGTGTTAAGACACTTACATTCTACATTTAGAAAGAGTCACATGTACCCCCATAGGATAAACCATAGATGTGGTAATAAACCAATCATCCTCCCTCCACCCATCCTTTCCTTTCCCCATATTCTTGGGCTAAAATTGGGTTATAGCTTTCCTATGAAAGCTATAAATTAGTTTCATAATAGGGTTGAGTACATTGGATACTTTTTCTTCCATTCTTGAGATACTTTCC
>NW_003852397.1:17280711-17357979 GCF_000181295.1 Otolemur garnettii | reverse complement strand
ATCACAGTTCACAGCAACCTCCAACTCCTGGGCTCAAGCGAGTCTCCTGCCTCAGCCTCCTAAGTAGCTGGGACCACAGGTGCCCACCACAATGCCTGGCTATTTTTTGGTTGCAGCTATCATTGTTGTTTGGCAGGCCCAGGCTTGATTCAAACCCAGCACCTTAGGTGTATGTGGCTGGCGCCTTATCCGGTTGAGCCACAGGCACCGAGCCCTGGTGCAAATATCTTTATTGCAGTGTGATTTTTGGTCTTCTCAATATATACCTAGTAGAGGAATTATAGGATCAAATGGCAGGTCTATTTTTAGTTCTCTAAGTGTTCTCCAGATGACTTTCCAAAAGGGACGTATTAGTTTGCGACCCCACCAGCAGTGCAGAAGTGTTCCCTTTTCTCCACAACCATGCCAGCATTTGTGATTTTGTGATTTTGTGATATGGGCTAATCTTACTGGTGTTAGATGATATCTCAAAGTAGTTTTGATTTGCATTTTTCTGATGATTAAGAATGGTGAGCATTTTTTAATATATCTGAAGGCCATGCACCTGTCTTCTTCAGAGAATTTTCTCTTCAAGTCCCTTGCCAACCCTGAGATGGGATCACTTGTTCTCTTCTTGCTAATACATTTGAGTTCTCTGTGAAAAAGTTACTAAACCTCCCTATAAATGGAAATTGGCATTCCTTAAAGAGGGGTAGTGAGAATTAAATAAGCTAGTCTATGTTAATTCCTTAGGACAGTATCTGGCATATTCACAGGCTTTTATTAAAAATAGAGTCTTTTTTGTTTATGCTTATTATAATATATTAAAACATAGTTTTAGTACTATTATTTTGATACACAGAAATTTCATTTCTCTAGGAAGATGTTAAGTTTTTTTTTTTAGTTTTTAATGTCTTTCCCCACTTATATTTACAAGTCTATTCCTCTCACCCTTCCTTTCTCTCTCTCCAGAGAAATGTGCTGTAACATCCTTTTTATCCTTTAGTTTCTTGTAACTACATGTACTCAATGACCTCATATCTAAATGTTATAGTTTTTAGGATACTGACATGTAGATCTTGTTAACAATCCTATTGTAACTATGATTTTCTCAGCTTATTCTTTAAGGTAAATATAAAAATGATGAGTTTTGGTTGCCATGAACTTCAGGCATGGTTGAATTTTATTGTTTTACCATTTTTTATGTTATTTTCTTTGGGAAAATATGTTTAGTTCTTCCTGGAGTCATTTAAATTACTGAAGGCACACGACTTTGCAGCCTGCTTATCCAGCTGGGGTACCCACATGTGAATATGTGGAAGCCAGGGAATATTCCGGACAGACTTTGCTCACTTTTGTCACACTTTTCTCCAGTGAAAGTGGGCAGTGTTGTGAGAACTGTCAAAGCTTATGACAGTCTTGAAAGTTGGCTTTGCTATAATTTGTGTGCATGGGTGTATGTGTGTCCAAACCAATGTATCTATGATAAATATCTGAATATCAACTTATCAGTGTTCCTGTTTAACTCTTCTGAAGACGGAGTATGAGACTTGTGCCTACAAATATAAAGGATCTCATAGAGTGTGGTGAACATCTATTCTGTGGACTATGCAGTATTTTCCTGTTTCTTCTGGCAATGGTGCTTCACCCTTTGCTAAATGTATGGTTCCCATAGAACATTCCTCCTGCTCCTCCTCCTTCTTCTTCTTTGCAGTTTTTGGCCGAAGCCGGGTTTGAACCTGCTGCCTCCAGTATATGGGGCCAGCGCCCTACTCCTTTGAGCCACAGGCACCACCTTCCATGTTCTTATTTGATCTACTCCCATGGCCATGATTCATTGGCTGGGGCCAAAAAAAATCACCCAGTATAGGTCACTAAGGTTCTTCCCAGAATTTGTGGACTGGGGGCTAAGATGGAGGTAGGTTAGTACCTTTCCAGTAGCTAAAATGTAAAACACCAAAGGTAATAGAGGCCCCATTACTACAATGCAGAGCAAGTAAATGTACAATGAAGGGGGAAATAAAGTTCACTGAGAGACGCCTTCATGTCCTGTCTGCTGTAAAGTTGCTGATTGCAGGGTGCTTACTCTGCTCTGAGGAATACTTGCAATTTTCTTGGCCTGATTCTTTAACTCTTCTTTAATAGTCTGCAAATCCCTCTTTTCTTATTAAATTAGCTTGCATTGACATCACCTGAACAACTGTACAGAGCCTTTACTGATTGAGTCTCACCAGAGCAGGAGATGCAGGGGCCCCTTCGGCATTTTATTTCCCTCTAATTAATAATGTGTAACTGTTTTAATTTGCATTTATTTGATTACCAGTAAGGTTAGATTTTTTTATATGCTTATTAGTCATTTGTATTTCTCTTTTACATATGTTGGTTAATATTTTTGTTTATTATTAATTCGTACTTTAATTTGTATAGGCTTTTCTATATTTTTACATACACTTTTAGATTATAAAAGTAATACCTGATTATTGTAGAACATGTATCAAACTTGAAAAGTGTGTATAAAGAATATGAACATATTGAACATATGAACATAAGAACATTGAGAATATGAACATATGAACAAATGTTCTCTGTCCCAAACCACCTCTTTAGGAGCCACAGAAATGAGATCACACTGGATTTAAACTGTGTCATGACCTGCTTTAAAGAATCTTTAGGGTTTTCTACACATAAGCTTATATCATCTATGAACAGAGATTATTTTGCGTCTTCCTAACTATTATGGACATCTTGTATTTCTTTTTCTTGCCTAGTGACTCTGACTAGGACTCCTAGTACTATGTTCCAGAGAAGGGATGAAAGCAGGCGGCCTTCCTTTGTTACTCATCTTAGGGAATGAGTGCTGTTGGCTGTGGATTTTTTTATACATGGCTTTCATGATGATGTAGTTTTCTTCTGCTATTCCTGGTTCAACAAAATACCATAAACTGTATGGTTTAAAGAACAGAATTTTACTTTCTCATTTCTGAAGGCTGCAAGTCTGAGATCGGGGTGCCAGTAGAGTCAGGTTCTAGTGAGGGCTCTTTTCCTGACTTATAAATAATGCCTTTCCCCCATGTTCTCACATGGTGGAGAGGAAGAGCAAACTCTTTGGTGTCTCTTATAAGGACATTAATCCCATCATGAAGACTGCATCTTCATAATTCCATCAAATACTAATTATCTCCCTAAAGACACATCTACAAATATCATCACGTGGAGGGTTAGGGTTTCACATATGAATTTTGGGGATGGGGGCTCAATTTAGGCTATAACACGTTCTTTCCTCTTTTGCTAAATGTTTTCATTCTGAAAAGGTATTACATTTTTAAATGCTTTTTCTGCATCAATTGACATTATCATGTGTTGTTTTTCATAATTCTGCCAATGTGATTTATTATATTAATCAAATTTTTTATGTTGAACCATTACTGCATTCTAAAATAAATCCCATCCTGTCATGGTGTATAATCCTTATAATATGCTGCTCAATTCGGTTTTTTAGTATTTTGTTGAGAATTTTTACATTAATGTTCAGAAGGGATGCTGCAGTGTCTTGGTTTTGCTTTAGTATCAGGGCAATGTCAGCATCATAGAATGACTTTGATAACACTTCACCTTGTTCAATTTTTAAGAAAAGTTTAAGAAGGATTGATGTTAGCTCTTTAAATGTTGGGTAGAATTCACTAGTGAAGCCTTCAAGCAGGTTGAGGACTTTTCTTTCTTGGGAGATTTTTTTTTTAACTAATTCAATCTCCTCACTAGGCATAGCTCTGTTTAGGTTTTCTATTTCTCTGTGTTTCAAACTCAGTACGTTTTGTATTTCTGGGAATTTGTCCACGTCATCTGAATTACCGAGGGTTGGCATATGGTTGTTCATATAGTATTCTGTTATAAATCTTCTTATTTATTTCCACTGTAGTGATTTTACTAATTTGAGTCTTGTCTTTCTTTTTCTTAGTCTATTTGTAAATGTTGTTATATTTTAAAGAACCAACTCATTGGCTTCATTGATTTTTTTCCATTTTTCTCTATTCTCCTTTCTATTGTTTTAACCTATGTATTTTTTCTCTCTCTTGCTTTTCTGTTCACTGTTTTCTTTATCTCTGCTGTAATCTTTATGATTATCTTCCTTCTGCTAGTCTGGGGTTAAGTTTGTACTTCTTTTTCTAGTGATTCAGTTACAAAAGGTTGTTGTGGTTTAATGTGTTTGTAGCTGTAATTTCCCCACTTAGCGTGGCTTTTAGTAGATACCATAAGTTTGGTTTGATGTGCTTTTATTGCCGGGTAGTTCTAATTCCCCTTGTATCACTTCTTTGATCTATTGGTTGTTAAAAGTGCATTGTTTAATTTCCATACATTTGTGAATTTCCCAATTTTCCTTCTATTATTCATTTCTAACTTCATCCCACTGTTATTGGAGAACATACTTTGTATAATATCTATTTTTAATAGATTGAGACTTACTTCGTGGCCTACCAAATGGCCTACCAAACTGTTGCAGTACATTTGTTGAATAATCCTTCTCTAACTTATAATTTTTTTCCTCTCTCTCTTACACACAAAAATCTCTTTAAGCATCATTTATGATTGTACTTAATTGAAAATCTTCTATATTCTGAACTGATGCACTTATATTTGCTCTTTCTATATTTGGGATAGAAAGTTTGAAATTATACCAACTATTTTGGGAAGCTTCATAAATCTTAGATATTTTATTGTCAGTTGATCTCCTTTTAGCCCACCAAAGAATTTTTTTTTTTTTTGCTTTTTTTCCTCTTTCTGACTACTCCTTGTCTCTTAAAAGCTGTTACCCCACTTTCTCTGGTATGAACTTCACCTCGAGACTCCACCTCTCTGACACAGTGCTTGGGGTTCTAATGTTAGGCCTTTTCTAATGATTAACGTGTATTCTACCCAAATGACCTTCTTGCTTAATCATCTGATGATCAATTAAAACTACACACATTTATTTTCAGCCATATCTTATCACTGCCCTAAATTGAAAAATTATTATATTTCATTTTCTAGAAATTATTCCACTTGGCTATGCCATAGACACATGAAACTAAACTGTTCAAAGATAACTTCTCATTGCTCCTCTAATCCTTTCATTCTTGAAAATGTTTCTCCCCCTATTCTGTATGTTGCCCTAGACACCCAAATAAGAAACCTATGAACCACACTAGATTATTTGTTTTCCAATCATCATTCCATCCCTTCACTTCCACTGCCTTCATTTAAGCCCTCTCCCCAGATAGATTTCCCCATTATGGCATCTTTCCATAAGGCCATAAAGCAAAGCCATGAAAACAGAAGGGCATAATGTGACAAGATAGTAGTAGTGCTCTCCATGAAACAGCTGGGAAAAAATCCATAGTTTTTATTTCTACCTGGAAGAACAATTTTTGATACTTGTTGTTTTTCAGTAAAAATTTTTGATACTTGTTGTTCTTCATGCAAAAGAACATGAAAAAGTGCCTAAAAATCAGTTCAATAAATATAATTGGAATGCATTTCAGACAGCGTGAGTGGGTGGGGAGAAAGAATACTGCAGCCTAGGAACATGTACTGTGATGTCCTTCCTCTCTATGTATCCTGGGAAACTCTACTTGCCTTTAGAGTAATCTACCTAAAATAAAAACCTAATATGTCACTCACCTGGTTTAAAGTCTTTCTGTGGCTTCCTATTGTCCTTAGGACAAAATATCAACTACTTAAAACAACATAAAAGGCCCTTCAGGACTACTCTTCTGTTTTCTCTTCTCTGTTCCACCAAACTCAATGAACATTAGCACTTTTACACCTTGTATACAAGTCTTGAAATGAGTCATATTTTTTAACTCTTATCTGCCGAACTTGTCGCTGTTTGTGCTCTTCTTTCTTTACTTATCTTTTAATCCCATCCAGAGTATCCTTCTTCCTAGAATTGCTCCCTGAGTTCTTCACAGGCTGGAACTGATGTAGTGAATGAGCACGGCCAGTTTTTGGATTGACTACTGTTCCTACTGACACAAAGCCTTAGTTTTCTAACCTTGTACAGTCATGTGTCACTGAACAGAGGCACCTTCTGAAAAATGCATTGTTAGATAAGTTAATTGTTGGATGAACATCATAGGGTGCACTTACACAAACCTACCTGGTATAGCCTACTACATGCCTAGGCTGTATGGTATACTTATTGTTCCTAGGCTACAAAGTTGTATAGTAAGTCGTTGTTCTAAGTACGACAGACAATTGTAACCCAGTGGTGAGTATGGTAGACTATCCTAGTTAAGTACCTCCCTGCATTGACCACTTCCTTAAGTTAACCTAATTTTCATAGTCTGAACATGCGCCACATATACTCAATGTAAATATGACCTCTACATGTTGACTACTTCTGTAAGTTTTATCTTGATCACTTGGACTGTGACACACAATATTAATTTACTCTCTGTAACTTGATGAATTGAGTCTACTCTATACAAAGCAGTAGAACATGTAGGCTTTGGCCCTTACTTGTATTATTTTTACTTAGTATAACTTCTTTATTCATATTTTATTATTACCACATGTTGGATTAGGCATGACACTTATTGTTTATCAGGTGTTGTGGAGGTTTTTTCAATGTGAAGGACTGGTGTGAATTTTAAGTATATCCTACAATTACTGAAAAATTTTAAGGTTAATTGAGACATGATAGCCTAGAGGAAAGAACTCAAAGAACTGACATTGAAGAAAAAGGTTGATCTTCTACATTTTCTGGAGAGTAGCAAGGAGAGGTGGCAGAACATTTTGGTGTTATCAAGACCACAGTTAGCAATATCCAGAAAATAATGGTAAGGAACACTGAGATCTACAGTGGAAAAGGAGGAATCTCAATGAAGTCACTGAAGCCACATTAAACTGGTTCAAATGAGGGCAGTTAACTCCCGAATGTCTAGGCCAATGATCCAATAGTTGCTAAAAATTTTGCATAGGAATTCTGGGCGGATCTCCCAGCATCAAGTGATTGGCTAGAGAAATTTAAACTGCAACATGAAATCTCCCAGAAAGTTTTGTGTGATGAATCCATTGAAGTTTCAGTAGGAATTGTGGAGTTTCCAGACTTGTCCAGAGGCTTCAAAGAAGATAACATCTTTAATGTTGACAAGTGTGAACTCTTTCTAGGCAATACCTGACAGGAGCCTCATCATGTAGGGTGACAAATGTAAGTGCAGAAAAGTTTCCAAAGGACATTCATAGTTCTGCTTTACTCTAGCTCAACCAGAGAGAGACTAAAGCCCTTGGTGGTGCATAAATCAACAAAACCATGCAGATTCAAGAACCTGAAGCTCAGAGACCTTCTGGGTACTTGGAGACCAAACAAATATGCATGGACCTCAAAAATATAATTTTTTGATCAAGCCATCATCAAAATATTTAAAATGTGCTACCCAGCCCAGCTCCTGTGTTTAGTCATTACTAAAACACAAACCTGTGGTCTACCTGTAGGTCTACCTGCATTTGTTAATGCTCTCGATGCTATTCTTTGGATCAGTTCTGCCTGGAATAAAGTTCAGCCAGAAATGGTACAAAAGTGTTTCAAGATAGTTTGATTTGTCACAAGCCCAGAGCATGATGTTTTGGCCTTATGAGACAGTCTATTTCCAATAGCAGAATTCAAAGATGTAGATTTGAAGATTTTATTGCAATGGATGTTGAGGTGGTGACCTGGAATGAACCTGACCCACAAGTAATTTTCCTAGCAATATTGACCAAAGTACCCACCAGCATACAAGTGCATAGAGCAATTGACATAGTGGAAGAACTGTCATTTTCACTGGGATGACACAGAAGTTAGAGACCCTGAAAGAAGAGGATGTCAGGCATTTCATAATGCAGTTTGAAGTCATTTGCTGTGGAAAAATGCCCTGGTATGCTGAGTGGTGTAGCCACCATTGAGAGTACTTTCTCCACTTACATTTGTGATAGGAATAAGAACAGACCAAGATTAACATTTTTTCAGTAGGACTGATTAAACCCTGAGAAAACATTAAATGTATTGATTTATGTCAATCATCATACATATGACATCATATGTATGTCAATCATACATATGTTACTGTATGTAATCTTACTGTGTGTATTGTATTGATTTTGTATGCTACTGTATGTAATCTTATGTTTCAAGTATCTATGATTTTATATGATATTCCATAATAAAAGTGTACAAGAAAGTAAAGTAGGTGGTGGCACCTGTGGCTCAGTGGGTAGGGCACTGGCCCCATGTACTGAGGGTGGTGCGTTCAAACCCAGCCCCTGCCAAGCTGCAATAAAAAAATAGCCAGGCATTGTGGTGGTTACCTGTAGTCCCAGCTACTCGGTCGGCTGAGGCAAGAGAATTGCCTAAGCCCAGGAGTTGGAGGTTGCTGTGAGCTGTGTGATGCCATGGCACTCTACTGAGGCAATAAAGTGAGACTCTGTCTCTACAAAAAAAGAAGAAAGTAGAGTACATGTATGTATCAGTACAGTAGGCCTAGTTCCTTATGTTGACCACTTCTGTATGTTGACCAGTTTGTTACAGTCCCCTAGGTGATAAATTTAACAGTGGTTCTACTGTATTTGTGAATCTCAACGTAGAAAAAGTACAGTACAATTGTGGTTTTATAACCCTATAGGATCACTATCATATATGGGGTCTATTGACTGAAACAGTTAAGTGACCCATGACTGCTTGCATGTAGTTGTCCAGTATGAGTCACAAGAACCCTAGGTAAAGCTGAGCGCTTGACGAATATTAGGTACTCTAGCAGTGATTATGTGATTTAAGGATTTCCTCTGCAATTTTGGAGATTTCTGAGTTGTCTTTTGTCACTTAATTTTTTCACTTCAAAGTTTATGAAAAATTCTGTAGGCTCTAGAGAAAGGCATTAGCAGCATGATCTAGGAAACAAACCTTCATTACTCATATGGAAACTCTTTCTGACCTCTTTATTTATTGAAATCTAATAGAACTACATCAGCTCTGAAGTTTCTCTTTGTAAACTGACTTATTTTCATCCACTTGGGTTCAGAGTATGACCTAAAGTATTTTTCTAGCTCACACTGAGAATGTTTTTACTGAATTCTTGTACAACATGAGACATATAATAGGTCCTAGGAGTTCATGAAGAGGTTACCACTACCTTCATGCCAGTATTTTCTTTTTGGGTTTTTTGTGTGTGTGTGTGTGTGCATATTGTGGATGATTTCTGTATATAAACTATAATTCTTTACTCTTGAACACGTTTTAAAATAATGCTTAGATAATACCACTGGGACTCTAGATTCGGAATGTATACATATGTTCAAGTTCAGCTCTGCCACCGACTAGTTTTGTGACCTAGTGTAAGTCACTGTTATTTTCTAAAAATCCATTTTTCTATGTATGTATAAAGCAGTGGTGATAGCAAGATAGTTAGAAGGATTAAAACTATGGTTTACATTAGTGAAATATAAACACGTATTATAAATATATATGAATATAAATAGAATATAAAATATAAATTTATCTCAATGCCAATTACAGAGTAATTATCAATTAATATTAATCTACCATTTTATTATTAAAAATAGAAATTAATTTGCCTCACTTAAGTTACTTTTATTACTTAACTAATGCACAGCATTCAAATGAGAACTCAATGACAAAAGTACCTTCATTTTTCTTGACATCTAGACATCACCATATAAATAGAGGTTATTTTGGCTATTATTGTTAAATAGTATTTGTTAGTACTTTCAAACTTGAAAACTATTTAGCTTTACTTACACATTTAATTCTTATTTTTCTTTTATTCCAGATGCAAGCATACATGTTTCAGTTAATGAAATAGCTAACTAGATAAGGATATTTTTTGGTGGATTTTTAAAAAGAATTTCTCATGAAGAAAGAACACAATGATGTCTGGACATCTGGTAAAATTCTAAGCCTACAAACACATAATTTAAACATACTTTTTTTCTACAGGGAGCTATAAAATTGCCACACACCCTCAGTCCTCCCATTTCTCATGTATAATATACTGGTAACATTCTTAAAATCTATTTCAGTAAGGATAGATTAAGTGAATAATAGTATATAATGTACTTTAAAACAATCCAGGCTTTTCTTTTTTTTTTTTTTTTTAGTAACCTTAACCTTGAACAAATTCACCTTTTTTGCCTCTAGAAAATCATGAAGACATAATTCAGGGATTATGTGCCCTTGGCTCTGGACAAAGATTACAAAAGCAATTGTGAGTGAGGAATATATAATCTGTAAAGAAGTACTTCTGCTAGAGAAATTTCAAGTATTGGAATCTATGACACTCCGATTTAGGGATTGTATCGGGGAGGGAGCTAGTGGAAAATGTTTGTGCTGAGGTTAGCAGAGGATGGAACCCTTTCAAGGCAATCTCATACCTAAACTTTTGTGTAATTGGAATTATTTGGAATGGAACAAACTTTCACCTAGCTTTGGGAAAATTATTTAACAATTATGACCTTACGAGATTTCAGTTCTTTCTAGATGACTAGTTCATAAGAATCACAATCACAAGGGGAGGAAAGAGTGGTGCTTAAAAAAAATACATATTCTGGGGCTAGACCCCTGGAAGTCTTAATTTAGAAGACTTGGAGATGGTGTGAGTACATGTGTTTATTAGCTCCATGGGTAACATCTGCTCAGCTCCTCTTCTGCGGATGTTTCAGTCCATACACTTCAAATCTTTCTTCTCATTTCTGAAAATGAACATCATATTTATTTGAAAATCTAAATAAAATCAATCTAGTCTTTTAATAATTTTATTCTTTTGGTTAACTTCTTGATTTGATCATTTGTTTATGTTAATCATTAAAGTTTTGTTTTCAAAACAGCCGTAGGATTTAACCCCCTCTCTGACTGATTCTAAAGCTGATGTTCTTTCTACTCTACTTTTCAAACATGTTTAGCATCACATGTCAGTGGCCTCCAAACTTGGGCGTCAGAGCTCTTGGGGGTACCTGGAGACTTTCCAAGTGGTTCACTGGCATGTTTGCAGCACTCATTTCTGGTCAGGGCTATTACATGGGTTTTACTTTCCACTTACCCATCTACCATTATAAATGGGAAAAAACAAAGTGCTTTTCCTACCACTCAACACAACACTTCTGGTGTGTTTTTTTCTTACCTACCAAGCAATTCTCCAGCAGACAACAACTGGTACACTATAATTTAACTAAATTCTGACATAATCTACCTGAAAATAGAGTCAGATCCCATAAGTTGAGGGCTCCGTCCCACCAGACTGTCCCTTATGTCAGATGCCAATCACATGCCCCAGGTTCTGACCTATACCTCTGACCAGCTATAAACAAGGATGCCAAGACCCCTCTTCAGGTTCAATTAATTTACTTGAGTGGTTCAGCGAACTCAGGGAAACGCTGTACTTACATTTACCCATTAATTATAAATGATACCAAGGATAGAGCTAAAAAGCCAGATGGAAGAGATTCACAGTGAAAAGTAGGGGTGAGGAGAAGGCACTGGAGCTCCTATGCCCTCTCTGGGCCTGCCACACTCTGGGACCTCCACATGTTCAGCAGTCTGGAAGCTCTTGAAAGTCTTTTTTGTTTGTTTATGGCACCTTCATCATGCAGGTATGATTGAGTAGCACATTACTGGGTTTTGGCGGTCAACTCAACTCCCTGAAGGTCAAAGAGTAGGGCTAAAAGTTGCAACTCTCTAATTCCAGGGTTGGTTCCCCTGGCAACCAATCTCCATCAGGAGCCTATCCATGACCTGAAACTACCAGTCATCTCATTAGCCAAAAACACTCTTCACTCTGGAGACTACCAGGGTTGTAGGCGCTGTGTACCAGGAACCAGGGATAGAAACCAAGTATTCAAGTATTTATTTCTTATCATATTGCAATATCACACGTACCATTCTCTTATTTTAAAAAGAAGGACATCCTAATTCTCACTCTTGCCATGGAGGATTGTCTCAGGAGGTATTTTTAAAAGAAAAATATAGTAATTATTTTTTTCTCTTTTTTTAAATTTCTTATAGCATAACTATGTACATTAATGTAATCATGGGGTACAGTGTGCTATTTTCATATACATTTTGAAATACTCTCATCAAACTGGTTAACATAACCTTCATGTCATTCTCTTAGTCATTAAGTTAAGACATTCATATTCTGCTTTTAGAAAGATTCACTTGTGCCCTTGTAAGATAAATCATATAGGTGATCACACCAATCACTGTGCCTCCCCCATCACCCCCCTTGCCTCCCCTCTCCCGCCCCTTCCCATATTCTAAGGCTATAACTAGGTTATGACATTCCTATAAAAGCTATGAATTAGTTTCAAAATAGGGCTATGTACATTGGATACTTTTTCTTACATTCTTGAGATATTTTACTGAGAAGAACATTTTCTAATTCCATCCATATAAACATGAAGGAGGTAAAGTCTCCATCTTTCTTTAGGGCTGCATAGTATTCCATTGTGTAAAATATAGTAATTTTGTGATGACAAGAAGATAGTTATCAAAATATTGGTGTCCAGGTGGTGCCCTAGCTCAGTGAGTAGGGGGCCGGCCACATACACTTAGGCTGGCAGGTTTGGGCCCAGGCCAGCTAAATAGCAATGACAATGCAACAACATCAAAAAAAAAAATTGGTGTCCAGGAAATGTTATTTTATCAACGTGCCCATCTGTGTCTCCATTATATATTTTCATAGAAGAGTAGCTAAAAACTTTTGCACTGGTTTCTGATGAGTCCCTGGTAAGCTGCAAGTATAAGAAAATTAATTAATTAATTTAAATAATTCATAAAAGCTACAGTTTATGAATAAAATAATGTACTTATATATTTTATGAATAAAATAATGTACTATATTTTCTTCAACTCTTTTTCTCATCTGCAGGAAAAACTCTTTCTTTACCATATTTTTCCTAGGATAGACAAAAGTCTTCAGCCCACTGTCAGTCCTCACCGTTTCTCTCCTCATTTATTAATCTGACTTTAACCACAATGACTAGTAGATCTTTGGTAGATGCCTTGAGGTAGCCAAATACTTTCTCTCCTTTTTACTATTAATTTTGACTAAATCCTGACTCATTCTAGCAACAAGTAATATTGATTTATGAATGCATCAAACAGTTGGAAAAATACTTCATCCATGTCAATTAACAATGTAGTCCTCAAAAAATTGCACTTTTATGCTTATAATTATCAACTTCTGAGTTATATTTATATTTTTTGATCATTGTATACCAATAACATTTAAAATAATAGCTCAAATTTGAAGAAATGGTTTTAACCCAGAGGCTCAACATTATGGAAAATTAAAAACATTCAAAAATATCTACTTATTTTTATTACAGCAAATTATGTTAGAGTGATTTTAAGCATTAAGAGATATTGCAATAAGAGAAAAATTATGTGGGGGGAAAGTGGTATGGAAATTAGAGTCCAAGGATAGAAAGTGAAGAGGTCAAATAGTAACTTAAAAAATTGTATTTTAAAAATGAATAATGATTGGCTTTAAAACACTCTAATATAATGTATGAGTTCCACTGGATAAATTAAAAGTGATGAAAGAATTTTATTTTTAAAAGTCTATACTTAAACTACACCAGAAATTATAGCATTTGTAACTGTTTAAACTTTGGAAAATACAGATGTTAACTTATAAATGTGCCATGGAGTAGACGCTTTTCAGAATTCTTTTAGGAACTACATGAGCCAAATTTTTAAAGACAACTTCTAAAAGTGTCAGGATATGGTGGGGAGTGCCCTGAATATACACAGAAAACTCTGCAGTCTCTGGCAACTCCTACCATCCCTAAGGACTCACTAATTCTGTGAATTTGGGCAAGTTAGCTAATTTCCTTGGGTCTCCTTATCCTCATATACGAAGTAGGTGACACATCATAGATTGTTGGAATAAGAAGGGAATTATTAATCTATGCAATCAATTAGCACTGCCTTGACCTTCAGAAACTTCTCAATCAGTAATCACTCCTACTATTTTTATTGATACCATTGTTATCGTTATGTTTTATTGACAGGGCTCTGATAGCCCTAATAAGAATTTGCTAGCAATTAGGAAGGGAAGATCTGTGTCAGCTCTCAAGGTCAAAATTTCCTTCACTGAATGGGCACAAATTTTCACATTTTGCTTGACTGCGGAATCTGTTTCTTGTTTAAAATTCTTCTGGCCTTTCCTGTCAGAGCCTCTCTAGTGCTTTTCCTTCCCCTCCCCAAACATTGGCCCCAGGCCCATGGAGAGGTTACTCTCTGCCCTTTTATGCAGAATTGCTAGTCTCAGCATGAACTCCTCCACCTTGCCATCTCTGAAATTCATGCTTCCTCCAACGCGCTCCACCTCCAGTCGCCTCTAATGCAAGTTAGATCCTCTTCCGACCTTTCCCCTCTTGAGTCCCAATTCCATCCTGAGCAAACTCTTGATGCTTATGAAGAAACTTTATGCAGAATTATTTTGAAATTAGATATTATATGTACCACATTGTAATTTGTTAAGATGTTAAAATTGTCAAAAGGGCCTGCTGATGAATAGGCTGAGTTTTAAGGCACTTTCTCAGCAAAAATGCAGTGTGTCAGTAAAACAGCAGGAAACCAAAGAGGCTATTGTGAGTTAAATTAATTTTTGGTACATTATTTGAGAGCTAGACATTACACTCTGTCAAGTAGCAACGCAAGAACGTCCAGAAATACACGAAGGAGTTGTTTAAGGAGTCTTAAATTTCTGAGATGAAAGAGATTGTAGAAAACATAACACCCTTCTTTTAAGGTTTTATTAATAATGTACTTGAAAAAAGTTTATACCATTTTATTAAGTGCCTAAGGACAGGTGCAAAATGTTAGAGAAACACAGGCAACAGCTATAACAGAAATATAAGAGTTTTTTCCATTAAACATAAATTTAGGCATCTCCTTTCTACTTAATAATTTGACATACCAATCCTTTCTCTCCAGGCCTAACTCACTTAAAAATGTTCAACATTTGATTATATGAATAAATATACACAATATGCACATAAGTTTGGAAGCATAATAAAAATAATTATGATGACAATGTAACACTTGTGAATCCACTACTCAATTTTAAACAGTGGAATGCTATTTATTCAGAGTGAGCTCCCCGTCCCATCCAACTTGCCCTACTTTTCCACCTCATCTCCTGCCACTCTCCATTTGCTTGACTCATAAACAATTTGCAGAGCCTCATCCAGATGCTTCTACTCACCCTATTCTTCTTGTCTTTTCCTTTTCTTGTTCTTTTGTTCAAATTTATCCCATCCATCAAGAGCCACCTCGAATCCTAGCTGTTCTGCTACAACCACATCCCATACCACATGTGCTCACAGCGCTCTGTTTACAAATGTAACACATATGTCTATACTATTTACTTGTCTCTGTCCTTTCCTACAAATACATCATCCTAGGGTATTGTCTAGTGATTTCTGTTCATTTGTTCAACCCACCAGGTGTCAGTGCTCGTCTAGGTGATGGACCAAGCAAGGGCTGGACCACACTCCTTAGAGCCATCATCCCAGACACCTTTTACAATCACCTCATGTGCTAACATTGGTATTATCCCTTATTACAACTGAGGCCTGTCGTGGCCTAGAATGGCTAGGTGACTTGTTTAGGAGAACACAGTAGTGGGAAATAAATGGGGAAGCTGGGATTGGCTTGAGAGCCCAAGTACTCCTGATGATGCTGCCCTGGCACCAGACTCTGCCCCCGCAGGGTGACCATATCGGCTGACCAGAGAATATACAGCATTTAGCAGACACACTTGGCCCTTGGTCTGAAGGTTACTCCTCATTCTCCCAGGTGCAGTTGAATCTTGGTCAGAGTTCTTTGAATCTTTCTTTTTGCTGCCCAGAAAAATTTCCTGCCATTTGGCTAGTTCCAATCCTTTGTTGAATGGCACTGCTTCAAAATGCTCATTTCTTTGATCCCTTTGGTCAAAGTGGCTGCACTTTATAGACCCAGGGGTATTTCATGTTTGTTAATGAAAAAGGGAATAACCTTCAAATATCTAGTTTCTTTCTGAGGTTATTTACAGATTTCAGGCACTGATGGAAATAGCCTTCATTCGAATACAGATAAAAGTAGCAGCATGTGATTTACTCAACGTTTTATATTTTTCTTCTTGGTTCTTTATACTTCTCAGCTGTTCAGTGCGCCTTCTCTGATGTTCACATGATACTAACCTTACCAGTCTTGCAAGAGGACGATTTCTGTCCCCAAAGGAAAAATGAGCCACCCAACATTTGCTTAAAATTCACCTATTCTAAGCACTATTCCTGAAGGTACTGGCCTTTCTATGCTAAAAATGATAGGAAGGGCTAAAACGTTCATGAATTTTCTTTTTGAGATACATCACGTATTTTAAAACATTTGTTGTATTTGTAGTTTAATCTCATTATAAGAATAATACATGTTGAGTAAGGAAAGTTTGCAAACTTTGGGAAGTACTATTTTCTTCCTTTTTATTCTTTTTTTTTTAATAAAATTGAGGTCATAATGTTTGAATCATGTTGAACTTTAATATTTGCTACTTCATAACTTTAGTTAAAATATAAAAAGAATGTGAAAGGAGGAAAGTATGAAAATACTAATAAATTTGGCCAAAGTTAAAGTTCTTTGAAGGGCAAAATTGTTATGAATGTATAAAAATACAAGCACAGATCAGAAAATACCTTCAATCTCTGAGAGATAAAGAGACTGTAATCCAAATAGACAAAGAGCTTCCACAAACAAGGTCAGTAACTAATCCAGTTGAGAAATTAGCAAAAAAAAAAAAAAAAAAATGAGCAATCCATTCACAATAAAACATACCCTAATGATATTGCATATTTTCAATCTTTTAAATTATTGCTAATTAGTTAGGCTTAAAAATATTTGTTAATCAGTTAGGCTTAAAAATCTATTATTTAATTTAGAATTCTCTAATTATAGTGTTAAGGCACCTTTTAATGTAGCCTATACACAAACAGCTGCAGTAAAAAATAAATAAATAAAGGTGATAGTCTTTCAGTTTTTTAGTTTTACTTATGGGCTGTTAGCTAACTGCGGCCTACTATTCTACAGGCTCCTTACCATCAGGGACCAGTTCTTTATGTCTTCAGTATCTGATTTGTAGGTTAGGCCTAATATATGCCAAGTACCTATGTTTAAAGAGAATGCAGAAAATTGGTGTCACCTCGGATTTTAGAATCTCTCTTTTCATTAGTATGATATCAAATGTGCACTTTATAAAATCAATTTGTAATGATATCACAATAGAAATAGTTGCTGTTTTATACATTGCTCAGGGCATTTAATATTCTACCTTTCGCACATGGCATGTGGCTGTGGTCAGCAAATGTGGAAGTGGGGCATGATGCTGCTTAAGATTTATCCCATCAGATTTTTTCTAACTCAGTACACCTGTAAGAATGTAAGAAGACACTTGGGAATAGGAAAGTCATGAAATAAGACAGGGTAAGACAAAAAGGGTGGGAAGAGAGGGAATAACCAAAAATTAATTTAAAATGGAGAAAAATTATCAAAGAAACCAAAAAGAACTAAAAATGAAGAAGAGTAACGAATGAATTGTACAGTTCTGACGTCCATTCTGCTTTGTAGACTCAATCAGCAGGGTCATGTCTCTGTGGGCCCCAGATCCCAGGGTCACGGCTGCTCTCAGAAGCCAAGTGAGTGGGAGCTGGGAGTGTGACCAAATGTGCCAGCATCCGCTGACGTGCTGTTACCTCTGTGTCAAAGACAATCGCTAGCATTTGTTGCTTCAACATTCCTGAGAAATAGTAATTAGATTTTAGGGTGCTTTGGAAAACAAAGCATAATTCCCAATGCTGGAAGTGCAAGCTGACCGCAGTGACTTCCCTACCCAACAGCATGAAAAATGAAGCACAGGAGGGGAGAGATTAAGCAAACTCGTCCTTAGCCATGTAATCAAGCTCCCTGGCAATGGTGGGAAGTGAAACTGGTAGTATGTGAGTGCTGATGTGAGTGCTGTATTCCTCCTCTTAAAAACCAGTGGTTTTAGTCTATCCATGGGGAAAATATTAGACAAATCTCAATCAAGAAACCCAGAATACCTGATCAGTACTCCTCAAAACTGCCACGATCACCAAAACCAGGGAACATCTGGAAAACCATCACAGCCAGGAGGCTGACGAGACATGATGATGAAATGTAGTGTGACATCGTGGCTGAGATTCTAGAACAAAGAAAAAAAATTAGCTAAAAACTAAGGAAATACGAATAAAGTATGGCCTTTAGTTAAATAATGATGATTATGAAAAGAGTGAAAATGTATGTAGATTGTGCAAAAAACAGGAAAGTTTTGTGGTGGAGGGATGGAAATTGAGTTCTTATTGCAATGGGCTGTCCTCCTTGTACTGGGGTCCCTCCCCCACCCCCTCCCAAATTTCTGCAACTGAAACAGAAGCAGAAGGAACAGTGGGGTGTTCCTCCTCTGGGAATTGACAAGCCTGGATGCTGAAAAAGAGGACTTATTGGGATACTGAGGCAAAAATAAAATTTTGAAAAGATGTTAAAAGAACATAAAATTTTAAAATAAAAAAAAAAATCAAACTTGGGCTCACTCCTGTACAGGAATTCCTAGCAGTTACAGCGTGGAGCTTACAGTCTCTGCTATCTAACATCATCTGACCCTATGTTTTACTGGTCAGTAAAGAGATAGCTTTACATTATATATATATAATATATATATATTTATTTTTATAAGTGTCCTGGCCTTTAATGAGCTATTGTTACTGATTTTTTTTTCCTTTTTATTGTTTGGGATTCATTGAGGGTACAAAGAATTAGATTTTGCACTCTTTGCATTTGTTAGGTAAAGTCCCTCTAATAATAGGATTTCCCTGCCAAGGGGTGTGGCATACACCATGACCCCCATCCCCCACCCTCTTCCCCTCTCCCCTCCCCTCCTTCCCCTACCCCGCACCGCACCTTGTGTTAGCTCACCTACTGGCTTCATATTAGCATTGAGTACATTGGATTCTCGCTTCTCCATTCTTGTGATGCTTTACTAGGAAGAATGTGTTCCACCTCCATCCAGGGTAATACGCGAGACGTAAAGTCTCTAGGATAGCTTTAAACTTCACAAATGCTGTCAGTTATACTCTCACTCTTTTCAGCAAAACGGGATTTTATGATATAGGATTCTGAAAGGCAACACACATTTTACCTAAAGTAACAAAACAAAAAATGAAGCACAAGTAGAAATCCAATGTTCTCAGGGTGAGCTTTCTGTTAAATATTAATTCAAGTTTAGTCAACGGTTTTTTCACAAACAGAAATTCCTCCTGCATGTTATTCCTCTGGCGGTGCCTCCAGGTGCACTCAACACACTCCCTAATAAAAACTTGCAAAGTTTCCTTTTCCATTCAGAGATGCTGTGCGGAAGAACCCCGAATCAGGTTACTGTTGATTTAGTTGCAAACACGGGCTGCAGTGTAATTTATCACTACTAACCGGTGCTCTGGTACTTTTTCCTGTTCTTTCCTGAATTCTTCTATGCCTGTGACAGCACGGTGATTGATTTTTTCTTTCTCTACTGTAAAAAAGGTAGACACACGTTTTTGTTGCATGTGCTTTGATATTTTATGGATAATATTGAGAATGAACATAAGCGAACAAAAATGTGGAAAATATTATTTTGTTAAAATCTTAAGAAATCTTAAGAAATCAATTTGTATCACAAATTATGAATATATTCTGTAATGGCTCTTGGAATTACCATGATTAATTAGGAGGCTAAATCACCACGGCTATACTTCTAGCATATGTGTATGTTTAACACGGAGGGATTGTAGGATCCAGATTTTTCCTGTTGGTTGTGTTAATTAATAACCCCCAACCACATGTATTATACCTGTGGTTAATTTTATCTTCTGGCCCTTGTATTTTAAAATGAAGATTCTGCAGCTCAAATTTAAATTGGGTAATATCTCTTATTGGGACCCAAACCAAAATGTTCTTTGATCAAATTTCTCAAGATATTCAATGAATATTGTTAACATTTTAAAATAAAACAATGTGACAAAAGCAGTTAGAAAAACTCCTTTATATAATCTTGTGATGAAAATAATAATAAAGCATAAAAATATGTAGTACATTTTATAGACAATGGAAAGAACAAACACAAAGCTAACAAAATACAGAAATGATTGGTTTGTTCACCACATTAACCAAAGAGCACATGGCTATGCATGAAAACATAGACCTTTGAGATCCCTAGGACTGGGAAGACATGCTGAGGCCAACTAGTGCATCAGCCCATGGAGGGACTGAGACACGGCTGCCAAGTGTTTGCTTGAACCCTTCCTGTGAATAGGTCGGTCAGTTGCTTTCCCAGTGGTTGCTTTATCTTGGGACGACATGAAAAGTAGAAAATTCATTATACTGAATGAAAAATCTGTCATCTTGCAATTCCCATCGGTTTTTCCTGGTTCTTCCTCAAGTAGCTAAATCCTGCAGGCACAAGACCTCAAGGGCATTTGAAGATCATATCAATGTATCTACATATTGCTAGGTGTTTGGCTCTCTCTTCCTCCTTTCTTGAAGCATAGATTTGATTGTATCCTTCCCCCAATTCAAACATTTCTAGTGTCTACCCCAATACCTATAAAGTCCCACTTCTTTGATTTCTACAGTTGATAATGACCAATATCTGTCTAAAAGACCTACATAATTTTTCTTATCTATGTCAATTTTCCCTTACTCTGCTGTAAAACCTTTGGGAACAGGATCTCTGCTTGATATAATGTTGTATTCCTACAATTTCAATCTTACATGACATACTGCAGCTATTCAGAACTAAAAAAATAAATCATGGCCTCAAATATGGACATGCTCCAGGTGGCTTTGATCTGAACAGAGCACAACAGAACCATCTTGGGAAGGAATGTCCTTGACACTTGACTTCTATTAATCAGCCTAAAATTGTCTTTACTATTTTAGCAGCTAAGTCATGCTGCAAGTTCATTCTGACCTTGCATTCAACTCTCACTGCCAAACCCTTTCACATGAATTGCTATTAATCCTGTATGTGTGAGGTTAATTTTTTTTTTAACAGAAATGTAGAACTTCATGTTTCTAGCTCTTAAATTTCTCCTTATTTGTTCTGGCCCATGCTGTCAGCCTATTGAGAATATTTTGAGTTCTGATTCCAACATCTCTCTTGTTAGCTCTTTCTTCCAGTTTCATGTCCTCTAAAACTTCAATAGTCTTGTCTTCTTTGTCTTCATCCAAGTGTTAACCAAATGTTGAACTCTTGTCTGGCCAAGGGTGAAGGTATGGGCATGACAGTGGAGAGGGATATCTTTCCAGATGGCAGAAGTCCAGTCATCAATGCTTGCTTGGTACAGTCAAATAGATAGGACTACATATAATTATTATCATCAGATTCAGGAATTTTTCATTTTTTCACCAAATAACAGGAGAGTTTTAACTAAATGTCTTACAGATGTCACGATACATGACAGAATAAATTGTAATATTTTGAATAACTTTTTATTAAATACCTATTGAGTTTCAAGCACTCTACTAGACATGACACCTAATTTATCATTTTGAATACTTTTAATTTTGGTCATTATTGCCCTTATTTTAAAGATCTTAAAACAGAGCCTCAGAGTGGTACAATATTTGTCAGTGATTACATAGCTAACAAGTCTCCAGACCAAGCCTTCAACTTAAGGTCCAGCTAATAAATACCAAATCTATCCTGACTCTTCTTGTAATTCATTACCCACATACAATTTATAACTTGTCTTGCCAGCTCCATCTCCAAATCTAATCTCTCATTCCATCTCCATAACAACATTCTAGAATAAGAACCATTATCTCTACTCTGGTATAATAGCTTCCTATCTGTTCTCTCTGTTCCCATCATTGTCCCTTTATACTAAAGTCTACAGAACAACGAAAACATTTTTTTAAAACATTAGATCAGAATATATCATTTCTCCACTGAAACAATCTAATGGCTTTCCATTGATTGCATATACTTTAACTACATTTTTATGGACTACATGGTTCATAAAACAATTTGTCCTGTGTTTATCCCTCCAAGTCTTCTCCTGTCTTACTTTCTCTTTCTCACACCATTGTAGCACACTAGGTTTTCCTGATATTCTTTAGATGTCACCAAGCTTACTTCTTCCTAGAAAGTGATTGTAGTGTATCTTTGTTCTATCTTATATTAACATCTCAGCTCAGTTATCTCCTTTTCAGAGAAGACTTCTCTCATCTACCCCTCCTCTCAGTTGCTCTTTTTACTTTGGTGTGTGTTATTTTATTCACATCTCATATATTTGGTTAAAATTACTTATTTATTTATATCATTTTTATAAAGACATTCTTGCCCTCTTAAATATAAGCCCCAGGAGGGTGGAGAATTCTACTGTCCTTTTCATTGCTAGATTCCCCAAACCTACCTCATAGTAGACTCTTAAGAAATCCTGGTTAAATAAATGAAATAATTGTCAGATTTGTTTTATTAAATCAATCAGAATAAGAAGTATTTCTTATAAATTAAATCAAGCATTTTACTGGGAACCTAAGATGTAGTAACTTAGATTATAAAAAAGGGAGGACATGGGTAAAGTAGAATAAAAAAAAAAAAAAAAGAACAGCACATTTTATATCAATGAGTCAGGAGTACAAGTGAAAACAAAACCATCCTGGGAAGGAATGTACTTTTACACATCCTGACAGCATTTTTTAATTTCAGGATGTATCATTTGTGGCATGCAAATAAGTACAAGTGGCAGGATAGGTGAGAGTGGAATGCAGGCAAAGAGAATGGAAGATGTTGCTTGATTTCTCCTAAGCCAACATTTAAGATCTTCAAGAAACTATGCCAATTGGCCTATAAAGCTGAGGCTGTGTAACAACTTATTAGGCATTAATATCAGTGACAATCACTTGCAAGTGATTTTGTATTGTACCAATTCATAAAATGTTGGGAAATCATGTCTTCTACCACCAGAAGTCGAGGAGAACTTTGTTTTCAAGTATCCACCCGAAATACTTAAATATATGTAAGTATGCATAATCTTAGATAAAAACATTTCAAAAGTATTCATTAATTTCCCACATATTCCTCAACGTATTATTTGTAGTTAAAGAATTTATTTGATAAGATAATAATTTTACTTTCCTTAGAAAAATGTTAATGGAAAAAATGAAGATTTTTTTTTCCAAACATGTTTCATTGTTCAAAATATGCCACCAATTATATGTTTGCTTCTAACATTTGCTCAAGCTACTTTTTTCTGGAATATCCTTCCCTTTAGAAAATTTATGTACATACCCTAAGGTCAAGTACAAGCATCACCTTCTCTGTGAAGACTTCTCTGATCCCTCTCCCAACATGTATATAGCAACAGAATTAGTTGTTGCCTCTTCAGTATTCTCAAAGTCCTTTTCTGTACCTCTATCATAGTACTTGTACTTAATTTCCATTCTCCAAGGGTGCAAAATATAGTGTGAAACGCTCGATACCCAGCTTGTTTTACTCGCACTGCACCTTCCAGGACCACTAACAGTCTCTGCAACACAGTAGATTTTCAAAACCCACCTCTCCCTTCCTCCTCTCCTTCCTTCCTACTTTCTTTCTTATGTTTCTCCCTTCCCTATTGCACCTATTTATTCAACAAATGATTATCAAGTGTCTATTATGTAGCAGGCAATATTTTAGTGGTGAAAACACAGCTATGATCAAGACAAGCCCTGTTATGTACTAGTAAGAGAGAGAATAGAATTGTTAAAAATAAGTGACTAAATAATGCCAGCTGTTAATAAGTGATAACCATTAATAAATGTAAATAAAACACTTTAAGCAAACCAAATCGAATGACTTGGAGGAAATCTACCATTGTAGGCCCTGGGGAAGACTCTCTAGGGAGGTGTCATTTCAGCTTTGACCTGAATGGCAAAAAGAAACCAACTAGTTTAAGATCCTGGCAAGAGTCTTTCAGTCAGAGGACCATTGAGGGGAAAGGCCCTAATGGAAGAGAAAACTGGACTTGTTTTTAGGACAACAGGAAGCTGGAGGGAGTCTGTTAATATTAGTCACTGTAGCTTTTTGAACAGGGAATATCTCCATGGATATAGGAATGGAATGGTTCATCTGGGACTCAGATAAGAAAGTATCTTGTTACTTAGTGACTAATAAACCTGAAAAAGGAAGTTTACTTCCCTTTTTCCTTACTAGGGTAGAGGACAATGAACTTCAAATAAAATAGAAGATTTTGCTTTATTCCTCATAGTAAATGGTTAGGGAGACAACAAAACAAAACAAAAGCCTACATGCTCCTCAAAATAAATAAGTGGTTATGAAAACATTATTATAATGATTAGTATGTATGCACAATTATGATTACAATTATAATACTCCCTGCTCTTATAATACTCATTGCTCTCGTCATCTCCTAATGCCTGGTCAGTCATTGCCCTTCTCAGCAGTTTCTAGCTACTGATCCACTGCCGCTCTCCCAGTGTTATTGCTGTTTTAATTCCTGGCCATTTCAGTAAATGCAATGATAATCCTTTCAGCACCTCACCTCTTGGATACCTAAACCAGGATTTGATGGGAACTAACTGCAAAGTCCATTGATGGTGGTTCCTCAATGCCATTTCAAAGACATCTCCTGCAGCCAGACTAAGGGCTAAGATGTTTTGCTACAGCCTGTTCTGAAACCATTATGGAATAGACATGACATGGCTTTCTTGTCTCTGAGGTCAAGACAAAAGGAATTTCTAATGCAATCAGTAGTCCATGAATCCTAACATAAGAAAAGAAAAAGAGCCACATCTATTTAGCATGAAGAGGGGTTGCCAGGAATTGTTGTAACACAGTCTTTCTCAAAGGTGTCAGAAATGAAGCTCAGAGATAATCAATAACTTTGTCCAGATAAATGTTCTCAATCTTGGCACTATTGCCATTTGGAGAAAGAGAATTCTTTGATGTAGAAGTTGTCCTGTGCATTACAGGATGCTTAGCCCCTTGACTGGGCTTTATCCACTAAAAACCAGTAACACACCCCTCTTCTGTGTGTGGCAAACAAAAATGTATAGTCATTGCCAGATGTGAGGGGGAGGGGTAAATAACTGCCATATATTGAGAACCACAGATCTAGAAACTGATAGTGCAATGACCAACATGATGTTTTAGCTATTTTACTGCTTGGAACTGATATGCGTCTTATAAAAAAAAATCATTTCCTGCTCATAAAAGAAAAGAAATTGCATGCTCTTAGATGTACAGACACAGAGACTAGGTATTTCTTAGAAACGCTCCTGTGGTGCAGGTCTCTAAAAACACCTCCTGGCACCCTGCTGTAGCCCAAGGGCTGATGCTCAAAACCTTTATTGGAGTCCTAGAGCCAAAGACATGGGTATGTTGACTAAATAAACATAAAGAACAGCATCTTTAAAATAATTTTAGAGCCTTGTACACTCAGTCCAATGACAAGTCAGAGTCTCCCCGGGAATTAAAAAATATATTTCCTGTTGGTAGTGAAGTAGAACAGGAAAGAATCACCCAGGAAAACGCAATGACCAGACGGTTCAGTCCAGCCCAAATAAACACTTTTCTTTCCTCTCCTTTTCTAAAACAAACACAACTCCACCAAAAGTTTATCTTTCCCTCATTTGGAATTCTATTGTGGTGCTCGCATCGCACGGAAGAAGTGAAACGTTCGTGGACAAGCAGGCCTCAGTAGGGGAAACATCAGGCATTGATTACAAACGAATTCCAAATAATTAGTGAAGGAGATCATGAAATGTTCAGAGAGGGGAAAAAAGGGCTAAATTTCAAACAGAAGGGGGTCTGAGCCATTAATGGGTAATCTGCACGACTTTTGTTAATCCCCCGGGGCTCCTGTTACAGGTGGTTCATATTTCTAAGCAGTGAAGTATGCAAGATGAATGGAAAATTTCTCCTTAACATTTTCCACTACCCAGCCTCAGTATGAAAAGCCCTGTACCAGACCGGGCAGCTGGTTTATTATAACTTCTAATTCAGAGACATGTCACTATTCAGCTATTCCCACCCCTTGCTACTCACCAGAGATTTTCCTTTCTACATTTCCCTGGTGTAGAATTTCTTTTAGAGAAAGTGCACAGCCATTTTTTAATATAGACTAGAAAATGTTATTCAGGTTTGCAAATACTGGAGCGCTGGAGTCAACGTTTATATATATTACGATATAGTAGGTGTGGGAAGGAGATTTCATATTTTAACAGAAAAAAAGTTACGTAAATTTTGCATATGAAATGGTTCTAATCTCTGCCAATGATTGCTGTAGAGATGAGTTAGAAAAGTACAGATTACTTTTCATAGAAATATCACTGGAGTGAAAAGCACCCCCCCAAAAGTGTGTAGCAAAAATGTTTTGAATTTATTCACATAAATATTGTAAAATAATAATTTAGATGAGGTAGAGTCACGAATGTGCAATGATACAGAAAAGCAACAGCAGAAACAAATCAAAACAAGGGGTGTCCTGCTTAGCCTTGAACTAGAGAAAGTAAATGCTACTGGTCATTTTATGTTTCCTAGTTAAATTATGCTCATGGGTATTCCTATGAGCTCTTTATACACAGTTTTGAATCTAGTCAAGCTGCTCTTATTTCATTAAAATGCTAGCTTTCTCCTCCACTCCTAGTGCTTTTATTTCTGGTTCTTCTTGTCCAGAAGGCATACCACTCCTTCCAATGCACTTTTTCTAAACATCTTTCCTGATATTAAATACTCACAATGTGTTTGTCAGTTTCTCAATGCATATTTAGATTTACAGATCTGCTTGGTCCTCTGGAGATCTGAATGGAGTATAGCTCTAGCCCTAGACCTGGAACCCTCAGAGGATCCCTCAAGGAGGTGGATGCAAATAGGGCTTTCTGGACACCCAGAGTATTTTATAGAAGCAGAACAATGAAAGTGACATTGATGTGCCTGTTTCTTAGTTGTCTGCCCTTTTTCTTTCTTTTTCTCATTGCTTTTTTCTTTTTTTGGTAACGTCAACTTTGAGCTATTCAAACTTTTCATTAAGATATGGAAAATGCAGGAGAGCTTCCTTAAATGCTGGGAACCATGACTGTGGTGGCAATTTGCTTCGGAACCATTTTCCCCACCTCCACTCTCTGTCTAAGATCCACTCTTCTGGTCACCACCAGAATTCTTTTGCTGATACACAAAATCATATCATGTCGCTCCTTTGCCTTATGAATTTCAATTGGTTCTCCTTTACATCCAGGATAAAGTACCAACTCCTGATCATGGCTAGCAACTAAGCTTCATTGTTTGACTTCTGTTCACTCTAACTGCCTTGCATTCTACAAATCCCAAGCTCTTTTTATACTCACGGGCCCCAGTGATACTTGCAGTTCCTCAAAAAGTATCCTGATATTTCTCATATGTCTGTAATAGTAGCTAATAGTAGCTAATGCTATTTTAAGTACTTTATGTAGATTAATGCATTCAATTCCCAAGCAAGTCTTTGAAGTAAATACGATTATCCCCAGTTAGGATTTTTTGATTTTGCTTTTGTTGTTAGAAATGAAGATTCTGAGACAGGGTAGTTGAGTGATGATCTTGCAGAAGATCATGCAGACAGTGGTGTCTGACAGGGCCCAGGATTTGAATCCAGACAGTCTGGTCCAGAGCTCCTGCTTTTTCCTCTTCTTTCCACTCATGACTGTCTGATGCAGATGACTTCATTCTTTAAAGTGTTTTAATGTTTCCTTAAACTCTGTTTTGACCCCCCCAGACCAAGTTAATTACTAAATCCTCTGGATTGCTGCTCTCCCAAAATAGTCATCAAGCATTACAACTATACCACTATTGTATGCATACTGCAATTAATTATTTACATAATTTTTCTTAACTTCAGACTAGATTCTAGGTATCATGTGTCTTTTTAACTCAATCCATAGTGCTGTGTTTTACTTAAGGAATAAATAAGGAGCTAAATGAATGTATCTTCATTTGGTTATTAGTGCACACATAGTCTTTTGCCAAATTCAAAGCCATTATTAACCTTGTAGAATATCTTCATCATAGGATGATAGATAATTTTAATCCTTTTTGTTCTTTTGGCTTATTTGCATGCAGTCACAGTTTTTCTTTAAGAAGAAAAACTAACCATGGATTATTTAGATTTTTTTTTAATTTTGAAGATTTAAACTATTAAATCTTTATGCATATTAAACATCATCTGAAGTTAAGAAAGATTATCTTTATCTTTAAAAGTTACTTTAACCAAGATGTGCAAGATACTAATATGCAAATTAACTATGCCAAAGTATTTAACTTTGTATCATAATAAATGAAATATCATGTTGCATAGAAGTTATGCTTTTACCTTCTACATTAGCCCATCCAGTTAAGAGTGAAGTAATATTGCAGTTGAATTTCCCAGGTAATTGCGACTTGGTGGACATGACTTTGAACAGCACTAACTTTGAGTTATGATGCTAGCAGCTTCCACGATGGTTCCCTGTTTCATCTTGCCCACTGCGGGTGATTTTAGGATAAATATTTTCTGGCCTAAAATGTATACAGCTTCATAGATCAAAGTCAACCCTTTGAACTGCATCCAGAAACACCCTGGTAGCCAGTGCATGCTGTAGTGCACACACGTTAATATGATCCATCTGCCCGAGACCCTTCCACATGCAAGCTGCCACTGCATTTTGTAGTAGCTGAAAGGGTCTGGTGGTTTGTAGATAACCCCCACTGTACTACATTTTTATAGTCTCTGGAAAGCACAGAAATTATAGATGATGCAATTCCAAATAAAAATGGAAGTCGTAATGTGTAGGTAAGTAGTTAAAGAAGAGCTATTCTGGGTTTTTGTTAATACGTTGATTTGCACGTGCTGTCGGATGTAAGATGAAGTATATTAGGCATGGGCCTGTGCACCAAAAAAAGGTTCACGGTACAGGAAATTGCATTGCTTTCTTGAGCAAAATGTTTGACACTTTGTAAATGTTATGTTCCAAAATAGTTGATATTCACCACAGATATTTAGCTGTGGAAGTTAAATATTATGACATTTCTAAGCTAATAAAAGATAAATTATTACTTTTTTTAGTAGATGTCGCCAGCACAGTACATGAGTGTTTAGAAATCAATTAAAAGTAAAATGTAACTCAGGATTCCAACGCTTTCCCCCGAAGAATTTATTTGGCATTACATAATATATTATTTCCATTCAAAAAAGTTGTATGGAATTTAACTTAAGTAGAATATTTTTTAAATGGAAAAGGCCACACATATGAGGAAATTCTTAAAAAGAACAGACTTCATTTTTTGCAGTAGTTCCTCAGGTAAAATTTCCCTTACCTCTTCCCCCTTCTCCTTACCATGCTTCTAAAGGGGATCCCTGACCCTGACCCTGACCCTGACCCTGTCTGGTGGAGAAGACAATGCCAATACTGTTCTATAGCTTTAAATAAGCGGACATAAATCAATGCTCAAAAGCAAAATTAAGAAAAAGAAAAGGGCAATACATTTTTATTGGCTTTCAAAAAGGCAGTAAAGAAAACCTTTTAAATTTAATGCTTTTAAAAAGTTATCATATTTTGAAACAATCATTGAAGAGGAATAAAGGACTTCCAGGGAGCTGACTACAACCCAGGGGCGTTGCAAGCCCTGTCAGACTTTTCTTAAACTTTCCCTGCCTCCACTTTGCTCACCGCAGACCCTCCATTGCATGAGACAATGTTAACAGCAGAAGTCCTCCTGGGAAACCAGTTAAAGGGAGAGGGGCTTGATCACCCAAGGGCAGGAAGTAGAGTGGTCAAAGAGAGTTTCTGACATTGAGTGTGCCCTGGGGACTCAGCACCAATATGGCCTTGGCTTTCACTCCAATGCTTCTTTAAGTGAATCCTTTCTTTTCAATTCCCAATTCCAATTCAAGTCCTGAAGTAGGATGAAAGAAACTCTTAAGTCTCTAACACTGTACGCATCTCAAGTTCATGGAAAAGGAGTGTTTCTCAAATTCAGTAAGGATCGTGTTTACTGGAATGAGACCATTTTCTTGCTGCTGTTGTTATGTCTAGAATACCATTCCCTTTCTCTTCCTCCTGGTGAACTTCTGTGTATTCTTTATGCTTCACCTAAACATATCCTCTTCTGTAAATCTTTCCCACATTTTCTCAGGCCCTGGTAACCACTCCCTCCATTGGGTATGTGTTCAGTGTGGAAACTCTTAATACTCAGATACAGTTGCATAGGTGTCTGTTCATTTCCCTCAAGTGTGCACTTGGAAAGCAGAGTGATCTCTTATCCACGCATCTTCAGCACCTGTCTGGGTGAGAATAGAAGTTCATGTGATAACCTTTTAGATTATATTTATCTTTGTAGAAAAAATATGCTGACTCACCATGGTAATCTGTGTTTGTGAACAAATTCTCAAGGATTTTTCATAGTTGGAAAATGTTGAGGAAGGACAAACATTTGTACCATTAAAAGTATATTCTACTGTATGATGGTCAATTGATAAACTTGACTTCAGGACCATGCTGTGTCATTTTGGGGGTGGAGGGCAGTAACCTCATTTCATAGTATGACTGGATCATATAGAATGTGCATGGCCAACAAATCGTGATAACAAAAAATTCAAAGCAGTTCCTTAACAGTGTAATACAAGTATGGTCAAGCCACATGTGTCCCAGCACACCTCAAAACTACTTTAACAGAATCTTGTTTCTTTAGCTGGTTCCTTGTCTGAGAAATCTAGCAACTTTGAACCAGTCGTAACCAGTGGCCAATACCTCTGCATCTCACTTGAGGCTCTCTGGGTCTCGTGTGTCTTTAGGGTCCTTGTCATTTGTTCTGTCCCAGCTGATGCCATTGTGACTGCTTCTGTGGGCTCCAGTCAGCTTCCCGTTTTCCTGTTGCTGTCAGGCGGACTCAGAGTTGCGGCCTATGCAACTGGGATATGCAGGGGGTTAATGTGTTTGTTGCCCAGTGAGAGACAAAAGATATTGAAAAAAAATTATCTTCTTTCTTCCCCTTGGAAGGTCTGTCCTGAGATTCAGGATAGTCCTTATTCTTGTGTTCCATCTAAAGCCAATTTTTTGACCAAAGAGTTAGTGTTGCTTGACATCGGCAGGGCCAGCTAGGTCACATCCCTTTTATATTTGCTCTCTTTCCTTCCCTCCTTCTTTCCCATTTCCCCCTGTTTCTGCTTCCCTGGGAATGCACTCTCTAAGAAGTAGTAATGAATAATATTTTGCCCCAGATTTTTTTTCTAAGGAATTTGGACTAAGGAATAAATATATATTAAATACTTACCAGAAACTAGTGCTAAGTGCTTGAGGGGTATAGAATAAATAAGGCACAATCTCTACTCTTAAGGAAAAGATGATCAGGTGATGAAGTAGCATAGCTTGACATAAGTACATACAAAATCATAATGTAACACAGTTACAATAGCTTATTGGGTTCCAGAGAGGAAGAATATTTTTAAGAACAATCCATGTGGGCACTCTGTGGCATCTAATATAGGATTCCTCAACCTTTATTTTCCCCCTTCCTCTCTGCCTTTGATCCAACTGCCTAAAAGTGCAATGGCACTGTTTTTCCTAAATCAAAAATTCAATTTTTTTTTTAATAAAAAGGATTATTTCCAGGGAGACAGGGAGCAAGAAAACCTATCTCCAAGCCCTAGAATTTTGATGTTTTCTCAGAAAATTTGTTAAAAATTTCTCAAAAACAGACTTCTGTCTATAAATTCTACATGTTAAATATAAACAAGTCCATGTAGGCAAGTCAGCCACTATGGGACTTCCTAAGCCTTAACAGTGTTCTTATTTCATCACCTTGTTTAAGGGCATTGGTGGAACTCTCCGCTTCCTTTGGAAACTTCAGAGGTCTCCTCTATGGGGAAATCCAAGATGTTTATCTTACATCTTTTTATGGTCTTCCAGGAATCCTCACTGCCTCTTAGTTTCTCATTCCCCAGAGCATCTTGTCATTATTTGGCTGACTGAGGCCGAGATTACCTCTAATAACCCTGAAATTTCTCTTACCTTCCACACCCAGCCAACATACCCAGAATAAACGATAATCTGCACATGTTTGGAATGGACTCTACTTCCAGCGCATGGCCTATAAATTCCATTAGTATTCTCATTCCCTTTGACAAATGCAGGTTGGCCACCAGAGTGTCACTACAGTGCTAGGGTAGCCCTGGAATTACACCCGGGGCAACAGAGTCTACCTGTAATGTTAGCCTCAGGTTGGTTATTGTTTTAAATTTCACTTGCACTGGCTCTGGTAAAAGGACTCATATTGCTAGCTGAAGAAAAAATTCATACAAAATCATAATGTAACACACAGAGAAGCAATTAAATTATTATCCCATATTTTTCATAGATAAGAAGCTATTTAAGAACAGAGGGAAATTAAAACAAGGGTGTAAGACTTGGTTCTACTCTTAAATGACTTTTGGTTTGTTTATCAGACACAACTCACACTTTTACTTAGAAATTTATTCCCGTTCTGTTATTGTCATTATTGTTATTTGCTACAGGGTACTGCCTTACCAGGAGCCTAAATTGTCGCTCTTTAAAGGTGTGTTTACCTCTTGAGGGTGGGACACAATTATAAGAGGGACTTTACCTAACAAACGCAATCAGTGTAACCTAATTCTTTGTACCCTCAATGAATCCCAAACAATAAAAAAATGAAAAAATAAAAATTAAAAAATAAAAATAATAAATATGTGTTTTACAACGTGCTTTTTTTTTTCTCCCTTTGTCATTGAAAAAAAGCATAGAGCTTCTGAATGGGAGAAAAGGAACAATCATGCAGGTAGGTCTTCCCTGGAACGTTCCTGCATTAGGTTAATTCCATCTTCCCTCAGAAATTTGGAAGGGGAGGGGCAAAAATAGGGAGAGTTAACCTATGATTTAATTCAATGTATCCAGAATTTTATTTGAGGTAAAAACTTAAAGGGGAACAGTGAAATCAGAAAGAATGTAAATCTAAGGTTGTCATTTATCAAACATAAAAGAGACAAAATGCTGATAGTTAATCCATATATCTAGCCTAAATATGGAAAAGTCACCTTTAGGGTCATTGGGGCTGTCTTGGTGGATCAGTCCCTCTCTCTGCTTCCAGAATGCTCCCTTGGCTGTTGCACCCCTGAGATAGTATAAGGTCAAGGGTGCGAGTGGCCTTTCTCTTGGCCACCATATGACGAAGCAGTTGTCATGATAGCCTATAACACACATTTTTGTGGGATTAGACCTGTTCCTAAATATTTGAACATTTTTATTTAGATCACAGAACTTTTGGTGAATGATTGATAGTGACATCTAGGCCTCTGCATCTGTACTTAAAAAGAACCAGAACTGTTACTGATAAGTCTTCCCCTGCCTGTCTCCCCAGGGGGAGCTTGTCTGAAGGAGAAATTAAGGAATTGGCATGATTCTCGTTTGGCTAGGTGAAGAAGAGAGATCCCTGAACCTTCCTGATGTCCTGATAGCTTTGGGCCTGAAGGAATTGGTCCTTAATTAGCACTAACATGTAGAATTTAGGCTTGGTCAGGAAAAGAATGAAAAAGAGGAGGATGAAGAAGTGGGGGGAGATTCTAAAACTCATTGTGTGCAGCTGAGCCTGCTGCTTCTCAGGGTGAACTGCCTTCCTCTCTGCCCTGTGTCTGAAGAACTAACCATCTTAAAGTTGTGCTCTGTTAAAAGACAGGAGTTGTGGTACAGTGCAAAGGCCCAAACTTGGGCGCTGGAAGACCTTCAAACCCCCTGACCGATTACTTGAAGCAGGTCCCTTCATGCTCTTGAGCCTCAGTTTTTACCTACAAAAAAAGGATACCTGTACAAAATTGTTAAGAAGACCATATGCCATATTACTTATAAAAATAAGTTAAAATCCATAAAACATTGACGGCATGTAAGGATAATAATAACCTTTTAGAAGGATTCACATTGATACTTTGAAATGCATTTGGCCAAAGTTCTTTGAGGATGTGTCTGCTGACCTCCCTGAAGAAGGCAACCACATCACCTTTCTGTGTCTTGTGACTGGGAGCTTTGGGGGCATTCCACAAGAGAAAGAAGAATTTTCTTTTCTACCCAATGAGGTCCATGGGGTGAAAATATAAAGGTACTTCCCTAAATTGCATTTGATAGATACTGGGAAGAAAAAGTAGTTTTATTTCAGATTCGTATTCTGTAATAACATTCATACACCTAAAGTACAAAAGTTTTGAACATGAAATGTTTATGGTTTGAAATGCTTAATGATTGTTCCTGGACAAGACGGAAAGGATATCGACTTGGAGAAAAATAACAAAATGTCTAAGAAGGAATGTATGAAATATCTTTTGCAGGTGCACAGCTCATGAAGCTTCCTGTCATTCATCCAAATATTTCTTCACAGAGAAATACTGAAGAAAAATAAATGACAGTGAGACTCACAGCCCCAGCTTCCTCACATCACCCTGACTCGGGAAGACTTGAGTCTTTGTCTATTATTTTAAGTTACAAACTTAGAACAAAGGATAGGAGGTTTTCAAAAGGTAAAACTGACTCTCCTTTTTTTGTAGCACTTCTTGAATAGACTCGAAATTCAGAGAGGTAGTCTTGTAGTCCCCAATGTCTAAACCATCTTTTTATTCAGATGGTTTTAGCATTATCGGTGGTCTAACAATATCAGGACTTGCATTTCCCACAGATCATACTTTTCTGAAAATGTCTTCATAACATTGGCTACACTCTCTTCTTGAGAGTTTTCTTTTGGCCTGAAGAAAACAATCTGACCCATTTAGGGTTGGTCCATTCACTGGTCACCCCCTGTTTGGTTAGGATGGTGGGAGAGTGAGGGTGGGCTGGTCTCTTTTCTCCTTTCTTTGAACCTTCCCCCAATCTTTTCAGAAGCTTCTTCCCACGTCCCCCAAACCCAGTAGACACATTTCCCTGGCTGTCTACTCCTCGCTGCCCCTTTCCCACCTGGCTCGTGGAATTGTCTTCTCCTCTGATGGAATGATAACCCAGACTGTCTTCCACACCTGTGGCCCATCCCACTTATTAGACTGAAGAGCCAATAATTTGCCCAACTTTTTGCAATTGGACAAGGAAAATGTGAAACCTTTTGTGTTGGAAAAGATGTAACTTAGAAGAACTTCAGGCAATTTGACCGAGAGGTAAGGGAGGTAGTTATTTAATCCCTGAAATGACATTGTATGGGTGTTTCTGAAGTTAGGAAGGTCCCGTAGAGCATGGAATTGGAGGCAGGCAGAGCACGTCGGTTGTTGGGTTAGGAATGTTATAGCCTGTGCCACCCAAAGACCAATTTTAAAGGAAACTACTCTTCCTGGTATAGAAAAGTCAAAAGATGAGGAAGAAAAAAAATCCAATTTTATTTCAAATTTAAGTTCACAGCTCAGACCTCCCACTCAGAGGCCAAAGCTTTAGAAGGCTGGCTATGTAGGTAGCTCCAGAAGTGGTCCCAGACCAGCTGCATAAATCTCTCCTGGGTCCTGAGAGACATGTGTGTTCTTGGGCCTTATCCTGAACCTCTTGAATCAGAGCCCTGGGCATGGGGCGCAGCAATCTGTGTTTTAACAAAACTTCCAGCTTAGTCAGATCCATATTCAAGTTGAGAACATCTGGCAAGAGGGAAAGCTCTGCACGTTGTGATTAAAACCACAGTCACACTGCCATTTACAGCCCACGCTGTTTCAGAAAGATTTTAGGGTGGCAATCTTTCAACTATCTGTGTGACTGTAAACTTCTCATAAACAATCTCAATCTGCTTAAGTGTACAATAGAAATTATGACATTGAACTCAAAGTTGTGAGGACTTAGATTCCTGCTTATACCCGAAAAGCATAGAAAATAGGTGATAATATGTGTGGAAAATATTTAACATTTAAAGCAGTATGGAAATATCACATAAGTAATTACCTTTCCTTGCTCCATTTCCTCCCTTCTTTTCTTTCCTCTCCTCCCTCCTTTCCCTTCCTTCCTCTATCCTTTCTTCCATCTTTTTCTCTTCCCTTTCCTCTTTACTTCTGTGTAACTTGTGTTATCTACAGTTTCTGGGTTTGAAATCAACTCTCAATGCTTTCACATCGAATACTTCACTCTGTTAAATATTGTATTTGTGAAAAAAACCAATCCTTTGATTGATTCAGTTCTTGAAAACACTTTTATTTATAACTGTCCTTATTTAAAAAAAAAGATTATGAGTCTGAATGTAAATGAATCAGAAATATTTGGATTAAATTTCTCTATTTTCTTGTGTAAACAAGACAGGGTTTTTAAATGATGGGAAAAATTTCTTGGCAAGATGTATTTCAGATTTGTGAAATGTTGAGTGTTCTAATCTCAAGTGCTGATGAGTGTTTGTTCCTATTGATGTGAAATATTTTGTGCCTTAGCCATTTCAGGATAGAAATGATACGAGTGAGTGTTCATAAACTGCTTTGTTTTGTTTGTAAATTAGGCGATGCCTGTTTAAGGCCTGAAAATGTCCCTGTTATGCCCAACCTGAAAGGAACAAACCCTAAGAAATCACTTCACCTCGTTATATCTAAACACTACAATTTGACATGAAGGGTCTTATACTTTCTTTTCTTTCAGGGAGACATTGTAACATAATAGAAAATGTGGTTTGGAATCTAACAAGCCTGTATTTGAATAATGGCCATGCCATTTACTAGCTTTGGGATAAATTATTTTACTTTGGTGATGAGAATAATAATACTCTATGAACTTGTAGAAAAGATTAAATTACAAATATTTGACAAAATTCCTTCCTTTTGAAGAAACAAAATAGACATAAGTTCAGATCAATATTTCTAATACCTTTCAGACTGGAGGAATCACACACGTGAAATACTGTTCCTTTGAGGTATTATTAAGTATTTAGGGATTAGTTTTAATTCCTAGATAACGTTAAAAATGTTATTAGAAAAATGAAAATGATGATGAGGCAATTGGAATTGGGGGCCTACAACATTTTCAGAAATTTATCACTCCAAATAAACAAGGTATTTGGTAGTGCACAGATACCACTTATAGTCACTTCATGCATGGAACAAAATGGCCCGTTGAGATATCGTTTTCCCAATTAGTTTACCCTTTAAATGATTGCATACACGGGAGAGGAAAATGTTCAGCTTTAAATATACATAAAGCAATAAAATCAGTTCTAAGTAATGTCACCAAATTATATTGACATGGAATGCTCCATTAAACTGAGTTAAGGAGCTGTATGCAGTCATATGAAAGAGATTTTCTTTTTTAATTGCTAATGAGTAGCTCTTACCCAGGCAAAGGAATACTGCTCATGGTTTAATCGGCTCAAATCTTGCTGGAGAAATGAGAGTGTAAGTACTCCTTCTCTCCAGCCTACCACTTAGGTCTTCCTCCCACCTCCTCTTCCTGGGTTTCTTGGCCTCTGTGCTTCTCTCCCACCAGCTCTCTCTGTGCTTCTCTCCCACCAGCTCTACCACTTCAGATCCTCTGTATTCTTGAAAGCTCCTTCGAGAAACTCTTCTATCATCCCCTCTCACCCTTAAACTGGTGCAGAATCTCTGTGGTATTTGAATCTCTATGAACTTCGTAAGTTATGATTTACTCTATTTCATTTTGTGACTATTGGGCCTGCTGCCCGGCGAGCCTCAAGGTATCTCTTGTCTTGGCATTACCGGCAGTGACTAGAATAGAGCCCAGCAGGGTACCTGCCATGCACAAGTGCGCAGAGTTAGATCGTCCCCACAGAGATGGGAGGTTGCGTGAGCAGCGTGGCGCAGGGTGGGGTAATTTCTCCAGCAGAAGCCAGGTTCAGCTCACATGTTTGACTGAGTAAGTCACTTTGGCTACAGAGATAAAGCCACACGTGCAAACAATTTGCTTCCTCACAGATCTGTTTCATTTGTCCCATGTATGTTTATGCAAAACGTAGGTCCTGCCTCTCATATTTTGTTCTTTTTTTAAAATTAGGGCCAAATATACACTAGCCTGGGAAACTTATCTATCAAGTGATTTTTTTTTCTGTAATACACATACTGACACTAACATGACTGATAAGATATAATCCACGAAACACTATTTTTGAAATGCTGAACTAGAACAATACCACTTTTAAAATATGTGCCCTTGTTATTATTATCTGGGTTTTATATTTGAATTCCTATACTTGGAGCTAACCCTAGAATGCAATGTTAAATTGCTATGTTAATCTAACATTCGTTCACAATACACAGAGATGTATTTCACTAAAACACAGACATGAAATATTTCGAAGAATAATGTTTTGCAGGGAAGAAAATTGTTGACTCCAACTGATTTCAATTTATTAGCTGAAAAATTAACTTTCATTTTGTTTTTAACCATGAAAGGTTGAAAAAAGACTTAACGAATAGCTATAAATTTCTCAAAAATTATCAAAAGAAGGGCAGTGCCTGTGGCTCAAAGGGGTAAGGTGCTGGCCCCATTTGCCAGAGGTGGTGGGTTCAAACTAGCCCTGGCCAAAAAAAAAAAAAAAAAAAAAGCAAAAAAAAAAAAAATTATCAAAAGAGAAATTCCCAAATCTGAAACAAGTACATAGTTGGGTGTTATTGGCGCTCATGAGGCTAACCACGTAGTTTAAAAAAAAGAACGAAAGGGCTTTTTAAGAATACTTCCTATTTCTTTCCAAAATCATAATTTGATTTTCTATATTTATTTGACTAAAAAGTAATGACTAAAATACACAAACATTAAAAATAATCCCTGGACTCTGGTGTTCTCGCAGGAGTGCTGTATGCGCACCATGGACGGATGGACAGATGGACAGGTTGGAGACACCAGGCCAGCGTTTCCCTAGACAGTGATAATGGGAGTGCAGGGGCTATGCCAGTCAGGACTCTCTCCACTGGAGAGAAATGGGGCAGAGCTGCCCAGAGGACAATAGGGCAAGAAAGGAAAGTAATATCAGTCACTTTGCTTGTTATTTATATAACAGTGTACAGGACTTTTGGTTTTGTTTTTCTCTAAGATTATCAAAAATATTATGATAGTCTTCAAACCTATTTAATCAATTTGCAAAGGGAAATCCAGATTCAAGACGAAGAAGAAATGAAAAAAAAAAAATAGTCTTTCATGCCGTCTCGATAAAAATCACAAAGAAGAACAGAAAATTATTTTCAAGCATGAATTGAATTTTCAAATGAAACTGCCAGACAACCCTCTTACAAATCTTTTTTTTCTTTTTTAAATTTATTTTTTGTTTTATTTTCCATTTCTGCTTATCCTGAAAATTAAAGCATTAGGAATTAGCATGAGGATATTGTGGAGTTTTTGATAAAATGTTCTTTTAAAAGGTCTAGAATAGAGAACATTCTTTAAGCAGTATAGAATTGTGATCCTGCTTTTCTTTTCTTTCTTTCTTTTTTTTTTTGTTGTTGTTACTAAAATATGGTTTGTTGCTGAGAGATTTATGAGTGTGAATAAGAGATCAAAGATTCCTTCTGAAAGTTTGAGGTTTAGTAAACACCAAACTATTACTTTCCAAACAAATTTCTATTTTTTAAAAAAGCCCCTTACAATTAGAAAGTGAAATGTAATCTATGTTTGAATTATTGTTTTCTGTGTCAGCAAAACATTATTTTACAAAGCTGGGTCAAGTCCTTGAGGTCATTTGAGTTGTAGTAGGAGAAAAAGAAAAACGATGAGATGAAGGCCTTACGTTGAAAGTTTTTAAATAATGTGTAATTTTGCTTTAACAAATGAAAACCCTAAAAACACTAATTTTGTGTATTTATTAATATAATGCCTTTAGCAATGAAGTATAAATATCAATTACACTTTGTACAACTGTATTTTACAAAGCATAAATTTACTAATTGGATGAAAACTTTTAAGATATTTTCTTTGTAATGAGAATCGATAATAAAATGCTAAGTATATAAAATGATGTAAAGGAATCGGTTTTTCTAGGCTTCTAAATTGCGATTTAGAATCATTGACAGAGGCATCTTGAATTGAGATAATAAACTTTAATTTCCTATATTTAAGATAACTGATGGCTATTTTTTTTCAACCCTCATTGACCACGTAAAGGGCAATGTCTGTGTTCCTAACAGCTGCAGAGACGTGATCCGGGAAGACCCATATGTGTACTTAAGGTTTCACGCAGCCTGCGAAGCCAGTGACATCATTTTCACCACGCACTCTTTCCTACACTTTACTAAAAGGAAAAATGACACTGTAGATAAAAACACGCCATCCACTCCATGAATTAGCACTTCAGCCGAAGCAGGCCTGGGATTAGTGTCCTCAGCCGCCCTGCTCTCCCCGGCTTGCTCTCCCTGCGCGTGGTGGAGCACACATATTATAGATCTCTAGTTCCATACATATCTGGAGTGGAATTTTTCCTTTTTTCCTTTTTCCAGATACAAGGGAACACATCAGTAGGTTACACTGTTTGCATTTGTTAGGTAGAATGTAGTTGAGCCCCTCCCCCGGGAGACGTGCCACAGCCCCTCACACTGTGTCTTTTAGGGTGTAGCTCACGGAGCTCCAGCCCTCCTCCCCTTTCCTCCCACTTCTCTTTCTTCCCCACCATTTGGATGTAGTTGTGTTTTTCTCTCCTGTGGGGGTGGAGTTGTTCATCTGTTTGTTTCATGTGAGTGTTGAGTACATTGGATGCTTGCTTCTCCATTCTCGTGATATTTTACTTAGGAGAATGTTCTCCAAATCCATCGAGTAAATACCAAAGATGTAAAGTCTCCATCTTCCTTTATGGCTGACTAGTCCCCCATGGTATACATATACCACAGTTTATTTATCCATTCATGGGTTGATGGGCACTTGGATTAATTCTACATCTTGGTGATTATGAGTTGAGTTGCGATAAACATTCTAGTACAAATGTCCTATGGTAAAATAACTTTTTTTTTTTTTTTAATCTGGGTAGATACCTAGTTGGGTCAAAAGGAAGGTCTATTTTCAGTTCTTTGAGGACCCTCCATGCTTCTTTCTAAAGTGGCTGCACTAAGCTTGCAATCCCACTGACAGTATAAAAGCGTTCCCTTCTTTCAAAAATATGGAAAAATCTATGAATTTGTGTGTCATCCTTGCACAGGGGACATGCTAATCTCTGTGTCCTTCCAATTTTAGTACATGTGCTGCTGAAGTAAGCACATGAAATTTTTTCTTAATGAGCAAAGATGTTTCCTTTCTTGATCTCCTTTTACAGTCAGGAAGACAAGACACTGGTTTTGGAATAGCTGCCGTTCTAAAATGCTGCACCAGGTTGAGCCTTCAGACCACATTATCTTCTAAATAAAGTAAAGCAAACAAAAGAGACCAGTTTCATGAAAGGTCAGATTGAAATCAGTGAAAACAAGAAAATGCCAATTACATTAGTGGGGACTGTAGTACATGTGTCATCTAACAACCTTTCCAGAAGACACTGGCCACAGGAGGAGCTGCAGTTTTCATTTACAATCCTGGATTTGCCCACATTCTGTTCTGAATATAATGCCTTCCAGGTAATGCTTACATATTAGGAAGTAAAAATGCTATTTCACGGTCTCAGGTTGGGATAAGCAGCATATGAAATTATAACGTATTGTACTAATTAAATGTTTATACGCTAGGAAGAAAGCAAAAGCTCATAGAGACAGAGCTTTCCTCTCTCCTTCTCTCGAGCAAGCTAAAAACACCAATGTCTCAGTATTGGCAGTGGCAACCATCATTATTTAGCACTTCCCATGTTTTCTCTCACCCATATAAAAAGCACAGCAAGGTAGTTACCATTATACCCATTTTATAGCTGAGTAAACTGAGACCTAAAGGTTAACCCCCCTAAAGGGGTTAAATTATTTGCTTAAGACTAAATGCCAGTTAAGCGCAGAGTAAGGTTTTGAATCCAGATGTGTCTAAGCCAAAGGATTCTTTTACTATGACATACTCTAAAAACTCAAGTTTTAGAGCCAGATTGGTCCTATCATGTAACTATTGAGTTACTTAACCTCTCTGAGTTGGGTTTTTTCCTTGAAAAAAAAATTAAGGTATTAAGAATGCCTGTATCACTGATTATGAACTCATTTTACATAGGAATCCAATGGGGAGTTTTTAAACAAAAATAAGGCTTAGTGCTCACCCCACAGAACTGAGTAGGAATGTTAACCTCACCTGGTGATTCCAAGGGTTAGAAAGTATTCCCAAATTTAATTTTTTTTTAAATTTCAGATTAATATGAGGGCATAAATAATCAGGCTATATGTTTTCCCTTGTTAGGTAAGTTCCCCCTGTGTCCTCGCCCAGGCGGTGTGCCATACACCCTTCACTGTGCCATTAGGATAGAGCACATCACCACTAAGTTCTTTACATTATTAAGTAAGACTTATATTAATACATTTACAGCACTTAGAATAGTGCCTAGTACACAGTAGCAGCTTAATGGGCGTTTGCTAATAATTTGTATATATTTTGTTTAAAATAGCTGCTTTTTTCTCAATGAGAACTAAAATGTTAAATTCTGGCATCCAAAAAGACGCAAAGTAATAAACAAACAAGTAGAAATAAAACAAGTATTGATTTGGGGTATACTGACCCCCTCCCCAGAAGACGTCCATATAACCAGTGCTAGAGGTGCCAAACATTGAAATGAAGGACTTGGCCTTTGATTTCTATCTAAAAATTAGGAAGATAGAACATGTGCATTTTAACTATAGTCAGCTTGAATTAGTTAAAGATTTGTGGTGGTGAAGGTAATGATTCACATTGTTTTGACCAGGTTATTTAAACCCATTTGGATAATGATCCTTTAACATTTTTCAAGCTTATTTTTAATTTTGCTAAGAAATACATTCCCTTTAAAATTCAAATGCTACCCCAAATCATTTTTTCTCACTATGTCTAATCTAATCCCTCCCCAAATGTGTACTTCCTAGATCTTCTTCAATGCATTTATATATATATACACACACACACACACACACACACACACACACGTAATTTTTACTTTGTTTCATTTTAATACAAATCATACAACATAATGTATGTTCTGCAACTTGCTTTTTCAACTCAGTATCATTTCGTGGCAGTACAGATGGAGCTGCTTCATTCTTTGTATCTGCTGCATAATATTCTGTATACACGATGTATAAGCCATAGTTGCTTAAGCTTGGTTTTATTAATGAAGACTCTCATGGATTGTAATCCTTACCAAAAGGTAGTAATAAGGCTGGTCAAAGGTTTAATATAGGACAAATGTGGTGGCCCATGCCTGTAAACCCAGCACTCTGGGAGTCTGAGGCAGGAAGATCCTTTTATCTCAGAAGTTCAAGACCCACATGAGCAAAAGCAAGACCCATCTCTTCTAAAAATAGAAAAATTACCTGGACATTGTGCCAGGTACCTTTACTCCCAGCTACTCAAGAGGCTGAGGCAGGAGGATCACTTGAACCAGGAGTCTGAGGTTGCTTTGAGCTAGGCTGATAACATGGTACTCTAACCTAGGCAATGGAGAGAGACTCTATCTCAAAAAAAAAAAAAAAAAGAAGAAGAATGGGAAAAGCAAACTGAAAACATCAAATTAGGTGAAAATAGTTTTCTTAATATAAAGTAAATCTTTTACCAATATTGTATGAGCTCAATATTTTACTTGGAATAAAGCTAATAAAAACAAAACTTTTTAAAGTTCTAGGTCAGGGCAGTGACTGATATCACTTAAATTTACTAGTGACCTTCAGTGAGGAACTTGTAAATGTACCCCATATATTTATTGTCTGCCTTTCAGGAGAATTGAAGATGGGTCCCCTTTTCAATTAATTCTGTAGTAATAGAAAAAAAATCTTTCTAGAACGACACAATGTTCATTCTTTGGCATTAACCCAGTTTAGGTATTAAATTTGAGATTGTGAAACAGTTAAAAGGGGAAGAAGAGATATAGAAACATGATTTAACAGTGTTATCAGAACTGTTCAAGAGAACTTTACATAACATAAATTTATAGTGTTTTATTTAAAACAGAAATGGATATGTTATTTACCTTCTTTGTTTCAAATAGTTGTGTGCCGGGAATTCACCGTAGTTCCTTAGTAGCAAACTTGACATCTTTGAGATTTCTGGCATTTCCAATTACTCACCTGTGCTCTCTTTTTCGCTATCCTCCTCCCACCTCTCTTCTTCTAGCTGTACTTCTTTGTTATCAGGATAGGAAACATGAACACTGTCAGTTCCCAAATCCTAATGAACCCCTCTGGTTTGGTGCTTCTCCTACCCTATCTTGTGTGTGCACAACCTGCCCCGTCCCATTCTACCTGGTTTCGCTGGGATGGCGATCAGGATTCTCCCTCACCCCTCCTTCCTCACTCCTCATCCCACCCCAAAGTGGTTGATATGTGATTTAAACCAGGTCAATCACACTTTCTGGGTGGAAATTTGTAGCTCAAAGGAAGACAAATGTGAAAGTAAGGCAATCAGATCTGAGCCTCCAATTGTAGCACTCTGAGGACATGGGCCCCAAGGTCTTGACACCATACGAAAAGATTCATGTCCTTACCTTTTCCCAACTTTGTTCATATGTTCCTGTGATTTCTATTATGTCCTCAGTGACCTGAAAGCTTCTTCTTTGCTTAGTAGAACCATTTGTTTTCAAAGAACTCTTGATGATACATGAGTTTTGCATACTATAGTCCGAAAATCAAAAGATTTTTTTTTTATTTCTTCTCCATCTCCATTCAGAACTTTAGCAGAAGAACCTAGTCCACCTCAGAGCAGGAGAAAATGATTGGATCCATCAACTGGGATGAGGGAGTGGAGTTACACTGCAGTCATGTTGAGGAGGGAGAAATTTATGAGATGGAGTGAATGGGCACAAACAGAAAGACAGTCGTTATCCACGCTAAGGCTCCGGCGCCGGCCCTGGTGCTGCCTCTACTTTCCCCATTCTCCAACCCCTGCCACGTACACACTGCTCCCCTCATAAACTATTTGGTGGGTACCACATGCACTTGATTTTTCTTCTGATTAACCTATCTCTTCCCCCTTCCCTCTATAGAATTAACTTCAACTTTCAGCCCGACGTTCCTGTAATGTTCCTCTTAACTCTCCAGGCTGCATGAGCACCTCATTTCTCTCCTACTATCTTGTTAGCATCTGACATAGAAGACCAAAAGCAAGAAAAGACTTAAAAGTCAAAGCTAAGTACAAAATTATAAAGGAAAATAGGCCCACCTGGACAATAAGAGAAATACAAATTCAGGATTTGTGAGTCACCCTTTACTATTGTCTTGACTACGGGCTCTGAGCTTTTGATTCAATTTGAGTGCCTCATAATGTTCTTTTGGCCCCTATCCTTCATTTCTTGGCTCTAGATAAATGAAGAATGTTATTCTAATTCTATATTCATTTTCTATATTAGTACAGCTAAAGATAATGTGTCAAAAGTCAACAGCTAGTAGACTACTTTGCAAGGTGCCGGATGAGAAAGGTGCTGCCTTTACACGGGCCCTTACTATCCTCCAGCTTTACCTGGCACTCGAGGGTGTATTAGATCAGTGGTTCTCAATCTTCCTAATGCCGTGGCCCTTTAATACAGTTCCTGTGGGTCGCAACCCACAGGTTGAGAACCGCTGTATTAGATGGTGCTTATTCTGCCCTCAAAGGAAGATCAGTTTCTGTCCTTTCCTCTGTGAAGGAGAGATGGGAGGGCATAGCATTCCAGTGCCTCCTTTGCCTTCTTTTAGGGAGAAGAATATATGTGGCTTGTAAGAAATTATTATACGATTTTTAATATCAGTTCAACCCCCCAGTTCATTTTCTACTATTATACTTTCTTTATGCCTGGCTAAATACAAGTTAGTCTAAACTTTCTTTGGCATAGGTGTAAACTCCGAGGCCCCAAGCAAAGCTTGAGAGAATCATTGACCACTGCTCCCAGAACCATTCTTCTGGAGACCATCAGACTATGTAGCTGTGAGCCCAGATGCTAGAGCAGCACCTCCAGCTCAGGACGGCTTACATTCACTCTCGGTCATGCTGCAGTAAGTTGAGTACTTAGTCACGTCTCACGTCTTCTGTTCTTGCTTCTCCTGATTGATCCCAGTTGAAGATTTGAACTTTGATCTCCCTTGCCTGTCTCTTTTGTAATGTATAATAACTTACATATGTTTAAGTCGAATATTTATGATAAAACCACCTGGTTCCTCTAAAGAATACTAGAAGGAATGACTCATCCCCCTGCTCATTAGCGTGCCTCACATGGCCTTTTTGGTTTTATGTAGCTTTAGTTCTGCTATCGTGACAAATTTCATGGAGCCCTGTGCACCAGGATGGATGGGACCATCCATCTCAAATCATCAACTCGAACAGTTTAAAAGAAAAAGTAATTAGAAATAAAACTTCTCAATGGAACAGAAATGCTCCAACGAATGGAAAATGAGATGTAACCAATTAATTCTATAAGCAAATGCATCTAAAACCTCTCTCAGGATTGTGGAAAACAGAGCAAAACATCTGGGAGGTTTCAGCGGTGAAGTAAGATTGTAATCATGGGTTACAGAGACTTTCCTGGGCCCTTGCTTATAAACACAGCCAAATAAGTCCATGGAAAAGTATAGAAATAGAAGGAATCATGAAATCTCAAACTGAAATATCCCTCATCAGGATGAAAGAGTAAGTGGGGAAGAAATTCAGGAAACTACTGAAAAAAAAAATTAGGTTTCCAAAATTTGAATTTTAGAATACTCCTTATCAGCCAGATCACAGCTAACTTCATGACCTTCTGACCGATACCTTCCTGCCCAGGACTGTCCTGCTGCTGGAGTATGCCAGGGCTTCTCCCGGGCTGGCACTGTCCTGCCTCAGGGGGTCTGCGTCCACCTATAAACTGGCTTTCCCCTCAATTTTTTCAGGTGGCAGCTAAAATCCCACTTCCTCAGCTGAATCCTGAAGTGTGTTATACTCATACTGCTCATCATTTCCCAGTGATAACCGAGCATTTGCTTAGTGCTCATCCTCCTAATTTAGAATGTTAACTCCGTGAGAGTGAGGACTTTGTTTTGTTTCAATGTCAAATCCCCAGACCTTGAGACTGTGCCTGGCATTCAACATTGATACCTGTTGAATGAATGAGTCAAAGTATAAAGGAGACAGGCAGGATATGTGGTGACCCTGAAGACGTAAGCTGTGCCGGGAGGGAGGACTTGTTGCCGCACCGCCTTCAGCTGTCCCTTCCAGGATCACCACAGCTTCAGAGACCCCCTGGCCAAGGTCATACCCTGTTGTGGGTGGTCCACAGGCAATGACCCGTCGAGGCAGAAGTGGAAAGGCAAGGCCATTGGGGATTCAACGTAGGAAAACTCTGATGAGCCACTTCAGCTCCAGAGCTTCCCAGGGAGTTGGCTGAGGCTGCTGGTCCACAGCACAACTTGGTTTCTCTCTGATCGATCCCGTTCCCCTCTCCTTCCACAGATAATGGAAGGGATACTCCCTAATCAAGATCTCAAACCCAAAGTCTACTTCTGGAAAACTTAAAACACAATAATGTGGAAAAATGGAAAATATGATTTTCTTAAACAGTGCCTTGTTTAACAAAACTGTATCCCCATGCAGAAATAAATCTCTTCGTTTGGCAGATTTCTGTGGAGAAACTGCTATGTTCTTGGCACGGTTTAGGGCACAAATGAAAAGACTAGCAAGTTTCCTGAGTTCTATGAACCTTCTGTCCTAGTGGGAAAAAATAGTAAGGAAGGAAATAAGTAAAAGATCGTTTGCAGTGTGATAATAGATGTGAAGAAAATAAACTAGGAAATGGGCTGAGAGTGTTAAGAAGTGACCAAGTCTGTGTAACTGGCTGGTGCTCTGAGGCAGAAAGACTTCGAAGTTGAGGGTAGATGTTGAGAGGAGCCGGGCAGGCCCACCTTGGGAGGGACACTCCGCATGTTTAGGAGGTTCAGCGACACACAGGTGCTGGAGAGAATCCTCGGGCTGCACCGACTGGGGTAACACAGCCCCCACCTCTAAGAAGGTCCTTTCCTATTTAATATTCATAAAGAATGGAACATTTTAATGTAAGGAAATTTGTGGATTTTATTGTCCTCTTGATTTGATGAATTATAAAAAACAAAATAGCAGGTAAGACCTTTATTACATGCCAGGTCTGATTTTAAATAATTTTCAGAAACTAACAAAAACAGAAAATCAAGCAGATGTTTTTATTTAATAATAATAAATAATAATAATCAAGCAGAGTATTATTTCACAGCTAATAAAACCAAGGCACAGAGTAGGTAATTTCCCAACATCACTGCTAGCAGGATGGAAAAGTAGAGATTAAACCCCAATAGTTCCATGTGAGATTCGTAGACTTGAGTCTTTGTATTACATTAAAACTGTTTCTTAGTCTGTGAGTAGAAATCTCTCCTTGTATGTAGTTCAGAAAGTTTATATGTAAAAAAAGAGGTGACCACTTTCTTTTACAATAATAAATATTTTTCTACACCAATATTTAGTTCAACTATTTTGTAAAATAGTAAAACAGTCTTCATTAAAATAATGTGTAACTTGATGGCGTCCTTGTATCTTTTGCACAATATTTCTTTTAACCATCTCGGGAAACTTGAAATTACCCCAATTAATTGTTTTTTAAGATACATGGGAAATTTTCCTAATTCCCCCCCCAACAATAAAACTTGAGAAAGCAGCAAAAAAAAAAAAAAAAAACATTAACCAGTTCTTGATGAGATGAAACCAAAGCACCAGAAAACATAAAATGAAACAAAATTTACAATAGATCTGAGCACACAACAAATAGTGAAATACTATATGTGCAAATGTTCACTTAATCCACAGAGAACTGAAATATGTTCATGGCCCTGGGTCAGAGTTCTCCAGTGTCAGAGTAACTGGTATAATTTTCCATTGGATGAGATACTGTATCATTTGCAACTTAACCAGTGCTTTTAGACTTTCATCCTCACTCATCACTGGAGTTACAGAGAAACTCAACACTAAAATTGCAGTCTTGTCAGGAGACATTTTTGCTTACTTCCCGATTTTTTCTTTAAATCTATCGCCAGAGGACAGATGCTTCAAGCTATGAAGGCTTGTATCTGGTTTTTTTTAAGTAGGAGTAATAAAAACGGCAAGTTGAATGTTTACTGTATGCTGAGAGCGTTTCTGTTTACTATACAACTTACAAAATACGTATTATTTTAGAGATGCTGAGACAGAGGCTTTGAGGGGCAAAGAATATTGAATTGGGCAACACAGCTATTAAATTACAGAGGATTCAAGCTCAAGTTGCTTTAAATTCCATATCTCACACTCATAACCATGATCCTAAATTAAGGAAAAACTAAGTTCATTTGTAAGTACTCATTAATAGTCATATTTTTCACCTATTCTTACTACCTTTGGCTTAATGGACAGATCTTCTGTCAGGAATTAATCCAGTAGGTTCTTCCCAGTCACACTAACTCATCTTTCTAGGATCTGGTAACTTAACTTTAGAGCACTACTCAACTGGGATTTTAACTTCTAAGAACTTGGGCCACTCTTTCTACACGTGGATCTTTAAGAAATTCACCCTCACTGAGTTATGTGTCTCAAGATTTAACTGGTACTTGGATTAACTGCCTAGGCACTTCTATTTTAATTCTATGTCTTTTTTATGCCCATCTTTCATTATGAATCTGTCCTTGACCTACTGCTTTGCAAAACAAGATACCCTGGCTCTCTCTTCTTAAACAGTTTTATTGAGACACAACTCAGATACCATGTAGTTCACCTATTTAAAGTGCAGGACTCCCTGGCTGTTAGGATATGCACAGAGTTGTACATTCATCACCATGATTAATTTTAGAACAATTTTATTACCCTCAAAAGACACCTCACATTCTGTTGCTGTCATTCGCTACCCTTCCAAGTCCCCTAAGATAATAAATATACAAAAAACAGCAGTGGAGTCAGTCCCCAACCTACCCATACTAGTATCGGAAGCCTAAGCAGCCATAGATCTATTTTTACCAATCTATACTCCATATCACGGGTGGTCCTGGGTATACAGATAGTTCCCAAGTCCTCCAGAGGCCTGCAGTGACTGAAGCAGCAGCCGGCCCTTTCCTTCCCCCTCAGACCACAATAGAAAAGGGATTAATTAGGAGAAGGTGTTATTGGGCAGGACGTGAATTTTTACTTTCCAAGATCAGTGGGCATTAAAAGTAATCCAAGATTCACAGGGCTGGATTCTGATCACAGTGGGTGGCAGGTTCCTGGTTATAATTTTTAAATATTTAATAACTTTCAAGATTTACTTTAAAAAGTGATAGTTAAGAGTCACGAATCAAATGGAGAATTTACCTTTTCAACGTTGCTCTCTGTTGCTTAGTTAATCAGCTAGACTCTTTTACTTGTCACTAATCACTGAGTCATGATCTATAAATAGTAATTGGAAAGGATTTTTTAAACCTTTACTAAGTTTTCCTTCATTACATACACAGATACGTATATAAACAAACACTTTGGAGCTTCAGTGATAGAACCCTTCTACCTGTATATTAGGAAGCTGTTATCTGAAGTTGAAAATGGACTTCTTGGCTCGGCACCTGTGGCTCAAGCGGCTAAGGTGCCAGCCATATACACCTAAGGTGGCGGGTTCGAATCCCCAGCCCGGGCCTGCCAAACAACAATGACGGCTGCAACCAAAAAATGGCCAGGCGTTGTGGTGGGCGCCTGTAGTCCCAGCTACTTGGGAGGCTGAGGCAGGAGACTCGCTTGAGCCCAGGAGTTGGAGGTTGCTGTGAGCGTGATGCCACGGCACTCTACCCAGGGGGACAGCTTGAGGCTCCGTCTCAAAAAAAAAAAAAAAAAAAAAAAAAAGAAAATGGACTTCTATAACAAATTGTATGATTAAACAATTTCCCCTTGTGTTGTCTGTGGTGCATTCTAGATTGAAAATCATTTTACAACTTGTTTGTGCTTAAAAATAAAAACAATGAGTAATTAGTTTACCGTCTCAGACTGAATGTTCTTCATTTGCTATTACTGCTGTCTCTGTAAATGTGTGTATGCTTTGATCGCTCTTTCTTTTTTATTTTATACACATACCCTTTCTCTATTACATTTTAAAATTGATCAATTCCAAAGTAAGTTTCCTAACTGCAACTTACGACTAGCTCACAGAAATTGGTTAATCACATAGTAAATGTCTCTCAGCTTTCCGTGAAGAGTTGGAGAAGTTTATAGTAAAAGAAGGAAATTAGGAAGAAGAGGAAGCACATCCATGTTGTGTTATCCTGATTTCATCTGTCACCTACAAATGAATAAAATCTAAACAGGTCCGAAGATTCTGCCAGTACGGGGTATGGAAAAAGATAAACGCAACAGCATAGACGGCAAATGGAGCACAATAATTAATTTAGAGATAAACAGGAAAATAAAGTAGAAAGAATCATGCTTCCCAAATCTTCTGATCCAATAATGGAAAGAGAAGGGGTCATCAAATAAGCTCCTGGAAACAGAAGATGCTGAGTGTGAACTATTTTGAAACCCTATCCAAACCGCAATATATAATACATGTGCGGAGAACAAGTATCTGTGTGTTCTGTTGAATGGTCATGTGGTTTAGGGATTTGCTCCAGTTGCTGCAGTCAGCATTTCTGGGCTCTGTCCTGATCTGGGCCTCAGTGCCAAGAGGACATCTTTGCGGAGACTTGCAATATGCCCTCAGCATGGGTCCTCGCCTTTAATCCCAAAACCACTTTTAATGCCATGTGCCACGTGCATCCTGTAGGGTGGAGAGACTCTTAGGAAAGTACATTTTCTCCAGTGCTTTTGTCATGTTACTACCTTTGGCACCATGATGCTGGTGGATTCTGAGTCCTTCAGTGACTCTAGCTTGACTCACAGAAAGGTGTTGGGATTATTGGTAGCAGAGAAAGAAAGCCACGTCCTGAAACCTCCTATATTCACATAGTCCCAAATATGATCTATCCTGTGCTTTTACTCTCTTCTGTTAAAAGATGGAACTATAATAAAACCTTGAATTCCTTAATTTGTTGTATATTTTCCAATATTCTCATACATTTAATATGTTAGACTTGCATGGGCCTAAAAACAGCAAGTAAATACCTGCACCTGTTATAGTAAGCAACTTGACAGCTTACTACCTTAAATGAGAAGTATTCCATTTCACAAATATTTTTCAAGCTCCTTACATAAACAAGGCCCTGTACAAAATCATGACTGATCTGATCTAACTATGAACCCATTTGAATGTAACAGTTAGATGTAGCCTACTATGTACGGAAGTAATTCCTATCTTAAAGCACAGATCAAAACCAAACGTGGCTTAATTCTTAAAACTATAAACAATGGAAACCGTTTCCTTGAGCTGACTATTTGCTTTGCCTGATCACCACAAAATTTATAGGTCTTCTAGTGTGGTTATGGTTATTTTAGTTTTCAAACTATAAGTTGGTATTGACAGAATGCATCTTAAAACATAAGGGGTTCATTTTCTATCTATCGTGCTTTTGTGAGGACAAATCTGGCTTCTGTAGCAGTCACCAAACAGTTGCAACCCTCTGCTGTGACCAAGAGAGGAACAAAATAACCTTGACTTCCTTTCTCTTCCATTCTTTGACTGAAGCCTGCATACAAGCATTCCCTTCTTCCTACACTTTTCATCAGCCATCTGCCAACTTTCTTTGCTATATTGATTTCATTCATTTTTCATTAATCATATCTGTCAGACTTTTTCCTCAATGGATGAACAACTTTGTAGATTGATTTTTTTTTAATCTCTAACATGTTACATTTCTTCCCATCCTCAGCAATGCTCACAGAAAAATACGGTGTCAAAATGTTGAGCAAATCAAATATTTTTGGATCTCAATCTTCTCTTCTGTAAAAAAAAAAAAATAAAAAAATTATATCTACATTCTCAGTAGCTTGAAGTATAGATGATACGTGACTCACGTAAACATGTAACAAACATCCTAGGAGGGTTTATAATCCCATGAATATTTTCTGCTTTGGAAAGGGAGTCACTGATAAAAGGCAGTCAGTAGGTGGCACTGTTTATTGTGATATTAGCATTTAGACGGCAGCTCCACCGTGCCAGTTGCCTCACCTGATCAGGATGGAGTAGGAGGGCAGGAGGCTCTGTTCCTACAGAAAAGAACACGTAGATGTCTTAGAGGTGAGCATGACCTTGAGAAGGAATCCAGTCCAGCTTCCCATCTCATTAGACCTTGAAAAGGAAAACAATATTGTAGATATTTTTCACAGAGGTGGATATTTTTAACACACTTTATTTCCTTTTTCTCAAATTTGAAACACTCAAGAAATCGTCTCTCTAAATCAAATCTTTTTTTCATGTCCTTGTATTTGATCCTGGATGAACTTCAAAATAATTCTTCCCATTCCCTCCCTGAAAAATCCCTCTAGGTCTGTAGAGAGCACAATTCCTTTACTCAAGCATTTTTTCTTCCTTGGGATCTTTGGTCTGAGACACATCAAATCTATAGACAAAGGCTATCCATTGTGCCTTTTGGAAGTCTAATATGCCATTCATTTCAGACCCATGTGTAAACTCTAGCACCTGGATTTAGTTGCTAAATAATCAAATTACACACGTTTGCCCCATACTTATATGCATAACCATTAGCCAGAAACAAATTCAACCTTTTGAAAAATGATAGAGAAAAATGAACAAAATATAATTCATAACTATTAGGTATAGAACGTTGCTTTCAACTATTATCTTTTTTTTCATCTTTCTGTCATTTTGCTATGTTTTTTCATGAATTTAAAGCTGTAAATGAAAACAAATTAGGAAGCAAAGTAGTATGTAAATGAACAATATACAAATATTCAGAAAAGTTTTTTTCAAAAGTTCAGAAAGGCAGCCATCCTGGACCATACAATTTCATTCTTTTCCTTGCAAAATTTTAAGGAAACAGAGCACTGAAGTTTTTTAGAGATCTCTCTTTCTACTATATTTTAAATCTCTTAAAATATGAAATACTTTTTGTCCATCCATGGATCCCACAGATCTTATGTAGTACTTGCTTAATAAAGATATACTAAAAGTGCTTAATAATTATTCATTAATGAATAATTTCATTTACATTAATTTACTCACTTGAGAGTTATCAACTACTTCCAGAATATAATTCAGGAACTATCATGTCAACATTCAGCCCCCCTATGGTAAATCTACTTATCACATTTCATGTTGAGTCAATAGCTTCCTTTGTGTTATTAATAAAAAGTAAAAACACGGATAGAGGAAAGTCACTTGAACAATTAATCCTACATAGAAAAGCAATTAGGTTAAATATTATCTTCTCTCACCCCTGATTGTTATGAGTATATTCATTACATCACATTATACTCTATAAAATATTTTTTCCTAGACAAAACATTAATAAGCCTTTCTTTTGTCTTCTTTTACAATTATAACCTTGCTTATTGTTTAAAATTATTTGGGAAAATGAGGGTTTAGTTTTTTTGTTCATTTCATTTTTTTATTAGAAGAGTTCATGTTGTTTATACTTTTTACTATTTTGAAAATGATTTCTAAACTTGACTAATAGTCCTTAATTGTAGAATAGTATATGCATTGTAATTTAGCTCAATATGATTCCTGCAGTAAGTACATGGAAAGATGTTCAAAATTGCTGGCATTATGGAGATGTAATTTGAGACCATAGTGACGTAATGTCACACATCTATTCAATGAGCCAAACTAAAAATAATGAGAATCCCAAATGCAGGCAGGGATACAGATAAACTGGGCCTATCACACATTGCTGATGAGAACGTAAAATGGTACAGCCACTTTGGAAAACATGTGGGCAGTCTCTTAAAAATTAAATACATACTTTTTATATAACCCAGCATTAACACTGCTGGATATTTATCCCAACACAAAGGAATAAACTTCTCATACATGCAACTGCTTGGATGAATCTCAGGCATCATGCTCTATGAAAAACAGACAATCTCTAATGGTCACTTACTGTATAATTCTATTTATATGACATTCTCAAGATAACAGATTATAGGTAGAGATGGAGAACAAATTAATAGTCGCCAAACTTTCCACTATAGGTAGTGGAAAGGGTGGCTAAAGGGAAGAGACATATTTGAGATGACGACATAGTTCTGTGTTGTGATTGTGACAGTCACTACACACTTCCAAACATATGATAAAATGTCATAGAATACACACACCTTGTACCAGTGTCAATTTTTCTGGTTTTAATATTTTACTATGTTTGGGCAGGATGTAACCACGGGAAGAAATTGAATGGAAGGTGTATACATACTACTTTACTACTTGTATCCTATCTTTATAATTTCCTTTAAATGTATACTTTTCAAAACAACAACAAAAAAACATTTAGGCTCGGCGCCTATAGCTCAACCGGCTAAGGCGCCAGCCACGTACACCTAAGGTGGCGGGTTCGAATCCCCAGCCCAGACCCTCCAAACAACAATGATGGCTGCAACCAAAAAATAGCCGGGCGTTGTGGCGGGCGCCTGTGGTCCCAGCTACTTGGGAGGCAGAGGCAGGAGACTCGCTTGAGCCCAGGAGTTGGAGGTTGCTGTGAGCTGTAATGCAACGGCACTCTGCCCAGGAGGACAGCTTGAGGCTCTGTCTCAAAAAAACAAACAAACAAACAAACAAAAACATTTAAAGTCATTCCTTGCCATCTTGGCTTGTATTATGAAACAAACATAATATGTTTTTCTTCCTTTCTTCCATACAATATTTCATTATCTTATACTTACTTCATTATTTTATACTTTACAATTGTTCTTTTCTAGTGAGTTTGTTCCAACACTCAACAGACTGAACTATCTTAGCCATCTTTTGTATTTTTCAAATAGCAATGAAGATGAGGGTGCAAAAATGTTTCATGATTTCTCTACTAAGCAACAAGAGTGGATAATAACAATATGTTGAATTTTATTGGAGAAGAGGTGTGCTCATATAGAGGCATGTTTATTTTTAAGGTATGTGTTTAGAATGTTTTAGCTACTAGCTGAAGAAGTAGGGACTGTCCTCTCTTGGAAATAGAGATCACTGCTTTGGCAGTGATAATCGAGATACTACCCATCTAGCGCTTTCTTCCATATTCCATATTATATAGTTAAATGTGAACGGAGAAAGAAACTGTAATAAATAAATCTGCTATTTATAGATTGGAAATCAATGATATACTATATAGTGAAGTGCTTTGCATTTGCATTTGGCACCCATATGTGTCTGGAAGGAATCTAACCCGAAACTCAGGGTGTCTAACCATAAATTATTCTCTGCCTCCCAGTATGATACGGAGGATATAATTTTAAGTTCTGATTCCACTGTTAAAAGATCTTTGAAAACACTATTCTAGAATAATTTTTTGCAGATTTTGAAGTTAAAAAAGTACGGGATGTTTATCTGTCATTCACAAATACACAGCATAGGTCACAAGTCTGGAAAACACTCTCACTTGTATGCTACAAAATCTGTAATAACTTGTGATTATTCCTTAACAATCCCATTTGTCAAAATATCTTACATTAATTTACAAAACTACAACAACATCAACATCCTCAACAAAATCCCAATAAAATACTTGATTTATTAAGTGCTTTTGCCTGTAGACAATCAGACCAATTTTTATGATTCTCTACAAATATGTGTCAAATGGCTTCACCAGCTGAGTTTAAAAATTATGTCTTTGAGGACGTAGGCTAAACCTATGAATACCCCTTTCTATTAATATATTTTGAGGCTTTTTTTTATATTTTTATTATTGTCTTCTTCACTTTGACCTAGACATAAGTTCAGAAGAAAATATTTTAATAAAAATATTTCAAGAAATATTTATTCTTCCAGCTTCAAGTCCATTATATATGTCACATGGGACCAAGGGTGCTGTAGTGCATTGAATTCTAATGTTGTATGTGCTCTACTGAAATCCAAAAGGATAAAACTTCAGAAGGCTGTCTATAACCCTAAGTATAAAGTGGCCCGCATGGTGAGGACTCAAAATGAACCTGGTGATGATCAAGGTGCACTCAAATCATCAGTGAAATTCATTTAAAGGCATTAATCTAATATGTGAAAGGAGAGGCAGTGTAATATATGTAACAGTAATTTACTGGTGACCAAGATGACCTATGATACAAGGTAAAGTGACAGTGTGGCTCAGCCTCACTTCCTACAACTCTGAGTCCACACACCATAACTACCTGTGCTCTGCCCCCACTAACACTTGTATATTGTGAGATAATCCCATGTAGCCCCAGCCCTACATGAAAGAAGAAATCTGTCCTTCAACTTTTCAGCCCAGGTTTCCTTTCATAGGTATAAAAAAAAATCTAATCCCTTTATTTTAGGTTAATTGAAATAGCCAAATAAATTAAGTGTGATCTCTTTCTCATACAAACATACACATGCGCACAAATCTTTAAGTAATTAAACTACTGAACATGACATTTCAAACTAGTACCTGACCACTATTCTTTGATTTTCATGTACATACACTAGTGTAAAAGACTCTTAACTCTTATCTTCATAAAATCAGCTCTAGCAAGCCAGGTGTGGTGGCTCATGCCTGTAATCCTAGCACTCTGGGAGGGTGAGGCAAGTAGATTGCTGAGCTCATGAGTTCAAGACCAGTCTGAAGCAGAACAAGACCCCATCTCTAAAAATAGGCAGAAGTTGTAGTGGGTACCTGTAGTCTGAGTGCTTGGGAGGCTAAGGTGAGATGATGACTTAAGCCCGAGAGTTTGAGGGTGCTGTGAGCTGTAATATCACAGCACTCTACTCAGGGGGACAAAGTGAGACTCTGTCAAGAAAGAAAGAAAAAGAAAAAGAAAGAAAGAAAGAAGGAAGAAAGGAAGGAAGGAAGGAAGGAAAGAAAGAAGAGAGAGAAAGGAAAAAACAAAACGAACTTTATCTAGCATCAGAAACTGGAGGTAAATATTGGGCTCGGAAATTGGTTTGAAGTCCTGTTGTGATGTTTTCTAGACTATCTTAAAATGTCAGAAATGAATCTATATTCAAGTAACATTACTTGACAAACATCCAAGGACTCTGGGAAAGGGACAGAATGAGTCACGAAGCAGACTCCTGTGTGTAAAAGTGTCATAAAACTTACCAGTTGGTCCTTGAGTCTCATCAGTTAAAAAGCAGTCTAGCTCGTTTTGTGAATAGTCAGCTTTCCCATTGTCCTAGCCTAGACTAGACCCTGAAGCCCACAGGGTTTGCCAATACCTTTGGTTTGTGATGACAGGAGCTTGTCCCTCCCATGGCACACCTTCCTAGCCCCTGGCACTCCGAACTCCACACCCTCTTTACTGTGATGTTTACCTACACGTCTTGTTCTGTTTGTGATTTTGGTCTCTATGTTATGAGTGACTTGTAAGTTCCCAGCAGAGCCTCTAATGAAGGAGCTCATCCCTGAGTCCCAACTAGGTCCCTAGAACAGCAACAGCTGAATCCCTTCTTGTTGCTCTACCAGGGGAAGAAGAACACGGAATCATTTTCAGTTACTCAACTAAATTCACTGCAGAGTTACCCTAGCCCTTTGAGCTTAGTTAATAAGCTGCATAAATGAAAATAAAAATTTTCACTATCTAAAGGAAACCATCTCAGGCTGACAGTGAAGTTGGTCCGTAGGTCAGAAATTGACTAAAATACAGTGTTATTTTTAGCACACATATCAAAAGAAAAGATTTGGGAATTAGATTGTGGACATGTCAACCCAAGAGTCAACTGAAATTCTTTATTCATCTGAAACTACTCAAATATGTGCACATACACAAATACACACACATGTCCAACCTCACACACACACTTCATTAAGGCAGGGGGTGCATGATTTGTTAGCTAGTGTTTAAAACTCAAGTTGAAATTTATTATGAAGTTAAGCTACTGGTAACTGGAAATAATGATTGCATGGTCAATCTCAATTATTTAATTTTTTTTAAAAGATGGTTTACAAGATTTTTAAAAATTACATGTGTTCATAAGAAAAATACTTGAGGAGTAGGGAAAAATAAATTGCAATATGTAAATACAGATGATATTTTGAATGTGTCTCCTGGAGTTTTCAGGTAACTTTGGGGAGAAAAAAAATTTAAGTTGAATGATAATTTCCAAAGGGCAAGAATTACCCATGGGATCATTTATAAGTGCTACTTCCAATTTTTCTTCTTTCAGTCTATTTTGGTTACCTTTTGCTGTGTTTGGTCAGGTTGAAGAAGTTTGGCTCAGTGTATTCGCCTGTCCCAGGAAAAGGTTTCTAGTTCAACACATAATCAGCAAAGCTGCAGCAACTCCCCTCTGTTCAGTCTGGTATTTTTTCCTGTGAGCCCATCATCTTCATGTTCTCCCCTAAAACTGAAGGGAAAAAGGTCTTATTGGAGGCATGAAGGAAAACTCTGCTTAAAATATCATTCGACTCTCGCTCCATTTCTATAAACTGTTAAAGATTAGTGATAAATTATCTTGAATGACATTTCATCACACTCTTAAAGAAGTATGGAGACTTGAACTTGAAGTCAAACAAAACCCAATAATACACATTATTGGCAAATCTCCAAGTTTTAAGGAATAGGCTAGCAAATTCGGGGTCCTTCAAACTCTAATAAAATTTAAAATGCAAAGAAACTGAAAGTAGAATATTTCTCGAGTAGCTCTTTTATTTTTATCTTGTTTAATACACCAGATTTGTACAAGAAGGCTGGGAGGATGGAGTTTTCTAACATCTTCTTGATGTTTTCTACATCAAACCCCTTGCCTTGAACAATACCTTGAGTATCTATTGATCTCTATAATTTTCTGAATGTTTGTATCACATGTTATTCTCATGAAGGTAATGAGGTTGCTGTTTCCAAAAGCTCTCAGTTCTGAAATACAAGAAGAGTACTTCCAAGCATGGAAACGCAAAGGTCACCTAGACACAATGTGGTGAGCAGAACATGTGATAATCTCTATGATGAAACTGAAATGTACATCTCTCAACATGTAAGCCCATTGGGAGAAGATTCTAAATAATCTGGCAACTTAAAAGAAAATGTATGCTTTGATTCCTCTGATATACCACTCCTCTCAGGAGCGAGGCATGCCACAGTGAAGGTAGATTTCAGGGCTGCATTTCTAATGATCCCCTCCCCTCAAAATCATTCCATGTGTATTATGCAAAAACACAAACTCAAAAGAATAAAGTGCTGATTTAAGAAGGCTCAATAACATTTACCTGTTCATGCATTTTACCACTTCCTCCACCTTTTTCTCTGTCCCCCCCCCCCCAATTTAGAGCATGTTCTTTCATTATCTATTTATGGCTTAATATTTATAATCTAATGATAATTAAATAAATTTATTTAGAACAAGAAATTCATCCAATGACTCATATTTAATGGATGCTGACAAAATAAAAGTGTGCATTTTGTACTATCTGAGTATTTCCAGACTTCCTTAGACTGGTTGCAACTGATGCTGGAAGCTTTGAAATAAAGCAGAAGGGAGAAGTTCTTTGGTTTGTGGTCTCTTCCAAAGTACTTAAGAGTTTTATAGTCATTGAACTGGAATAACTAACTATGCACAATTGCAATTTTTTCTTCTGATTAAAATTTCAAATGAGCCCAATCATAGAATTGTGACTCCATTTTTCAACAATGTAAGGAAAAGAAGAGTTTTAAGGGCTTGAGTTGTGTAGAAGTTCTGATTGTTATCTGTTACAGTTGTAAGATAGTCTTGACTTTTAAAAGCAGAGTAGAAATATCACCATCTACCGTAGGAATTTTGATTAGAAACTTTGCTATCAAGGTTCATCAATTCTAAGACACCTAAGTATTTTAAAAACTAAAACCTGAAATTGGCATATATCTTACAGTGATGATATCTTAGTATTTTGTCATAATTTAATTAGTAGTGATTCTTTTCCCCATGCCTTAGTACTGATGGTATCTTACTTTTGTTGAAATACTATCTTTGCTACCATGGAAGAATTTATCGGCCTCACTAATATTTGTGTTTCTAGTAACTTGGTTTCACATTCCGCCCTGTATCACCCCCAGATCCTAGCCTATGGGACTTTTCTTCTGGGCTGCAATTTTCCTGCCTATAAAACGAAAACAGATGGATCAAATAGTTTCCATGGTACCTCCCATCTTGAATGTGCTCTGATCTCCTTCTTTACTGCCTGGCTGATTATCTTTGCAACTTCTGAAGAAGAAATCCCCCAAGGGCACAGTAGATATATTTCCTTAAATGAACACATGGAGGGAACAACTAAGGACTGAGCTCTCACTTAAGTAAAATAAATAAAGATAGTTCAGGAAGTCTCATTGCAGTTGCTGAAAGTTAGACAAGATAGTTTGAAAAGCTTCCCTTTACCTGACCCAGATTTCTGGGAAGACTTTTAAGACTTTGGAGAGGAGAAAAATAGAAAATAGAAAATAAAATAGAAAAACTAGCTGAGTGTTATGGTGGACGCCTGTAGTCCCAGCTACTCAGCAGGCTAAGGCATGAGAATCTCTTGAGCCCAAGAGTTTGTGAACTATGACACCACAGCACTCTCCCTAGGGCAACAGAGGAAGACTTTGTATCAAAAAAAAAAAAAAAAGAAAGAAAGAATTAAAAAGTAATGACATAAAAAAATACAATAAAGAAAATAAATCAAGAAAATAATTTAGGTTATGAAAGAGAGATAAGATCACTACCAAGTTAAGAGTGAGTAGAGATACTTCCATTAGTTGTTCTCGAAACATCGTGGTAGTGTTTATTTTGTGTGCCAGAAAAGAGAAACCTTCTGCTTCCTATACTTGTCTTATTCCTTGCTAAGTCTGTGGGGGACTTAGATGCTATAGTTGGTGGGGAATTTAGATGTATATGAGTGAACCCCCTCTTAAAAGGGAAGCCCCTTTCAATACCAGCTACAGTTCAGAATCTACTCACCAACCCCAGTGCTGTCTGCTGGTGAAAAACCGTCAACAGCACTGAGTGGCCCTTGCTCCCCTCTGAGCAGTGCTCTCATTGACGTCTATTTAGAGTTTTCTTTATCAAGAATGCTGAGCTTTTCTGAGTGTAAGACCTATCATATTTTGCTCAACTCTGACAGTGGTTATGGTGGTTGTTGCTTCTGTTGCTGAAATAGCATTTTTTGATAAATTAGACTTCTGGGCTTGGCTTATTCTGACCACAGCTAGTTGTCACTTCATATTTCTATCTGTAAGATATAACTATCTTCTCTCTTCAAAACCAACAATCAAAATAAAACCCTCTTCCCTCCTTTTAGGTGTCTTTGGAATGTTCCTGGGAACTGTGGAGAAATGAAAGAAATATAGGACAAAGTTCCTTCTCTCAAAGGTCTTATTCTAGAGTTCATAGTGATACGAAGTTCATGGAGCCAAACAACAACAACAACAACCATTTGTTCAAACAAATGTTGAACATCTTTAATCAAACTTGGATTAATTATGGACAGAGGGCCAGGCATTGTGCGGAAAGCTGTCTTGCGTGTGTTTCCTGTAATGGTACCTACCTTCAGCCTTGAATTGTAGTTTTAATATCTCTCAGTAGTGATTGCAGAGGAAAAAGGACTCTCATGAAAGAAAAGACACGGTAAGAAAAAATATGTCAGAAGCAGGGAACTTTTAATAATGTGGTTGGTTAAAACATAGGCTAAGAATTCAAATAATGAAAGCTAAGTCTATAAAAAATAAAGTACTAAATACTATAGAAGTATTTAGTTTACATTTGCGTTTGTTTTTTAAGAATTGGCATAAAAAAAGAACGTCTCCATATATATTTATAGGAAGATTAATGTGATAGTGACAACAAATGGTGTAAAACATCGATTCTGAATGGAGAAGTGTTTAGTCTATGATAATTTCTCGAGGTTTGATTACTTACAGTAGGGAACAAGTAAGATCATGATAAGAATTTAAAAGAGAGTGAATGCGACAGATACTACAGGACTTAGGGTCTTGTATAGGAAGGAACAGAGGGTGAAAGGCACCTTTGAGATGCATGATGATCAGAATGATCAAAATAAATCAGTAGTACCATAAACAGGTGAGGTGGGTATAGTGCATATGTGGGCTGGGACTGGGAAGGAAAAATTGAGGTTGAGCTATTGTCTATCCAGTATGCAGGTGGGACAGAAGAGTAAATCTGCGAAGATAAATGAGGCCAAAATTTTAGCCCTTCTATATGGAAATGGTTATTAATGACAATTGACAACATCACTGAGATAAGAAGGGCATGAAAGAAAACAGGGTACTTACTTTTTTTTTTATCAGATCCTGCATTTAGTGTTTCATATATGTCATCTCATTTATCTAGTATGAGAATTCTTAGAGAAGGTCCAAAGGGACAAGAAAGAAAATATATCAATGGAGAAAGAAGAAGGGGAGGAAAAATGGAGAAAGAAAAAACATTGATACGCCATCATGTTATCTACAGCAGAAAGAAAAGAGAGTGATGGTGCAGAGCGTTTTTTTCTATGGTAAATACTGCTGCTATGAATGTACTACCAAATGTAGTCACAAAATGGTATTATTGGTTCATGGTTAGTAGTTTTACTAGTCAATAAGGTAAACAGAGGCAAAGAGAGACTAAATAACTTTCCAGCACTCCTACAAGTAGAAGTTGGAGACTATGTTTTATACATGGATTTGGTCCCTTTTGCATAGGTGTGGAGATGGACATGTAACATGGCTCCAGACGCATAATCTTCATTGCCATTTTCTGCTTATCTTTGTTTCAGACAAACCCAATAGACACTTTTAGGTATGTGTCACACAGAGGAGATATCATGGCCTTTTTATTCTGGAATTAAACATCTTTAAAAGTGAATAAAAATGAAAGAAAAGCAAATAAAAGAAATGTTTAAAATGAGTAATTTGGGGGAACAATATAAATTATATTACTTCGGTATTAGAAAAAATATTAAATTTAAGACAATCACTAATTCTTACATTATGAGGTCTTTGTCAGTATATATTATCACAGTAATTGAAGTATTAGTATTGAATTGTACGTGAGACTCTTTCAAAAGTATTGTATTCAGTGTCTGCTTGTGTGCATTCATTTCATGGATGTATCATTTAACTTTCGTCTTATGTAAATACATCTCATATTTATTTATTAAATATTGCTCAGGTTCTTCTTTCTGAACTCTTATAATTTAGTTAGCTTTTTGTGTCTCTTCTTTATTGCTTTTATTGCAAAACTACTTATTAAAAAGCTGGCTAAATAAAAATAATGTTGTAATAAGGGTGGGGCGATTCTATTGTTTTCATAAAAGTCTTTCCAAGTTGTTCTCTTCATTTTTGTTTTAATATTTAGCCTCAGAAACTAAATAAACAAAACCCCTCTAGGGATGATAGGAATGTAAAACACACACAATGTTCATCTTCTTACGAGACGTATTTAGATTATGATGCAGGTGAAGAAAGGTCTTAAAGAGAAATATTGATTTTTCCATTTCTGTCTAAGAGTCAAGGAAAGATAGCTCTTGGTGTGTTTTTATAATACCCAAATGTTCCATCAGTTTGGTCACAGATATTTGATCAACTGCCCAGATGTTTTTATCAACTTTATGTGAAATAATTGCATAGACCAAACTGACTTAAGTTGTTATCTTAATGTGCAGCAGAATTAGACTGAAGAAAGTGTCACATGGAGCTCACCGATGCAAGCTTAAGGAGGAAGAAGAAAGTGGTCCTCATACCTCACCACCAATTCTTATGGCCATGTTTATTTACTTTGGAACTCATAACAGTCTGTTGGGAGGTTCTGCCCAAAGAAACTAACAACTTAGGGCACAGTGATATCTTTGAGTACTTTTTCAGTTCTATAATTTTTTTTTTAATCTAGCTTAATAGCTATCTCTTATATTTGTCTCACTGTAGATGAAGTTCAAAACTGGAAATGTCACTTCAGTTTCCTTAAAATAAATTGCAGTGGAATATTACACAATGAGTGCCTAGGATAGCAGCATAATAAAAGGGAAAGCTTTGGAAACGCAAGTATCTAGTTTTGAATCCCAACTCTGCCCTTACAAAGAACGTGATTTGGGGTAAGTGACATGATTTCCCTAATTCTCAATTTACTCATCTGTAACTTCAGTGTTATTGTAAAGATGAGCTATAATAAATTTAACATGCTTGGCACTTGTCATTATTATGGTTTTCCTAAATTCTCGGAATAGGTGTGCCTCTCTAAAATCAATGTGCCAAGTCTCTATGAAATTTTAGCCTTACACTGGTTTGTATGGTCTTCCTAACCTCAACCTAAAATGAGGCTGTTTGGGGCTGGTATTCAATCAATCATTTAACAAATGTTCTTTTAACACCTACCTTGTTTCCAGGACTGCCTCGGCAACAAGGTTACGTGAGGAACAAATAGACATAGTCTCTGACCAATTTGCACATATTTGAAATGAATTTGGAAGAAAGAACAAATAAGAGAATAATTAGATAAATACGTGATTACAAAATATATCTGCTTAAAGAAAGTACAGGGACTGTAAGAAAGTAGAATTGGAAGGCCTGGTTTATATTAAACTGCCCAAGAAGGGTCTGAGTGAGTGATTGACGTTTAATCTAATTCTTGAAGGGTAAGCATGATGAGGGAGATCATAGGAAAAAATAGCAGTTCCAGGCAGAGAAAACTGATGTATAAAAGTCTTATGTCAGGAAAGAGCTTTCTGTATTGAGAAATTGAAACAAGACTGTTAAGGTTGGAAAGTCTGGACAAGAGGTGGCGTGGTGAGAAGGGAGGTGGGCAGTGAGACACAAGGACCATGAAGGATCGTCCCTGGAATAATTCATATGTAATCTTGAAATGCTTGAAATAAGCACATACTTTAGCCTCTCCTCTCTCTGCTTCCACTACATTCGTGTAGATATTTAAAAAGAACATTTTGAACACTCAATGCTCAAAAGCAAGAAGGAGAAATCTTAGTAGACCAGACATGAGAAGCAATCCTGAAATCAGAAGTCAAATTAAAAACAAGGAATACAAAACATGCAAGAGACAGTTCTGTCACAGAAACGGATAAGTAAGGAGGCTACTTCGTGCCCTTGGCAGTGGGCAGCAGGGGCCATGGAGCCTGGCACAAGCAATAAGAGGAGGATCTGGGGCACCACGAAGGGGAAGATGGAAAGCAAATGCTGATATCTTCACAGCACAATGGGCCATTTCATAATCACAGTGCGAAGCTGCACAGCGCTCTCGCAGAAACCCACCAAGAAACCGCGACGTAACGAGGAGGGGGAGAGAGGAGTTGTGTCATGCGCTTAACAAGCCTGACAAAGAAGCCTACCATCCGCTCAAAACTACATATCATTTTCAAGCACACAGATTACAGCCACAAAAATTTACCATGCGTTAGACCACAATGGAAATGTCAGCAAATTCCATAAAGGTGATATTACACAGGCTACAGTTACTTATTCCTCAACAATTTCAAGAGGTTGCACAACTCCATAAAAATCCCCTCCAGAAGGAAATTAAATGCCCCCCCCCACATACATGCATACAGACACGATTCCAAATGATTATTAGGATAAAACAAAAATCAATATGAAAATTATAAACTATTAAGAGCCAAATTACAAAAATGCTATGTAACAAAATTTGAGGATATGGCTGAAGCACTACTGAGTGGAAAATGTATGAACTCAGATGTTCCTATTTGAAAAGAAGATTGAAAATAAATGAAATAAATGACTCATGCTCTTAGCACACAAACCCAAGACAATAAAGCAAAATAAACACAAAATAGAAGAAAAAGATAATATAAATAAAAGCATAAACTAATCAGAAAACTGATGAATAATACCAAGAAAATAGTACTTCGAAAGATTGCTAAGCCACATTAGCAGTATGATCAAGATTAAAAAGGTAGTAATAACTGTCAGAAAGGAAATATGAAAAAACAAAAGAGACTGAAAATCTATAGGAAGACGATAAACTTTAAAGCAAGGCACTTACTTGTAAATCTAGACGAAATGGATAACTCATTTCAAAAAAGACATTTCAAATTATGTCCTTTTTTGAAGTCTATTATCGTTCAAAAATTAATCAAAATATTTTTAACAAATAATAATAAATATAGTTTAAAGTTAATAAAAAAATAAAAACATATTCTCCAAGAAAATTTAGAAAGGGAGAAAAAATGAATCCAGCTAAGATGTCCCGGGTGAGTAAAGGCAATGGTAAAAATAGTATCTCTTCTTAGGGCACGTAAGTGGACTGGAGGACTTGTGCAAGGTTTGGGGGTAAAAATGCAGAAGGTACCGTAGTTGCTTGTAGACAGAAGGGATGCTTAATACAGAAAGAAGTGAGTAACTTAATATTATTCATTAATATTTGTCACCACTGGAGCTGCTAAGTTTCAAAGAATCATTCTGCAATTTTGTTTTTTAAGGCCTGAATCTCAGAATCTGAGCTATGATAATTTTTTTTTTTTTTTTTTTTTTGCAGTTTTTGTTTTGAAACCTGCCACCTCCAGTATATGGGGTCGGCGCCCTACTCCTTTGAGACACCGCCCTGATAATTTTTAAAGTAAAATATTTAGAAGCTGTATTAGACTTGCACGAGTTAAACAGGAATGACTTTTAATAGCTATTTTCCCAGTAAATGCCCAGAATTTAAAGATAATCCTAATTCTAATTTATACAATGTGGAGAGCTTTCCAAAAATATTAATTTTTTTTCTGGGCTAACCCACACTTATAGCTAATACTAGTGTTTCAGGAAAGTGCAGATAGCTTGAGAAATGGTGTTAATTATCATTTTGAATTGAATTGGAAAAGAATAGGCAACATCTGATCTTTTTTCCTGTTATACAAAGCTCTTTTATGATGACGTGAATTTTATCTATTTGTTTTTAAACTTCATAAATGACAATTCTGTTTTTGTTTCTACTATCAGGCCTCTGGCTGTAACTCTGGAACACAAGCTCAGAGGTACATCGAATGGGTTAAGGTCACAGGACGTGCTGGTGGCCCAAGTAGAGCTGTGTTGGAGTCTGCTTTTCCCACTTTCTGCTTTTTTAAAATTAATTTATTTCAATAGATTTAAAGGGTACAAATAGGTTTTGTTCCATGGATGAATCATATAGTGGTGAAGTCAGGGCTTTTGGTGTAGCCATCACCTGAATTGTGCCCCCTTCTGTTTTAACTTTTAAAGATTGTGTCATTTTTGGAAGATTATTTAAAAATATCCAAAATAAATAAATAAATTAGAAGTAAATATGATGAAAACCCACATGAGAAAAGTGCATGAGAGAACGAATTGGTTTGTTAGTGCTGCCATAACCAAGCAGCACAGTCAGGCATGTTAAAATTTGTTTTCACACAGTTTGGGAGGTTAGAAGTTCTAGATCAAGATTTGGCTTGTGGACTGTCACCTTGCTGTGTTTAAACTTGGTCTTCCCTCTCTACCCATCTGTGATAAAATTTCCCCGTCTTATCAGTCTTATTGGATTAAGACTCAATGACCTCATTTTAACTTAATCACCTTTGTAAAGATTCTATCTCCAAATATAGTCACCTCGGGAAAGACTGTAAGTTGGACTTCAACATACGAATCTGGCAGGGGGCCATTATTCATCCCAGAACTGAGTCCTTTTTCAGGCTACGAAATCAAAAGGAGGAGGGGAATACAACACGTGCCATAAAGGTATCTGATAAAACTACTGTGTGAAGCATGGAAAGAATAATGATTTGAGAGTATTTAAAATGCAAACTTGAACTTTCCAAATGTAGAATATAAACGTTTAAACACAGTAACTGAGAAAATGCCATTGAAGGCTATGTTAACCAGCTTGATGAAAATATTTCAGATTGTATATAAAACCAGCACACTGTACCCCATGGCTGTGTTAATGTACATAGCTATGATTTAATAAAAAAAAAATTAAAAAAAATAAAATGCAAACTTGCCTGAATACAGGCCAAGTGGTTAAAACTAATTTCTAATCCCCTACCATAACTCCAAATCCTTTGTCACTTCCCATAGTTTGTGTATTGACTGAGTTGTGTGAAAGCTTTTAGAAAGTGCCCTATAGAAGGGCTTAGTACTGGCTGCTGCCTCTTCCATCATTGCCATTGTGACCATCACTGTCATCGTTTCCCCCATCCTAGTAATCAACCTGGCTGCCTGTAGGGAAATGGTGTGCTCATCTCTCTCCCTGAGCAATCACGGGTTCCTGAAATCACACTCACATCATTGCTTTGGTGTCCGGGTACACTGTGCATAGCGCTGGACACCTAAAACATGCTAATCCAATGTTGAGCTTAAGAGGAAAATAAAAACAAAGCCAGGATTCCCCATTTTCAACCTTTTTTTCTTCCTTAAAAGCTTGAACTGACACATATGTTCTGATAAGTGCTTAATGAAATTGAGGCAATATTTGGTTAGATTATTTGGTTAAATGTGGACATGTTTCTTTTGGGGGAAACAACAAAAAAAAATTGTTTGTTGAGGTAATTTAGAAAAACACGGATGAGCTAATTTTAAGCCACTTTAAAGAATCTCAATTTGGTAGTGTTTATAAAGGGCTTTGAAGAGGCAGAGGGATGTGTGTGCGTGTTTTTGAACTTGGCAAAAGGAAAAGGACACCGAATACGTAAAACCAGATGGAGTGTGAAAAACATGAAGAAAAGTGAACACTAACCCAGCAACCAAGCAGTTTTTAGAAATAACCGATACTTTTGTTGTCATCTGGAATGGCCAAAACGTCAACTTCAGTAATAGACAAACACAATTTTTAAAGTGTTCAACTTTTAAATGTATTTATATTTTAAAGGATCTTAATTAGAAAGATATTAAGAGTTTGATGATTCTACTTTCTGGTAGAGGTAAAAATGAGATGTTTTGTAAACACGGGCAGAACAGGACAGCTCTGCTGGGCCCGAACTCCTCGTCCTCTTGAGTGTGTGAGGTTTTAGTGTGGTGCAGGCGACAGGTGCTGCAGGTAGCTTCTTCATCTTACGCCGTTTCTGTTTGTGTTGGAGTTTTGTTTTTCTACCGATGGAGCTCTATTACAAAATACCTGCTTTATTGGTGCAACGTAATAGTCCCTTTGGTAGTGCTGTCACCTTACGCTCATCGTGTAATTTTTTTGAAGTCATTCCTAAGCGTCTACATGCGAAAGGGCCGGCAGGGTTTAAAGAGCTCTGAATTAAGCCCGACTGGCATGACGTTCTGCTCCGTTACACATTCAGTATAAGACAATGGTAACTCCTTTAATTTTGTAATCTCTAACCTTTTACTTCTTATTTGAAAGTTGAGGGAAATAATATCTATTCTTGCCATTTAATGTAATTGTAATGAGGACCATAGTTGCAATTAGGATCATATGAGACAATGCACATAAAAATGGTTCTCAAATGAAGTGTGACTGATTATTATTATTTATTTAAAAGAACTCATCATTGACTCCCCTCAGATCACCAGCTTCCAATCTTCAGGTCGTATCAATGAGAAATGCCTGTTCTCTACATATATTGCTCAGAGAAATTACAGCAAGAAGCTTCTATTCTTGAGAAGTTTGATGTGTATAGAGTTGAAGAAACACTCAAAAAGGATATGATTGAAACCGATCATTGGACTACATTTGTCTCGAGTAAAGGGCCTTGTCTTGACATTTTAGATCAGGGTTCAGCAAAGTATAGTCCATGGGCCAAATCTCACTCACCACTTGTTTCTATAAATAAAAATTTTTTGGAACATAGACACAACCATTTACTTGAGTATCATCTGTGGCTGCTTTCACCCTACGGTGGCGCAGCTGAATAGTTACAGCAGAGACTGTCAGGCTTAGATGAGATGTTTACTATGTACAGAAAATGTTTGCTGACCTCTGTTTTAAAATAATTGCTTTTTACAAAGTTCTCTGGAATGTATTTAAAAAGGGATATACAAATTCAAATATTTCAGAAGCATACAAAATAAAATGTCAAAGAGAAAACCTTCTTTTCACTTTCCCTTATTTTACTGGCACCTTTGGAGCCTGGCAGAATTGTGTAGCACGGAGCAAACTTTTGTCAACAGAAGAAAGGAAAGAGGCAGGAAGAGAGGGCTATGGGGGAGGGAAAGACAGTAACACCTTATCAAAGTGACAAGAATGAGGTCGAATTCAAGGTCTTTAGTCATGAAAATGAGAAAAAACGGTGATTTTTTTCAGTGAGTTTTTTTCTTCTTCTTGTTCTAAAACTTAATGTTCATTTCTGCCATGCTCTGTGAGTATTCTGAACAAAATAATAGCTGTATCTTCAGTTGCTTCTTTCTTTCTTTCTGTCTTCCTTCCTTCCTTTCTTTCTTTTTTACAGAGTCTCACTTTGTCATCCTGGGTAAAGTGCTATGGTATCACAGCTCACAGCAACTTCAAATTCTTAGGCTCAAGTGATCCTCTAGCCTCAGCCTCCCAAGTAGCTGGGACTGCAGGCACCCACTACAGCACTCAGCTATTTTTAGAGATGAGATCTTGCTCTTGCTGAGGCTGGTCTCAAACTCCTCCTTTTCTTTTATTTCTAATTCTAGAGACATGTGACATGAGAGGGTTGGTGAGGAATGTAGTTCAAGACTATCACCTGTACATAAAATAACTACAGTATCCTCCTTTATCCACGGGGAGATACATTCCAAAACCCCCAGTGGATGCCTGAAACCCTGGGTAGTACTGAACCCTGCATATGTGTTGTTTTTTCCTATACATGCCTACAGCTATGATCAAGTTTAACTCATACATTAGACATGGCAAGAGATTAAAATATTAACTAATAGTAAAATGGGACCAGTATAAACACGTCTGCATGACTACTCTTGCACTTTGGGGCCGCTGGTAAGTGAAATAGGGTGTTTGAAGGCGAGCATTGTGAGAGCCGTGACAGTCAATCTAATCTCTAAGACCGCTACTAAGTGTTAATTAGCTGGGCAGCTTTCATGGACAGTACAGACATGCTGGACAAAGGGGTGATTCATGCCGCAGGTGGGACAGTGTGAGATTTCATCATGCTAGCCAGAATTGTGTGCAATTTAAAATTGATGAACTATTTATTTGTGAAATTTTCCATTTAATTATTTTGCACCATGGGTGACTGAAATTGCAGAAAGCAAAATCCCGGCTAAGGGAGGCCTGCTGCATGGTAAGTGTTAACTTCTTCGGCAGCAGTACGTGATTTTGTTCTGTAGAACAAGAAGAGAACGACATGATTTGCAGAGTGAGCCTTCTGGGATAACCAATTTATTAATAAAAAGCACATTAAAAATAGATTTTCTGTAAGAAACGAGAAAGCAACGAACGCTTCTGGAATACTCCCAATCCTCACTTCCTAGAGGATTGTAGATAGGGTTGCCTTGGCAGGGACTTAGCCACACCGTCTTACCAAAAGACTGTTCCCAGGTCACCACACACAGATCGCTCACACTCTGTCACGCTGTTTGGAAAGTAAGTTACTAAACACAGGGCTAGCCCACGAATTCGCAAGAGAATTGTGTTCTGAGAAAGTAACCATAGGAAGTCTATCTCTTTCCTGATCGTTTTCCGTTTTTAACTCCTCACTTTCGCCTGCCATTTAGAACCTTCAGCTTATTGTTTTAGGAAGAGTTCATTTAGTTCACTTGGGGTTCCTGGGTGGTGAGTCGCTCAGAGGACTCCCATAGGTAGTGACCGCTTGTATTGTTATCTCATTACACAACAGTGAGGCCTCTGGAATGAATTTTTTTTTTAATTTTTTTTCTCACTGCGGTTTGTCTCCACCACATAACTATGTGAGCCAGAGTGAAGCTGGCTCAAGTCTCTTTATGTGTTATTAACTTGGAACTGCTTTTTGGCTGTCATCATTGACCATGTCACCACTTTGTCACCTGATTCCTAGATGTTGTCAACTGTAGCTGGGTGTCTGAGATCTCTTTCATCCCTGTGGAATGCGTCTGCAGTTTTCGCCTGTGGCCGGTCCCCCAGACTCCCCCAGGAGGCTGCCCATGCTGATGGGGTTGTTTACCTTGCACTCCCTGTATTTGTGAGATTAACATAATGACCTCTACTGGGGAGGAGGGGAGGAGGACTCCAAGAATGTCACAGGAAGAAGTGTTCCCTCCTGCTGTTTGACTGTGAGATCGAGTTTATGAAACAAAATATGTAGCGACTCCTTTACCTGCAGCTTTTAATCTCACCCAATATTCTTGCTGGGTTTTTCTAATCCAGTTAATCTTTCATTTGAAAAAGAAAAAAAAAAAAGTGTTTCACCAAACCCCAGAACTCAGTCCCTGAGCATCTGTTTACACTTCATAGAGGGACTGAGTATGTGTGAAAAAAAAAAAAAATGGCAGACACCAGGAGAAGTAAAGAATGGATGCCAGTCCCAAACCCTTGAGGATATTCAGGTTCTTTTCTCCTTCATCCTACTCTTCCTCAATTTCTCCCCAAGCAACTTCACTCTGTGTGCCCCGTCTGTTTGCCATTTGGTGCATGGTCAGTGTTCAGCAGCTCGTCCTCAGTAGCCTGCGAGACGCCCTCTGCACCTTTGGTGACTGGAAAACAGATGCGCTGTAAACAACAGGATTTGTTTTCCTCTACACTTACCACCACAGATACGTTTTTATTTGCTTTGAAGTAGGAGCTCTCAACAGTGTAAATTATTTTAAAATATTGTATTTATTTGCTCAAACGATTAGGGCACATCACAAAACATGATTGGAGAAATACCAAGGGAAGTATAAGGAAAGAAAGGACTCTGAGTTCTGACAGAAGCCCCATGAAATTAAAATGGAATTAAAATGATCACTTTGGTATCTTACACATTACCCTTTCCTATTTAAAAGAAAATCTCAACAAGCACGCTAGCCTGAACCCCATTATTCTAGGCTTCTTGCTCTGTTTCCGTTTAACTACATTTAGGCCTGTCTGTAAGACCCCCACTGGGAGAGGGAAAACATTCCCTTTGCTGGCAGGTGGTCTTTTTGTAAGCACTTTCCAATTGAAAACATATGTTACTGGGTGTGAGGAAGCTTCTAGTAAGTGAGCAGGAAGCTTATGCCAGGGAATGATTGAATTATGTAGGCAAATGCAGGGTAAACATGCTCAGCTCTTCCTTTCTTCCAAAACAAAGGTAGAGGCTTTTGATGCTAAGTACAGAGGGTCTCTATTCTACTCAACTTCCCTTTCAAGCTAAAAGCTGGCCTTAACTATCCTACCACACAATTCAACATTTACAATTTCTTTCTTGTCAGTATAAGCCTAGATCTCCTTGTGTCTCCTCCCTTCTCCAGATCTTTTGGAACAAGATGGGTTAAACGACTAATGAATGGGGGCGATCTTCTTAGCGATAACACCTCTTCCACCACCCTCAGATTTCTTCACAGCTAATTAATGAGAGAAGAGTTGCCAAAGCAAATGTATTTTCAATCAAGAACCAGAGAAGAAGATCTCTTTTTCCTATTCAAAAAGAGGAAAAAAAATATTTTGGCCAAGATCTTTTTAAAATAAGAATTCTGATGCAGACAGGGGAATATAGAAATGACCACTTGAAAAGAAATTAATTAGAAAAGCACAAAAACGTCATAATAATATAGATCGTAATGATACATCTTTTACAAAACCTTAGATGTCTGTCATGTGCCTCTCCCTGTCTGAATATATCTTGATAAAGGCTCGAAGTGGCTAATATTTTGACAACTTTCTGTTACATTGCCTGGAGAAAAGAATCAATGAGTTTGCTCCATGAAAATAAGAATTTAATTATATTTTGTGAAGGATATAAAACGGTAAAGACTCAATATCTCAAACTCTAAAAATAATTGAAGATCGCACGGAGGCAGTGAATAATTGTATAATATGGGGAAATATACTTTCTCCTAACCCCAAAGTAAAAAGACACTGTACTCCACAAATATCAGTGAAAGGATGAGGTCAGACTGTTCCTGTTGAAATAACTGGTCATTTAATCAAGATTTGCTGCATCAACACTCAAGTGCTTCCCCAAACACCAATGCTTTATAATGACATTTCTTTTCCTGGAAACTTCAAAGAAAATGATAGTACATTTTTACTCTTCTCCAATAACTGACTTTTTGAACATTTACTATGGAAAGTGAATATAACCACATAAAGGGTCAAGTCACATTGGAAATATTGAAAATGAGGCAAATTCCTGTCCTTTTCCTTTAACGGAATATCTTGCACCAGACTTGTATACTATTGGTTTATGCATGAAGTAGCTTAAAATTATATTAGAGTGTTATTTGTGCCCATTGGTGTTCCCAGAAGCTACTCAAGAAACTCAGAAAGGGGGATCATGAAGTATTAGACGGTCCTTCAGTTATAGCATACTAGTTAGAAACTGTGAAAAAAAAAAAACTTATCTAATTCCAAGTCCCTCCTCCCCCCAAAAATCATAATGATACTTTGTTTTTATACAGTGCCTTGCAGACATGACTTCATTATTTATCAGAACATTCTTCTGAGCATAGGTAGCAAGCGTTCTCTCCAGTTTATAGAGGCATAAACCAGGGCATAAAAGATTAATTGATTTCTGCTGGCCAGAGAAAATCTATGCCAAGGGGAGGGAGGGGGAGACTAACTTCCTACCAAGGACCCCAGAGCCTTCTATTTCTCCAGGATACAAAACCACATCATCATTAACCTTTGTAACATATTCTTAAGAGCCTTTGCCGCAATACTCACATTAACCATCTTCATGGTCTTGATTTAAGAAGGTTTTGGGATTTTGTTTGTTGATTATGCTAACACTCTGTAGTCTTTGATTGATCGGACAGCATGTTACACACACAGTAATAGAGAAAAACAAAAATCAGTAACAAAGTTCAAATGTTAATTCAAGAGTGCTCAAATGGTACAGCTAAGAACTGTCATTAGGTACTTCCAGCATAGTATTTAAGGCTAGAAAAATAACATAATTAGAGAAACTTCAGAAGCCCACAGTCTCAAGAAAAATTGGTAACATACTTCTAAAACCCTTATAAAGATTTAGTTTAGTTTTCTCTGTCTAACTATACTTCTCCACTTTCTTTAATTTCTCTTTAGTGCGTGCATATATTAACTAATTTATTTCATAAGTGTTTATTCGGTGTCTATATTTTTGCCTGGAAACTTTGCTTAATATTGAGAATCTAGTAGTAAGTAGGAAGATCCTTATTTCTAATAAACTTAGATAGAGTAACCAAGAAGTCTAATTTCCTCCATGAAACAAAAGATAGCATAAAGGAGGAAACAAGTTCCATCAGGAGGAGACGGTGGAGATCCCGGGAAGCTGGAAAGTGCGTGCTCCTCGTAAAGAGGACTGTGCTGTGAGGGGATCCGGGCAGGTGCAGACAAGGTACGCGTTTTTCAAAAAGAACACAAGTCTTTGTTTTTGGCTGTTCTTTGCACTATTAGTTGTAGAATTATTTACAATTAAAAGCAAAAAAAAAATTTTTAAGTAGGTCTACAATATTATGTTCTTTCATGAACATCCCAAGGGTAAAAAAATAGAGCTTCTGGCATCAAGTAATGATGTTGCAACTTCTAGGATCTGTGACCTTGAATAAGTTATTGTACTTCTCTGGGCTATAATTTCCTCAACTATAAAATACGACGTAAATAGTACCTATCTCATCAGGTGCATGTGTATTGAATGAGTTTATTTATATATCGTGATTAGAGCAGAACTTGGCATATAGTAATCAATCAATTAGTGTTTATTATTATTATAGTTTTCTGAGAAAGATACGATAAAGGAAGCAAATACAGTAACATGATATCGTACGCTGGGGAGTTCCAGAGTTCTGGGGAAATGCACATCAGGAGTACTTGACTGTAGAGTGTATAAATGGCAGAAGGCAAATATGGAAGTCCGAGTAACTTCCTGGAGAGGATCATACTGAACGAGACAGTAGAATTCAGCCTGGCACACTGTAGACTGTAAAAGTAGCTCGGTTTGGCATACTCTTAGCCCACAAGGGAAAAGATGATGAAGGTTGATGCTGGAGAGACAGGCAGGGGCCATGTCACAGATGACCTTCCAGGACGGTATGTCAAGAGGTTTGAACTTTATTTTAAGAACAGGAAAAATTCATATTTTTGAAAGGTCACTGTGGCTGTTACATAGACAACCTGGAGATTGATGTGATGAAAGACAGGATGATCAGTCAGGTTTTGGTGAGCATCCACGTAAAAAAAAATCCAGGTTAAAAAAAAAAAAAATCCAGGGCAGCACCTGTGGCTCAAAGGAGTAGGGCGCTGG